>NC_133293.1:356909-713818 GCF_005239225.2 Populus alba
ACATGTCGTTGTGAAAGAAAAACAAACTTATGTTGAAAGGTCACCCTTTCACTAGGCTTCATACTTGCAGATAAATGGATTCCGCTGTGAACGGACCCCCCATTAACGCTGCGGCATTGCACTCGATTAGCCAGCATCATCAAGTGCATGTTCTTAGTCGACACCTAATAACTCATGGTTGTTAGCATTGCTGCTAGAAGAAGCAACGATGATCTTGTCCTTGCGATATGCAATAGCTTTCCCTTAGGTATCTACACAAATTAAACGATTCATACTCTTTAAAAATATTTGACAGCACCTCCCCTATACAAGAGACTACCCAAATTTTTAAGCCTATAAATAAACAACATATATTGCACAAATCAATTGATTTTATTCAATTTCTTCTAGCAATTTAGCATAATTTAATTTATTAGAAAGTTTTTATTTTTTACATGATAATATTTTTAATCCTAAATTTATAATTTATTTTTCTAAATTTTTAAAAAAATTAAAATTAAAATCAATCATACACATTTAATTGAAATTGAACAACAAAATTTTAAAAACAAAACAACTAAAATTCAACAAAAAAATGCAAAACTTATTACAATAACAACTTAAATTCAACACAATTATTTCTAAGTGATAATATTTTTAATCCTAAATTTATATATATATATATATATATATGTAAACATTTCTAAATTTTAAAAAAAATCAAAATAATAATTGAAATTAATCCTACTCATTTAAATGATATTAAACAGCAAAATTTAAAAAACAACAACTAAAATTCAACAACATAATGCAAAAATTATTACAATAACAACTTAAATTCAACACAATCAGTTGTAAGTGATAATATTTTTAATCCTAAATTCACAAAAAAAAAAATATTATAAATGGAATAAATAGAAAATAATAATTAAAACTAATCCTACACATTTAATTGAAATTGAACAATAAATTTGAAAAAAAAAACTAAAATCCAACAAATTAATGCAAAAGGTATTTCAATAACAATTAAAATTTAACACATTTATTAATTCATAAGTTAAATGAATGCAAAACTCCTACACATTCGATGATTTTGTCTGTAAAATTAAATAAAAATTTTTAAATTGCACGAAATTCTGAAAGCCCTTCAAATAGTACCAATGACTTTTCATATTCATTTGTGATGCTATTGGGAGAAAAAGTAAACAATCAAAAGAATTTTAATTATTAGCGTATTGAAAAGTGCAGAGTTCTCATAGTTATTTGAATATACCGATGGCCATATTTTATCGGTATACCCATACGTAATGAATATCATTAACAATACTAGAGAGAAGGAGAACAATTCTCATAGTCACTAAAATATACTAACGAACACATTCTGCCAGTAACTATGTCTACCATCCTGTCGGAAAAAATAACATGTCACAATATAATTTGTTTTTTTAATTCCATTGTAATACTCTCTGTAATTCCCTCAGTATATATCGAAAAAAATTTCTTTAGCATATTTATGAATGTAATTTACTATCTAGTTAATTGCGTCGGTAATGTCATTTGTAAAAGTTACACGTCATCGTGCTGTTTGATTTTTTTTATTTTTTTATTATAATTTTCTCGGTATATACTGAAATGAATTTTTTTATCGGTGTTTAAAAAATAAAACAATAAAAGTTATCATAATATACTAACAAACAAATTTTCATCAATATTTCTATTTCTTTTTCTATTTATTAATTTTCCAGTAATTTATGGATTGATGGGTGTATACGTAAACTTGACGGGCCCTTTACATAAACTGCACATGCTAAATTCAGTGTGAAACAGACTTCTGTATTTGCTACCTTACGATGGAAGGAATACAGCTAGCTTTAATTATTGATTGATGCTAGGCTAGGTGCGTGGCAGCTTACCAAACCGTTCATTGCATTATATGTATACTTAAGATGACACGTGTCAACGTGGGGCTCCTAAAATATAATTCCCATATATATATATATATATATATATAGAGAGAGAGAGAGAGAGAGAGAGAGAGGGGTTGATCTAGCTGCAGTATCTCTCCTTTTCTATGTGATCAAATAAAAAAGAGGAGAAAGGATGCAATTGCAAATATTAATTAACGATGAGGATTGTGGTGATTAAATTAAAGAGGAGATATTCTTAGCAGCCAAAAAGGAGGACAGCTTGAATGCACTGCAAGATGGGAGAGATCAGCAGCAGGGAAGCACAGCAGCATCTATGGCGACTTTCTCAGAATGGCCCGTCACAGCCATTGCTTTCTCCAAAAGCATTACGAATTGAGACTACTTCCTTCCTTACCATGCGCCTACAGAGCTATAAAGCTTGCTTTTCATCATATTATAAATCGTATTAATATCAAATAAATGGGATGTAGATTCAGTTAATATTATATTGTTGGGAAAATTATTAGTACGTATAAACCATTCACTCCTGTTATTCGAATAGAATTTAATTTCTATAATGTTCAAATTTGGGATTTTTCTCTATCTTTTTCACTGTCAATTAATTTTCTTATACCTTGATGTATACAGTTTTAATTGACATGAGAGATCCAATATAACATGACTAAATTATAAAAGGGTAAAAATTCCTAAGAAACCTCTTGTAAAATGACAGAATCTATAAATAAAAAAAATCCCATAAAAAAAATAAAAAAGTAAGGATACAAAACGTTGCCCGAACCCCACAAATCCTGGAATTGTGGGTTATATTTTAAAATATTTTTTGTGTTGAAATATATTAAAATAATTTAAAAAAAAATTTATTAAAAATATAGGTTACTTCGTGTTTCTAAACCTTAAAGAAACTTGTAAAGTACAACGTACATGGTGCAACTTTATACTTGCTAATCAGAGATATATATAAATACGTACATGTGTGTACACAGAAACCAAATCTCCAAGAATCTTAGCCTAAATCTCCTTGTTTAATCATTCCCAAAGTATACTGAATGCTTGACTCTTTCTTTGTAATGTTGTTTAATCGTTCACATGGATCGAGAAATTAATAAAAGCAAAAGCCAAAAGTTGTCCTGAGAGAGGATCGAATGTGAGTTTACATTGAGCTGTTTGCGTTTAATTATTACATACTAGTTATAGCTAGCATATCAGTAGTACTACACCCACAGCATCTCCATACCAGATACAAAAACGAATGTGAGCAGCTTGAGCTGGATATGAGCGAATATATCCAGTATAGCATTAATAATAATAATTATTATTATATAGCATTAAAAAGACGGTACACTAATTCGAAAAAAAAATTCATGAGCGAAATGCTCTTAATTAGTGTAATTGTAAGCATGTTACATGAGCTAATTGCTCTAAACTATTATCCTTGGTGGCTCGAATTTAATAACTTTGAAAAAAAGAAATTTATATCCTCTAGTTTATAGAGACTTGTTTGGAAATGATTTGCACAGCCGTGTTTTTCAAGTAAAACAATATTATTAATTCCTGAGATGAGTAATTTAACTGATTAGGTTTTATATTTATTTTTTAGAAGTTATAAGTTTAAATCTCATAAATTTTAAAATTATTAAAGGCTCGTATGGTGATTAACTTCAAAACTTATAGGATTAGTCAAGATATGCGCAAGCTAATCAAAACATGTGAATCAAAATATTAAAAAAGTAAACCAATACTGTTGAAAACGAAGTATTGTGTATGCATAAGCTCAACACTAAAAACATAAGAAGGGTGAAACCCATATATAACTAGAGCTAAAAATTTTCCAAAGAGGAGAACAATCACAAATAAATTGTAAAATTAGCACAATTATTCTTAAATTATAAATATATAATGACATTATTTAACTATCATGATTCTCGATCGTAACATATATAATTAATTTTATTTTTGCGTGTTTATTACCTATCCTGTCCCTCGAACAATCACCGTAAAGAACAGTAATTAGGAGCAGAAGGCCAACTTGGCCCGCAGGCATTAATATTTTAATTTAAAGACGAGTTATTAATTAATTAATTAATTAAGAAGGGATATTTCGAAGGCAAAAGAAAGGAAGGCAAAGCAAGAGGTTAGGCACAAAAGAAAAGAGTTAGTAGCAGTGCTTGCAGACCTACTGCTGCATCTCGGTTCAAATTAATCAAAAGCAGAGGACACTAACACTTATGCTTTATCTTTTCAACGAATCTAGACCGTCCAGTTAATTACACAAAAACAGGGTGGAGTCCCCATCCTCCTGTTAATTAGTACTATAAATCCAGGGGGGAGCTTTGCTGCCATTGCATCATCGTTCTTTTAGTTCTTCAGATCAAACCGATCGTGCAAGCACAGAACAGCCACCTCCGCCATTGCTGTACGTAGCTAGCCGTTTAGAAAACGAGCGAGCTAGCTAGTACATAGTAAGCTTAATCACTACAGGTTCAGTAATTAGGACAGGTTTATAGTTAATTAATCATGGGAGGGTACAGCAGGCAGCGGAAATCTTCATCGTGCTTGTTCTCTATATTCAGCATATTCAAGTCTTGTTGGCATTCAAGTGGCGGCGATGACATGAGTGAAGATGGGTATTATGTAAGGAGAGCGTGTCCAAGTGATGAAGATGGAAGACGGTGGGTAGGAGAACCAGGGATTGATGGGAGGGCCTCCGCCTTCATAGCAAGGTTCTATGCAACTAGGGTTTCAGACCCGGAACGCCAAACTCTTGCTCCCTGAGCGAGGATCATGGCTAGCTCCGTCCATCAGGAATATTATTGCATCGTCAGCTGACCTTCTAAGCTTCCATTAGTGTATTGTTTTGTCACCTCTCAGTTTCCAGTTTCTCTTAATTTGTGTTAATCTCATCACTTCCAGCCTGCTTCGCGCGGTACTGTGCTGTAAGTTACAAATAATGATTAAGAACAAATAATAATCTCAAAAATCTATATAGCATTGTCGTCTTTAGTTTTTATTCACTCTATATATATACATTCAGACGTGCATGTAGTGCTCATGCATGTTCTCAATTCTCATACCATGCACTCATGGAGGATCGATTGAGTCTTCTCAATTAGTCGGAGGTAATTAATATGATTATTATATTAGGTAAATTCATATTAAAATTGAGGGTTATGATTTTATTTCACTACATTAGTGAATGGTTAGAATGTTTTTTAAATTAGCAAAAAAAAACATTTAATAAAAATCATAACTATATTGATTTCAAAAATATTGATAGTTATGACTTAAATTTATCTATAGAACATGGTCGACTAATTCCAAGCCAATTATTTACCTTATGCACTTACGTGGTTTCTAATCGACATGCTCATACTATTGGTTATTGGGTTAGGTCTAATCTGTTCATGATGGATGGATAGACCTTGTCCAAGTTATTATAAAAATTACTAAAGAAAATAACTGTTTCCTCTAATCATGTATAAATGAACATAACTCATATGAAATATTAACTTTTTATTATTGAAAGAACATAGTTCTTTCTTTTTTTTCTTCCATCTTGACTCTGTGTCTTAACTTGACAAGATTTAAAAAGATATTCGTATTGTGAAATATCATTTTGATTCTAGTAATTAAAATAGCATTAAAGTAATTGATCCAGGAATAAAAAAAATGAATTCTTATAAGTAAGTTTTCTTTTCCGATCTACACATACAATTACAAAAATGGAAAAGTACTTGGCTCCCAAGAATTGCTCCAAGAAATCCTTTGTTTCTCATCTTTTTAAAAGAGCATGTGCATGTCTTTTTAATTTCAAAATAATAGATTTCCTATAGTAGAGTTGAGTCTAAATCCTTAGGGGCCATTCTTTCTTCTGCCAAGGTTTAAAATGGCAAAATTAGAACCCAATGCCTTCGGTATCCAACTCATGCCGGTGGAGCTTTCCACCGTAGGTGCATGCCAGGCTAAAAGTTACCCTCTCCCTGAGATTCTGCTCCTCCTTTGGCAGCTGCATGGAAGGAGGACGTCCATCCACCCTTCGATATCCTTTTAATTCACAGACTTCTTTATATATATATATATATATATATAGCTCTTGCATGTGCT
Organism: Populus alba; assembly: GCF_005239225.2. Classification (NCBI taxonomy): domain Eukaryota; kingdom Viridiplantae; phylum Streptophyta; class Magnoliopsida; order Malpighiales; family Salicaceae; genus Populus; species Populus alba. The sequence goes on from NC_133293.1 coordinate 362,918, forward strand.
GCCTCGATCGTACACGAGTGATGGTCTTTAACTTCCTCCCTTCCTTAATTTCCAGTATTTCGTAACGAGTTATGATCCGTACAATATTTCTTCGCTAGCTAGCTAAGCTTCGATCAAAAGAAATTAATGAGTTAGCTTGTCTTTGTGGAGATTTTATTCTATATCTAAGGGAGTGTTTGTTTTGTATAAAGTGCAAAAACAATCAATGGAAATTATTTAAATGTTTCTAAAACACTTTACAATGCTTCATATAATATAAAAATTACATGATTATAACTGATTATTTTTAGTTTGGTTTAATTTTTTATTAAAAAAAAAATAACCATACTAAATTTAAAAAAAAAAAAAACTAGTTTAAACCGAATTGACTCAGTTTTTTTGTTTGGATTGATTTTTTCCAGTTTAACTTGATTTTTTTTGATTTGGCTCTGTTTTTTTCTATGTTTTTTCCTAGTATGGGTTCAGTTTTTTTGATTTCAGGCTTATGAAACCGAACCAATCGGTGTTTTTTTTTAAAAAAAATTAATCGTTTTTTTTTACGGTTTGGTTTTTTTTTTTTTTTTTTTATTTTCTCAGTTTAATTGGTTTTTTTTTTTTTTTTACTCCCCTCTTATTATGATAATGATAAAATAAAAAGGGAATTTCTTTGGGGGCAAGATTAGAAAAAATCTTCCACGTGAAAGAACTTAAATTTTAATATATAGTTTTGTCCCTAAGATTTAACATTATTTCTTTTATGTGTGCACAATATTAATTAATGAGTTTTGTCAGCTCCTCCACCACTGAAAATAATGATTATATTTATGAGAGTATGTAATGACAGTGGCGATGGAGGAGGAGGCGAGAGTGGCAGCGGTGGCGGTGATAACAAGACAAGTGAGGACTGAGGATGATAAGTTAAAGGTGAACGGTGATGTTTACTATGGCAGGTGATATCATTAATAAATTACTTTGTAAAACCAAACTTAATAAGATAAAACGTCCTTACAAAATAAACTGATTTTTAAAGGTGGTTGTAAGATATTTTTATGTGCATTAAGCAGGAGGTGACTGGGTGAAAAAAAAAAGAAAAGCAAATTAAATTAAAAAAATAACAAAAAAACTGAATTATAAAAAAAAAATTAATTAAACTAATTAGAATATTCTAAAAAATATTTAGTTCGGTTTGACTTTAATTTCATAAACATGAAACTGAAAAACCTCAACAAAACTGCACTAGTTTAGTTAAAAAATATAAAATAACTGAACCAAAAAAATCAAAACGGAACTGAAACCAAGCCCATCATAAAACCCATTAGAAAGCCAAAAAAACAATATAATTTTTTGTTTTTTATATAAAATAACCGAACCGAAAAAACCGAACAGAATTGAAACAAGCACATAATACAACCCATTAAAAAGTCCAAAAAAAACCCCAAAAAACAATATATATTTTTTATTTTTAATATAAAATAACCAAACCAAATTGAAACTTATTATTAAAAATCAATTTTTATTTTATTTATAAAATTTTAATTTGATTATTTTTATTAATAAAAACCAAATTAAACAAAAAATAATCAACCGTAACATTCAAGCATTGTTATCGGTCTTCAAACCTTTCAGTCTACTAATTTTACTACTGAGGTCATAAAACTCTAAAACACGAAAATAATAATAATAATAATAATAATTGAAGGAGATAAGTCCTGCATGATGAAGCTAGCTAGCTTGGCTTTGTATATTTTATAGAGGAAGATTCTTCACGCCAAATTAAAGGGTTTTCAGCGTTGATAAGAATCTGGTCAAGTGTTCTGACCAAGAACCTTGAGCAACTTACCATCCAAATGAATGATACTTTTTTTATTATTTTTTTTAAATCTGAAAATGCAGGGTATCTTCGACTAATTTGTGCGCACCAGACTAAATCTTTACCTCCCCGTAATCAGATTTTATTTTATATAGGATTGAGCTCTGCAGTCTGTGACCAAAACAATTTGATGCATTCATTGGTTTTCTATTAGTTGTTGGATTGAGTTAATAGAGTAAAAAAAAATATAATACTGTTCAAGTAAAGTCCACCTATATTAATTAAAAATATTAAATGGATTTTGTGTACTTTCAAGGAGTTTACGTAATGGTTTTAGCAGGTTTATTCCCTTGTTCATTTCTTGAATTTAGATTTATTTTTTTAAGTTTATATTTTTAGATTATTATGATGTGTTGATGTTAAAAATATTTTTTAAAAAAAATAAAAAAAATATATTATTTTAATATATTTTTGAATAAAATATTATTTAAAAAATAACAACTAATACACCCTTTAAATATAGTACATCGACTCGGCGTGGAAAGGATGAACCCTTAATATCATCCAATAATTAATTTAATCTTAGTTAATAAGCAAGTTGATTTAAAAATATTCTTATTATTGAATAAAAAACTTTTACATACAAAACTTCATATGGTTAAAAAGTGTTTATAGAAAATTCTAATACAAAATAGGAAATAGTGATGGGTCATGAACTTAAAATGACTAATATTTTTAATTAATATAAATAAATTAAATAGACTTTTTTTTATTTTTTTTCTTATATATTTTAGATTGAATCATTTATCTACTTTTTATGTTGCTTCTTGGATCAAATTTTAAAAAAAAAATTAAAAAGCATCTAAGCATTGCTAATGTTTTTTTTTTTAAAAAAAAAAAAAACCATAAAGGGATTAGCTTGAATCCGGGTTAACTTACTAAACCTAGATCATGAGACCATGATAATTTAATAAAAAATAAATCAAAATAAATTATGAAGTTCAATTCTTAATCAATCTAATGTTGAAGGATGAGATTAAAAGAAAAATCAATTAAAAATGACATGAAAAAAAGATTTGAGTCAACCCAAATTAACTCATCAAACCCTTGACTCGGGTTATGAGAATGTGATAACCTTATGGAAAGTAAATTGAAATAAATTATTAAAATTATTTCTCAATCAACCCAAATGTTCAAGGATGGAATCGAATAAAAAATCAATTATAAAAAAGACCTAGGTTATCCCAAAAAAACTCGAGTGGAACGGATTAACCGGTAATACTCGCAACCTAGATCATGAAACTAGAATAGCTTTATAAAAAATAAATTAAAATAGAATATAAAGCTCAATTTCTAATAAATTCATTGTCAAAAGATATAATTAAAATATTAAATTTAATTTTCTTTTAAAAAAGAAAAATATAGTTCTAATAAACACTACTTTGTGAAGAGGGTAAAAGTGATTTCGCTACTCAATTGATTTTTATTCAAAACTTTGCCTGCTATATGTTAGATGTGGCTGGACAAATATGAATTTTTTTCATAAGATAATATATGAAAATCACTCATGCTTGGTTCAATAATGTCATGTGGAAACTACTTTATGTCAACAATACTACAGAACGATTGGTTACTTCTCTTTGGAAAACATTCAACATATCACGTGATGGCCATGGCAAATCGAAGCCATAGAAAGAGAGTGGAGGAGGAAAAACATCTCCTCCTCCCTTTGATGATAGCCTCGCCGCCTATTCAACAGTGACCACAATCTGACGATAACATGGCCGGGAATCCTCTGGTTAAAAAAATTCCACCACCCATGCTACGGTGCTTTGGAGTAACCACTCCTCCGTGAGACTTCTTTTCCTTCCTTTTTAATTTCGATCCTAACTATATATATATATTATTATAACCGATCACTGTTTTCTCAAAAGGGCACATCTCCTCAATCTTAATTCTCTCCGTTTTCTTTATCCTAAGATAATAACCGATCACTGCCGCCATGGAAGCCCCATAGGCCCATTAAGTATCAAGTGTCCATGTAAGCCTCAAGCTAGAAGCCCAATTTAATTCAAAACTGAGTACAAGAAGAAAAAATAAAAATAGAAATAGAAAAGATCTTGATGCATGCATGCATGCTGTATTTCTCTCGAAACATGATCTATTTAAGAGGTATTCATCTTTGAATATGAAAATTAAAATGGGCAAAGCCTGAGAAGATCAACCTCAAATCACAAGATAAAAAATCCAAGTATTAATTATTAGGTAGTTTTCGTCTTCTTGTGAGTTAAGTTCTACTTATTGCATGTAATTTCTTAAGAGAAAGAAAGAAAGAAAAAGGTAACAACTGTCTAGTTACATTACATTATAGACTAGATATGTGTCATGCGGGTCATTAATTCATGAAGTTAGATTCTTAACTAACTAAAATTAACTTATTAAATACTTAATTGGTCAATGGATTCAATCACGTTTAATAAAAAATTTATAATAGCAAGCAACATACTTAGATTTTGGCCATCACATATTGCTGGAAAGTTATGATAAAGGTATTTTACACCAAATAAAACCCCATTTTTAACCATTTTAATCCAACACACACTAAAAACCTTCAAAAAATATATTCATAATCTCAAATAATCTAAAAAACAGCTTGAAAACCCATAATCAACTCGGGATCAAAATTCTTCTCGAGCTCAGATCTACCATCCCATACAAGGTTAAGAGAAAATAACACTTACGGAAAGACTTTCATCATCCAACACAACCCATTAACGCTAAAGTCTTTTTTTTTTCATGGCTAGAATTGATATTAATCAAGATTCTTTTTTTATCATTAGAAATTAACCACTTTCTCTTTTCTCTCAAACTACGAACTAAAAAATAAAAAATAAAAAGTTTAATATCAAAATTGATAATTTAAAATTGGGAGGGTTCAGAAGTTTATAATTTAAAAAGTTTTAGGATAAAAGTAAACTCTTCACTCCAAATTTAAACAACCACCTCTTTTCACCATATTTTTCACTTTGATTCTCCGTCTTTGAATCTTTCTCTTCCTAAATAAATTAACTTTAATTGGCAATTTATTTGTGCTTATAAGGGTATATATATATATATATATATATATATATATATATATATATATATATATATATATATATATATTGAAAGACAATCCACAATGATTTATAAATGTATGAATAGAGGCATGGTAAGTAGTGATTTCATCATGCCTTCAAGATTTTGTTAATTAGATTGGTGGTCCATATCATGTTGTGGTCCGAACTAAATTTTTTTTTTTTTAAAAGCAAAAAAAAAAGTGAAGTGACAATAGTATTTTTAAAGAAGTAAGAGAAACCCAAGAATTGGGTTTAATATTGATTAATTTGATAATATGATAAAAAAATATATATATATATAATAGAATATTTTAAATTACATGTAAAACCCTTTATAAAAGTGAATTAACAGTTCTTTAAAAAACGAGTAAGCTTCTGCAAAGGGTAATTTGATATGCAGAAATTGTTGGGTTTGTCAAGAGTTTCTCGCATTAATTTGGTGTGCTCGTTGCTTTATAGGCATAGATGGAGGATTGTGGGCTTTGACCATTGTTATAAAACTTGGTGTCTTTGGAAAGTAAATGTGGGGAGATCAGATTTAAGTTAGGTTTTATATTAAATTGTATAGAATTAATTTGATTATCTTGAATTAATAGATTAATTCCTGATTAAATTAAGATTTAAGTAAATTTTAATTTGATTTAAAAAATTCAAAATAAAATTACATTATTTTAAATTAATTCAGATTTACCCATCTAATGCTTTAAAACCCGATCGAGTTTTATAGCTATGGCTTTTATTTTATTGTGGTTGCTTGTGATTGGATTAAAGTGAAAATGTGGGACTAATAATCTCATCTCACGCCAACCAAGAGGGAAATAATGATTGAAAATAGAAGAAGCGAAGCGATGATATTGGAACTGAAGGAAGTGGGGGCCCACGACCCACCTACTTCTTTATTAACTATATATATATATATATATATATATATATATATATATATCTCTTGTTTACGTAAAAGAAAAGAATATGATTTTTATCAATAATAAGTTAATAACGAACTATTCACACTGCTTAGCTGTATTAAGATCCCTTTGAAAGTATTTAAAAAAATTGATTTTTTTTATTTTAAATTAATATTTTTATGTTTTCAAATATTTTTAATGTTAAAAATAAAATTAAAAAAATAAAAAATATATATATTATTTCAATATATTTCATGATAACAAACACTTTAAAAAATAACCACTACCCCAATACCACACTCTTCTAAATATTAGTTTGTATTATAATACTTTGTTGGAAGTAGCAGTGTTTAAACTTCTTGTCCATGTAATCTGCTAAAAAATGCACATATAATACCACATGTTAAATAAATAAATAAAAATTTTTGGGCTAGAAGGCCTAGGTCGCCCACACCAAGCCCATAGGACTAAAGGCACCAACTTTCTTGGGCCAAACCCAGACAAGTTGGGCCATCAATTTAGATTTTAATCCTTTATCTTTTAATTTTTTTTCTTGATAAATATGTTTTAATTGATCATTAATTTGGATTTATAAGCATGTTAATAATAAAAGTAAATCACTGTGATAATTCACAGTTATTTATTTCTTGTTGAATAGTGGCGGGATGCACAATGTTTAAATCATATCTTTTAGAGTATTTTTTAATGAGCCAATATCATGTTGTTATTATTACAGCAACCACTTAAATTATATAATATTATTTCTTTTACATATATTTTTATTTGGTAATATATTACTATATTTTTAAATTATGTCAATTTTTTTTATTTACAAATCTTTGTTAAAAGATCAAGAAATCAATGAACATAAAATATTTTCTTAATTTTCTAAAAACAGAAAATGGTAGCAAACGGTCTCTTGCAATGGAAATTATAATAATCAAAATAATTGAGGATATACATGCTTTAATCACAGTATTTTCTGCATGTCTGTGGACTGTGCACTGTAGCCAATCATAAAAGTTCAACGGAGGAAGAAAAGGAAGCAGCCTTTCTTGAAAATTGAAAACAAAAAATAATTATGTAGCAGTAGCCACCTCTATTCTTTTATTCTATTTATTTATTTATTTATTTTTAATACTGGAGGAGATTTCATTGGGCAGAGCAGTCAACTCGAGAGAAGAAAAAAGAGTAAGAGAAACATGGCACTGGTTCGAAACTAACAAGTCAAACCGACCATCTTCGGTTATCCACGTAGAGAGGAGTGCCTGTTATACTTTTAAGTTGTTATTATTATTATTATTATTATTATTATTATTAATCAACATAACTTTTACTTCTTACCTAATCACAGCCCACGAGAGCATTGTTTAAAAACCCTTATTGTCTAACCATTTAATTGATTGTTTAGTGATAAGAGCTTGTGATCAAAATATTTGTTTGTTTTTTAATATCAGGTTTGAACTCTAAGATTGCTAATATTGACAGTCATTGGAGACTTACATTGTTGTTAATTTCAAAATCCGTGAATATTAATCAAAATATGTGAAAACTACTCCAAACACTTCATATGAATAAAAAAAAAAAACTCTAATTAACCTGGTGATATAATTTGAGACTCAATTAACCTAAAATATTAACCAGTTCGGAATGAAGAGAAAAACACTCGAACAATCCGGTCAAAACAACGTAATTTCAGTGGAGGGACATCGGAGAGCATTACTGGTAGGACAAAAGTGATGAGATCAAAAGTTCAAAGCCTCAATTGACAATGATGAAGTAATATATATATATATCCTGTCCAGTGTCCACAATCAATCAATAATATACCTGCGTGCGTACATGTGAAAGCCACTGCTACCATTGTCTGGTTTCTCGGGCAGCATGTGAGCTGCTGTAATAAACAAACAACACAGCAGAGGGCTGCTCCTCCTCGGCAGAAATGAAGGTTTCGACTTCACTGGTTAAGGGGGGGATGTATTCCTTCTTCGCTGCTCCTCGGACATAATTAGACAAACCTAGCTTTGGAGCAAAACTGCACTGATCATATGATGACTATATGTATTCTCAATTACAATATATTCCAAGTTTATTTAATCATTGTTGTAGGACTCGGATCGGCGCGGACAAATTGATTTAAAATTATTTTAATTTTAAATCTAGAAGAAAATTTTGGTTAATTCAATCAACTTAGTCAAAATCCAACACTTAATTTATTAATTTTTTTTTTTAAAAAAATTTAAACTCGTGATCCATCTGAACCGTATCAAGCCCGGATAGGTTTCACATTAAATATGTATTGTATTGAATACACGGTATTGATATTTTTAGGAGTTCGAGGAAGGCAGTGCCTTGACTGCAAATTTGTTTTGTAATGTGATAGAAAATGAGGATTAAACATGAGCATTTGGTATTGTACCGAGAAGCTGGAATTAATTATAATTAGGGTTAGGATTAGGATTAGGATTAGGATTAGGATTAAAGCAGAGCATATGTCACTTCTTCCAAGGATGTCAACCCCATGATTAGAGTCGACGACATTATCATCATCATTGTAGGGTTTTTTTTCGAACTATGTGTCTCATTAATTACTATTATTATTTCTTTTAATATATGAACTTGTTTGAATTAAGATTAGTTTTTCTCTTCGATTGATTCTAAGAATACACTCTATATTCAATTAGATTTATGATAATTTCAAGATTTAAACTTGAAAAATGAAAGAAAAACACATTTTTAACCCATGAGATGGCTAGATTACCAAACTTAGGCTAAATTATAACGTATTTTATCTGATTAATGTTTTTTTTTTTTTAATTTTCATCCAAAACTATATAATTCTAGAACTTCCCTCTTTTGTTAGGATTTTATTAAGAAAATGATGAAAAAAATCTATAATATCCTTTTAATTCCTCTTTTTTTCTTGTGATGAATATATACATCCACGCGTGCTAATATATGTGTGTGTAAGAAAATGTTGAAATCATTTATTTTACCTAAATATAATCATCAACAACAACAACCATCAAGAACTATTCAAATAAAATCAAAATTCAAACTATATATAATTTTTTTAAAAAATAAAAACCCACTCATCATTCAAAACACAGAATCAAATAAGAAGATGAAATGTTTTTCAATATAAGGTTTATTTATTTATTTATTATGGCATACAAGCGTACATTCAAAGGTTGAAAAGAGATGATGGATATTTTTTCTTCTTCTTTTACGGAGTTGTTTAGAGTAAATTAGGAAGATTTTTATGAGATTTTCTGTCAATTCAATTACCTAGGAGTAGATTCAAAAGGATCATAAAATCTAAGGTGCAAAATCAATGAATTGTTTTTTATCGAGGGAAAATTAGTTTAACATTAATTGGCATGATTAATGATGATGATGATAATTAATTAAAGAACACGAAGTCCCCACATGGACATGGAGTGTTCCCTTTCACATTAGCGCATGTGGAGAACACATGCTCCATCCATTTTGTCTACGGGCAATAATCAACACAACTGAGCAGGACACAGTGCTGTGCTGTGTGTGTTTCAACCAGACCCTCCTTCCCTTGTTTTAAAACAAAAACACAGATGGAGGATTGTTTGCTTTGATCATCATCATCATCATATATTTAGAGTACGATAACTCCTTAACTGTCAAACTAATCATTTATTTATTTGTTTGTTTGTTTATATAGAATGATAGTATAGAGACGCTATAGATAGGACTATACAAGGACATTTGGTCTTAATTATTAGGAAATGTAGTTATGATTATATTTTATAGTATTTTTTTTTTAAATATATATTAAAATAATATATTTTTTTATTTTTTAAAAATTATTTTTAATATTAGTATATAAAAACGATCCAAAAAAAATTTAACAAATTTTTTTTTTAAAAAAATATGATTTACATCAAGTTTCCAAACGGTGTATAATAAGAGTTATTATTTAATTTTTTTTATGTTGGATAAATAACCTATAACTTAAAAAAAATAGTACAGGTTAAAATTATTAAGTCAAGAATTAAAAGGTTTAATTATTTATTGGAGTAAGATTTAAACTTAATTTTGTAATTTTTTTATTTAAACTTTAATAAAATCTATATATATATATATATATATATATATGAAAAAAAAACAACTTATAATAACTTTTAAAAATCAAATGAAATCTTTAATTAACTTACTGTAACATGTGATTTGTGAAAGAAAAACAAGCTATTATGGCAGAGTAGTGGGTATTTTAGATTTATAACACAATTTGATAAATTTTTTTGAAAGACTAACATGTTAGAAAAGTATGAAGATCACGTCTCTCTTGATTGAATTAATATGTATAAGAAATCAACTTAACATTTTATAAAAATTCAATAATAAATAAAATTTAAAATCTAATTATTAGAAAAGAATAGGTTATCAAAGATATATTAGAGCTTTATTTTCAGAATATATAGTTTTATTAAAAAGATATTGACAAGACAATTCTAACAACACATTAAAAGATTATAAAATATGTTTGTAATTTGTTAAAGGTTCTGTTTTGAGTTAATTTATGGTTAAATACAACTTTATTTGATAATTTTTTAAAATATAATTAATTTTTTTTTAATGATATCAAGTATTTTTAAAAACGGCATCTCATATATGTTTTTGATGATTTTTTTTTTCTCTCTTACCCCCATCGTTGTATCTCTCTCTCTTTGTTTTGTTTTCCATTCTTGGTGGCCTTAAATCCCATCTTTTAACCTTGAACATAGAAACAATATTTTAAAATACATTTGTGTTAAGACTACATTAATTTTCAGATATTTTTTTCGCCCGAGTTACCGTACCAGAGATATTTTTTTTAGATCCTAGCGTCGTCGGTGAATGTGAAATGGTGTGTGTGGTGATAATTGATAGGTGGGAAATTTGGAGTTTTTTGTAATTAATTAATTTTGTTAGAGTTGACAAAGCTCAGTCACATCCAAGGAAAAAAGTAAAGGCATTCACGTGTCGAGGTCTGTTTGGGAGCACGATCCATGTGCTGAGGTACAGCCGACCTTTTACAAAGTTTTTTTTTTTTATTTAATTAATTTATGATAGATAAGAGAGAGAAAGAGAGAAGAAGGGTGCTTGCTTCCCCTTCTATGCTCATCTCACGGATCTTGCCTCTCCACTCCTCTCCTCTCCTCCTCTGATCCTCCTCCTCCTATTTTATCCTTTAGTACTTGCTCTATATAAACACACACAGACAAGGACTCCTATAGAATAAACAAGAGAAGAGGGTACTAGTTCCTCCGTTGACGCATCAGAGCAAACAGACCTCCACCTCCACCTCCTCCGACGACACACACCTCTACGCACGCAAGGACCAAGTATCAGCTAATGGCTTCTTGGAAAAAAACCATTACATCCCCTTTCAGGAAAGCTTGCACTTTCTTCAACCAGCAGCAACCCGTCACCAGGGACAAGAAGTCCCAGCCAGGTACAGTTCCTGGCATTTTTCATTTCCCCATTTGCTCTTTCGCCTGTCCGATTTGCTGCGTTTTAAACTACGATTCATCAAATTCACAGCATAAACAAAAGGGCCAAGTGTTTGTTTGTTTGGTAATTGCTTTTAGGTTGGAAATATGGTTTTGATATTTAGCATCAATTTGTAGCTCAAAACATAGCGCAAATGCGTTGCCAAACACAACCCTATTGATATTTAGCTTAATTATCCCGTAATTACTTGTTATTGATATTTAGCATCGATTGCAGGGGAGGAGAAAAGGGCGATGGACCTTCATGGTGAAGTCATGGCATGTGGTTATGAAGATGTTCAAGTGATGTGGTCGATTCTTGACAAGTCCAAATCCGCCACCTGCGACATGACCGCTTCTTGATCCCCTAGCTACACACATGGTACATGTTCATGCATGTACCAGCCCAGGATCATGTCATGGTGTGTGCGTATGCATGGATCTGGTATACATGCATGCATACATGTCTGTAGATATCATCACATCATGATAGGGAACTGGGAGTAGGCAGATTTTTAGAATGCCCGTTATTGGATTAGGAATCGGTGATGCTGGAGGAGGAGGAGGTGGTGGTGGTGGTGGGAGATCTCAGTATGTAATAGGGAATCCCTGTGATCAATGGAAATCACGGTGAGATTTAATGGAAATCAATTTAGATCGCTTTATTTTTATGTTATTCTATTTTCGTGTTTTGTTTTTGGATTATATAATATAACATATGATGGACGCATGCCTGTGCATGCATATCATGACATCTTAAGTGGCTTCATGCCAGGGAGCAATGAGCCTTATCTGTCGTTGGATTTCGAGATGGATATGCTCTTCCTATTGGAAGAACAGATTACGCCATGCCCCACTTCTTGATTTCGGACGTTGATTTCCCCCATAAATTTTATCCATCTATTTTACCGTTATTTTGTTTTGAAAAAAAAGTACAAATTTATTTAAAAATAAAAAAGCTGCAAATGTATTTATGTCACGGACGGAAATACAGGCTAATAAAAAAAATAAAAAATATTATTTTAACATAAAAAACATTTTAAAAAACAAAAAATCATAATCACATTAAGAAATATATCCTATGCTTACATGTATTATCTAATTAACTAATTCCATTATTATATTTGCTTATTTACACTTACCAAATAAATTAATTGAAATGCTATGTCACAATCTTTAAACCTTACATTTATTATAAACTATGGCTTCATAAATGTAGGTCTTTTATTAAATGGGATTTAATTGGGAGTATTGTAGTAAAATGCAGAGCTTAATATATATCTTAACAAGACAATTATTTTATAGGGTAAACAAAAATAGAAAGTAAAACATTCTCTTTAGAATTTGGAGCGATTCACTTCCTAAAATAGTAATTAAATGTCATTTAATCATGGAAATAATCTTATCGTCCTGTTTCTTGAGTTATAATTAGGGTCTAAAGATCCAAGTTCAAATCAGCCTCGAAATGTCAAAGAATTCAATATCAGAATTAACAAGATATAATTCAATAGATTGCTCTAGTGGTTAAGAAAAAAAATTATTTTATTATTTTTTAAATTCAAATCATGAGATAGTCATTAAAAACAATTAATAAACTTCTTTAACAGGTTACTTAGAACCAATTTCCATTTAAAATTTAATTCATGATATTATAAATATATAAATTATTTTTTAAAATATCTGTGAGTATTTGGTGTCGAGTTCAAGCTATTTGCATTAGTTTGCTATTATGAAAAACATTGATTTCCGGTGGTCTTCAAAATCCAACCGGCCGTGCTGGCTCTAGCGTTTAATAATATTAGCTATTCTAGTCCATGGAGTTCTATGAGTCGACATTTTAGTAAAAATACAGTTAAAAATGTGTTTGCATTGCATTTTTTTTTTTTTTAAAAAATAGATCATATATTGTTACATGTAGTTTATTTAATAATAAAAGCTTATTGTAGTATATAATATTTTTCTTTAATTACAAAAAGGATACCTCAAAAGTTGTTTCTTCCAACTATTAGTTAGGTTGATATTAATCTTGGGTTCAATTAGATTTTCCTATCACTAAAATACACTTGGAAAAAAATCAAGTTATAAATCAAGAGGATTATCTAGCTCAAGTTTTCATTAGACCAGTAAAATCAACCGATCAAAAACCCAAGTTATCGATCCGAATTTTATATCCATGCTTGATAGCTTTTATTTCTGGATTGGAAGAAAATGTTGTTTTTTGAAAAAATAAATACAATTAGGAGACAATTGATTCAAATATTTATTAAGAAATTAAAACTGATGCTGCTTGTTTAGGGCTATTTATTTTTAGATTTGTCATGCGTATATCATAGGGGTATTATTGGAAAGACAATTCCAAAATGGAGCTGGGCCTTGTGCGTTCGAATGCGGGCCGTAAACAGAGTCCACGCTCAAACTCAAGGTTACCAACCGGTTACCTTTAGCGTTTGAAGTTCTTCGAGCTCCAAAGGCTGCCGATGATGGAAGCTAATGCAGCAGTCGCTCACAGAACTCAAGTTGAAATGTAAATTAATACACAGCTTGTTGAGAGAATTGATAACCCAGTCTCTAATAGCAGTATTATCTGTTACATGCCCATCATAATGCCAAAGAATTCTTACAAGGAAATCTTTAAGCATCGCATAAGATACTTGACTCCTGACAAGCACATGCCTCTCCTCTTCCAAGCCATCAACCTGGTGCATAATAATGGAAAGTGTCATTCGCATACAGCTGAAGCTCCTGGCATTTGAAACAAGAAGCAAGAGGCAGCAACATAGCCTATCTTGTAGAACTGGGCTCCCAATTCTCTTGGCAATCAATACATACGCTCCCAGCTGATATTGTCAAATCATAGATCGAGCATTCCTCTCTTCCCGTGCTTCAAGGGCATCTACTTCCTCATTTGATAAGAGATCAACCATAGGCCCATACACATCCCAATCCTTTCTTTTCCTGAGGCGTACGAGAAAATCAACAAACACTCGTAAGCTTCCTGCCAGTACAATTTCATGGTAATGGAATCCTCAATGCATACTGGACATGAAATGCAATGAACGAAAATATAACATTTCAAAGATGGCGCATCACAAAGAAAAAAATATATCTGCATAATTCAAAGAAAGATTTATGGATAGAACATTACGCAGCTGGAGATGTCTGCGTAAACTTTAGACAGGGAAATACGCACTTGAGTGGCCAGGGGGTAGAATATATAATGAAGAAAGAAAATAAGGGTGCCACTCGTTTTCTTAAATATCCCTCCCCACATCACAACTTGATTTTAGATTACTGGTATCAAGCAATGATGGAACGGAGTCCTCCAGTTCTTAACAACAACTGGATCCATTTTTTATCCTTTCCTTCTCTTTACCATTCTTGGGACAATATCAGCAAGTTACTCTCAAGAACTACTGGGGAAAGCTTATGCAAAATTCAGTTTCAAAGAAAAGAAGAGGAATAACGAAGTTACAAAAGGTGTTCTATGAGGGGTATGAGAAAGGAGATACAAGGTATATGCTACACTTAATTTATGACAAAACATGCATTGAACATTATATGATGCAGAGTAGGAAACTAAAGTTATTAAAAACTTGTTCCCTTGCCTTGAAGTATTACAGTTACTGCAAATTAACGTTACAATATGTATATTCTTCAAGTCTCAGAAAACTTATAGTTTATTAAACTTGGTAGAAATAGAAACCACATACCGAACCACACTGTATTTGTTGTTGAACAACTTCATCAAATCCAATGAAGTACCACCTGCTTTACTATGAGCAATAAAGAGAGAGAGAGAGGGACGGAGTCAGTGAGATTCAAGTTCTGACAATGTTTCACATTAAAATCATCTCAACATACACCCTCTTCCACAATGAACAAATGTTTAGTAACAAGAATAAGATAAGACTTGTGAAAGAAACCTTGCAGGAACATATTCAGCACTGCGACGTCCCTTTTTACTCATTCTGATTTCTCTTGCAGCAGCTACACTTTGAACCGCAGTCTGGCACAACAAGTAGCATATAGATATGGTAAATCGAAATGCATCCAACTCTAAAAAAAAAAAGAAGAAGGAAAAACATTAAGTATGCAGTAAAGGTTGTCACCTCATAAAGCTGTTCCCTAATAGCAAAGGCAACTGCAGGCTGCAAAGAATAAGATAATGTTGGTCTTGAGGAATCAACATTTAGGCGAATGAGATAGAAGGGAAGTACTGATAATAGAGTAGTAGCCTTGCTTACTCCAACTTCAGGGTCTTGAATACCCAAATCGTCGCAAAAGGTTTTAGCAAAGTCTTCGGGATCACTGTCAAAGTTGTTCATGTCCTGAAATTGACAATCAACAAAAGCCTTAAGAGAAACAGATCCATAAGAACTGGTGGAAGAATATAGAGCATATGAACGAATACGAGTGAAACGAAGGTTAATTATTAGCAAGTGCTATCTTACCCACAAAAACTGATCCTTTATAAGAGTGTTATTCACGCGAAGATCGAGCTGAGATCAAAGAAACAAAGCAAAATCCTTCCATATTATAGCAAGCAACCGAAATCAAATAGAACAGTAAGACAGAGAACAATACTCGGTGCAAGAAAGAAAGAAAGAAAAACCTTAATAGGCACAATCTTGTCTCCAGTGTACAGCATATCTTGACCTTCATAGGATCGAAACTCGGCCAACTGTGTCTGATCCAAATAATAATAACAATAACAATAGAGATAAATTAAGGGAAATCTTAAATGCATGCTTATGCTCTTATCAATTAACAGGGAAAGAAAAAAAAAGTGAAGAGGAGCTGGGCAGGACCTGTATGGATTGAACAATGTGCATCATAAAAGGAGGAGGAAGCTTCAAGTCTTTGACAGTTCTTTTAGCGAAGATGGTAATCTCAGAGTCTGGATCCGTGGGATTCCATGTGAAGGCATCTTTGTAACGCTGCTCCTCTAATTCTATGTCCAGACGAATTGGCACCAAGTTCTCCCTTGTTGGCCTGCTTCTTCCTCTCAGTTTCTAGTTATATCAAGAAATCTTGAAAGAAACCCTAAAGAAAAAGAAAAGGGAAAAGAGAAAAACTTACATCCTGAACTTGACAGGCCCTTTTGAAGACGATGAATGCAGCGCTTTCATCTCTCTTCTACAGTTTGAGTTTGAAGTCCGCAATCAAAGCGACAAAGCCAAACAGCCTTGTGAACTGTACTGTAAACTCCCAGATGATCAACAAGACAGAAACTACTCCCGTCTTGTTTGTTACTTTTAATAAGAACTTGGGCCAAGGCCAACCTCAGATATAGCTCTAGAACTATTTGAGGAGTATCACTATATTTGTTTTCAATTTTACCCTTGAATCCTTTTGATTTCTCAATTAGAACTCTCGTTATAATTTTTTAATAGAAAAAACTATAGATTTATTATAAAATAACATTTCTTCTTATAAAAAATATATAATTTAGATTAAAATATGGATGAAATGCCTTGAAAAGGGATGTAAGTACTTAATTGAAAATTTCCAATTATTTTCTATTAATACTATAGTCTTTTTCTCCTCTCTCTCTCTTTTTTTTTAGGATTTTTTAAAAAATCACAAGTCATGCTGATATATTTTATTATATGTTTCCAACTATTTTTTTTTATGTTATTAATCATGAAGAAAATAATTACAATATTATGTTAATTTTTAATAAATTATAATAATAACTTCTGCCTTTTCACTACCTCTACGTCATCGTTTAGCTTTCTAGTTCTATTAGGATCATAACTACCTTTGGGATTCATTACTTGATAGGCCCTCAGGTAAAGACCGAATCAAGTGCCCAACTAAACCAAGAGGAGAGCCTTTCTCTATAGTGCCACCTCATTTTCTTTTCAATGCTGAAAAACCATAAAGTATTTCCCAACGTAATTATCAAACCTTTATTAAAAAAAAATCCCATAAAATTGAGAAATAAAATTAATAATGGTGAAAGAAATAAAAAAAAATAAAGTAAAATGTGAAACCATAAAGAATTGGATATGAATATAATGATAGAGAAAAGAAAGAAAGAAAAAAAGAAGATAAATTCTATAAATTTAATTAGCAATGAAGTTATTTTTTTACCCTTTACTGAAAAAAATTGATGCTTTAGGGTTGAGGGTAATTTGATATTTCCCAACAGCTTATTAGTTATTAATAGATTGTTCAAGGAAATACAAGTTCCTTTTAACCTTTTTAGAATAATTAAATGACTAATTTACCTTTCAAAGCAAAAAAAAATAAAATAAAAATAGAATGGTTGACCAAGGACGTTTCTTTCATTTCATTTTATTTTTTAGAATTGGAAAACATTTGGCCATACACTACCATAAAGTTAATAAATACAAACGAAAATTCCGAGGGAATATTTTTGTCGATAAATTTCTAAGGGATTTTATTGACGGAAATATTCCCTCGGTATATACCGAGGGAATTACCGTGGAAAAAAAAATTTAAAACAAAGCAAAAAAAATGATGACGTGTCATATTTTACCGACGGCATTACCGATGAAATTTATTTCGTCGGTAATTCCATCGGGAAATCCGTTGGTAAACTATGAACACTGTTCATCATGTCAATTACAAAGAGAATTACCGATGGAATTTTCCGTCGGTATTTTCCAGAGAGCTCCAGAACTGTTCATCTTCCAATTGCATTGTTAATTGTTTTACTTTACAAACAAAATCACCGACGGATTGAAAATGCGTCGGTGTGTTTTGGCGGTTTTCTGAAAAAATTCAATTGATTTAAAATTTTTATTTAAATATTACAGACGATATCACCGACGGATTGAAAAATCATTAGTAATTTTTGGCGGTTTCTGAAAACGTTTTACGAAATTGAAAATTTAAATTAAATATTACCGATGAAATTACCGACGGAGTAATTAAAAAATATTAATATTCAATTATCCATCGGTAACGCGCCCTAATAAAAAACCTGAATCCGCTTATTTCACAAGAGACAGACTCATTATTTCTTTTTCTTCTTCTACTACTTCTACTTCTTCTTCTTCTTCTTCTTCTTCTTCTTCTTCTTCACTATATGTAAAAAACATCAATATCTATTTCTTTCTCTTCTTTTCTCTCCTCATCTTCTTCTCTTTTCCTCCATGCTCGGGTATGTCTTCTTCTTCTTTCTTCTTTTATCCTCTTAGTTTTTTTTTAATTAATATGCTTTATGAATTTTTTTTCCTTAGCTTCACTTGCAAGTATATTAAGGTAAGATTTTTCTTTTTTCTTATTTTTTCATGATTTTTTCACTATATTTGTTTTTTTATTTAATTTTAATTGATTTTGTTCTTAATAATTGTATAAATGTTGTTGTGAGATTTTTTTTTTTCATATGAGATCATTTTTTAGTTGATTTATTTATAGATTTTTTAATTTTTAGCAATTGCAACTTCATTTTTTTCATATGAATTTTTTTAGTTGAATTAATTTTTTTGTTTTATTTTTTTTTGTTGCAAATTTGTTTGAGTTGATTTTCTTATTCTTTTTTCCAAGCATTTTGAGTATATATTATACATTGTTGATTTATGTTAATTTAATTATTTTATAATTTTATAAAATGAATTTTTTTAAAATGATAATGCTAAAGCTGTGCTATTGTAATATACAGCTGCAGATTTTATGTTACAATATACAACTGTAGATTTTACATTTCAAATATTGCGTTGATTGCAGATTCTGTGCCTTGACTTTATGTTATTCCTTCTTTGTAGTGATCTAAGCAGATTCTCTGCATGTTTCCCTGATACGCCCCCACAAGATTGAGCTTCCATCAGCAAGACCAATCTTGTTACGTAACATAGTCGTTCGTTGTTTGGACAGAGGCTTCGTCAACAGATCAACGAGTTGGTCCTGGGTGTGTACATGGCGAACTCGAAGACTACCTTGTTGCACCAAATCGCGGACAAAGTGGAGATCAATTTGAATATGTTTCATGCGTGAATGATTCACTGGATTGAAGTTGAGGTGCGTGGCTCCTAGATTATCACATAACAGCAGAGGAGAGTCCTGTATGGGAAAAGCAAGTTCTTTAAAGAGAGTGGATAACCAAATTGTTTCTGAGGCTGCATTAGCTAATGCCCGATATTCAGCCTCTGTTGAAGAACGGGCAACTGCTCTTTGTTTCTTGGATGTCCACGAAATAGGATTAGGTCCTAAGAAACTAATGTATGCAGACGTCGACGTGCGGTCATCCACATTCCTAGCCCAATCAGCATCAGAATATGTGTGTAACACCGAAGGTCCAGCCCTGTTAATCTGAATACCATAGAAAATGGTTTGCTTCAAGTATCTGAGAAGCCGTTTGGTTGTTTTCCAGTGACTTGTAGAGGGCTTGTGCATAAATTGAGAGAGTTTGTTGACTGCAAATGAAATGTCTGGTCTTGTCAACGAGAGGTATTGGAGACTGCCCATAACTCGGCGAAATTCTGTGCTATCCACAGCAGCGGTGCCATCAACCAATTGGAGAGACTGTGATGTGGACATAGGCGTGGAGATATCTTTGGCACCACTCATGTTGCTGTTAGTGAGAAGCTCACCAACATATTTATGTTGGGTGAGAAATAGATCGGCCTTGGTAGGAATGACTTTAACACCTAGGAAGAAGTGAAGAGGTCCCATGTCTTTGAGAGAAAACATGTCTCCTAGTTGCTGAATGAAAGCTTTCATAAGCGTGGAATTGTTCCCTGTTATGACAAGACCATCAACATAAACCAGTAAGTAGCAGAGATTAGATTCATTGTTGTAAATGAATAGAGAAGAGTCTGCCTTGGAGGTGTGGAATCCCATTTGAAGAATAGCAGTTCTGAGTGCTGTATACCAAGTCCTAGGGGCTTGTTTAAGGCTATAGATGGCCTTTTTCAACCGGCAGATATGGTTAGGTTTGGACAAATCTCGAAACCCCGGAGGCTGCACCATGAAGACAGTTTCAGTTAATGCACCATTAAGAAATGCATTGTTGACATCCATTTGTCGTAATTCCCAGCCACGCATGACTGCAATAGACATGATAGCTTTTATAGTTGCTGGTTTGACGACAGGGCTGAACGTTTCTGTATAATCAACCCCTGGATGTTGATGGAAACCTTTCGCAACTAGGCGAGCTTTGAATCTGTCGACAGAACCATCTGTATGACGTTTTACCCGAAAGATCCACTTGCAGCCCACGGGTGTAGAGTTGGGAGGTAATGGCATTAGGTCCCATGTGCCATGTTGCATCAGAGTAGTAAGTTCATTTGACATAGCCTCACGCCAGTGAATTTGGGTAATGGCTTGGCTCACACACGTTGGTTCTAAGATTTGGGGAAGAGGATGTTTGGTTACTGTGTTAAGTTGTTTAGGTCTGAAAATTTGGTTCATGGAGCGTGTTGTCATGGTACGGGTGGGAGGAGGAATATTGGATGGTGGTGTGGGACTGGAAACAAAGGAAGGTGGAAGAGGAGGAGTAGTACTGTTGTCCAGTGCAGTAGGGTGAGGAGGTGGGTTTTGTTCCAATGGTAACAAAGACGCAGGGATAATGTAATTACCTGAGGAGGATGTAACAATAGCAGGAGAGTCTTCCGAAGACTGTGATAGGGCCTGAGCTGGAAAGACCATTGGTGATGGCACAACTATCTAGGGGAAGCCAAAATGCAGTGGGGTGACGTGATGACTGGTTGGGTTAACCGGTGAGGGGTTGCAGTGATGTTGAGTTTCGTCAAACAACATATGATGAGAAACAAAGAATTTTTTTAAATGAGGATCAAAACATTTGTATGCATTTTGAGTAGATGAATAACCAAGAAAAATGCATGCTCTAGATTTTGGTTGCATTTTATTTGAGTTGTAAGGACGTGTGAGAGAATAACAGAGGCAGCCAAATTTTTTTAATTTTAAATAACTTGGTGTTTGTTCAAAAAGGCTTCAAAAGGTGATTTGTGTTGCAGGAGTGATGTAGGTTGTCGGTTTACGAGGTAGGATGTTGTCTGAAAGGCATAAGGCCAGTATGCGAATCAAGATTTATATATTGAAGTAGTGTAAGGCCCGTTTCCACAATGTGACGATGACGGCGTTCGGAAACACCATTTTGTTGGGGGGTGTAAGGGGCAGTGGTGTAGTGAGTTATGCCATGATGCGAAAAATAAGATTTTAACGCAATAAACTCACCGCCATTATCAGAGTAAAGTGTTTTGATTGGTTTTTGAAAATGAGTTTCGACACACTTTTTGAATTGTGGAAAAATAGTAGAGACACCGGATTTAGTTGCCATTGGAAAGAACCAAATATATTTTGTATAATGATCCACAAAAATAAGATAGTATCGGGAACCATCAATTCCAGTATAACTAGCTGGACCTCACACATCTGTGTAAATAAGTTCAAGTGGTGCATGGCTTTGAAGGCTGGTGCCATGAAATGATTGTTGATGAATTTTATTAGTGGAACAAGGATGACATAATGAGGAAAACTATTTTTGCGATGAAATGGGAAGAGAAAAATTCTTAACAAGGTGATGAACAATTTTGAGTGAAGGATGCCCAAGACGCTTGTGCCATCCATCAATGGAAGTCCGTTCATGCACATTAGCAACTTTTGGTGGCCGCACCATGGAATCCAGAAATATATAGATGCCATTGTTACACGCTCCTTTTAGTAATATCACCCCCGTGGTCGCGTCCTTCACAAAAAAATGAAAAGGATGAAGTTCAAAGAAAACATTATTTTGTTTGGTAAAGTGATGAACATAAATTAAATTTTTGTGAAGATTTGGAACATAGAGAGTGTCATGGAGTGTAAAATTTCGATGAGTAGACTGTGAATTCAAAGAACCAATATGTGAGACCGCCAAACCTGAACCATCACCGAGTATTACTTCATCAGTTCCATCATATTCGGAATGAACAGATAAATTGGAAAGATCACCCGTTATATTATCTGAAGCTGCCGAATCAAGTAACCAAGTGTTGTTCTTCCCAGCAGAGGTTGTGGCACAATTGACAGATGCATTCGGTGAATGAAACTGAGGACATGACTTTGCAACGTGACCAAATTGGTCACATATTTGACATTTGGGCTGATAGCGTCGATTGTTGTTAGATCTGCCAGAATTAAAACGACGTCCATCACGTTGAGTGCCACCAAAATTTCGGCCTGTGTTGGAACCATGATACCCCCGAGAGTTGTCATTTGATCTGGTGAACCACTGTTGACTCCCTCTGTAATTGGAAGGCTTTGTCTTTGTGTAGTTGGCAGAGGCTACTAGGTGTTGTGTTGCGATTTCCAAGCGCCTCAGGTATGCCTCATGTCCCACTAGCAGATCATGCAGCTCCTCAAATGTCAGTGGTGATTCTTGGGCTCGAATAGGCGCTACAATCTCCCGAAATTCAGAACCTAAACCATTCAATACATAAAGCGTTAGGTCATCATCTGAAATTGAGTTATCAATAATGGCTATTTCATCAGCCAGGGTCTTCACAGCATGGAGATATTCTGTGATTGACTGGTTGCCACGTTGGATTAAGGTGATTTCCTCCTTTAACTGCATAGCACGAGTCCTTGAACGGCTAGCGTATAGATTCTTTAGCTTTTTCCAAGCTTCATGAGATGTTTTTGCCGTAGCAATGAGTGGTGTTATTGAGGATGATGTGGAGGCTAGAAGAGCACTCAGGATGAGTTTATTCTGCCGGATCCAGTAGAGCTTGCAGAGCTCATCAGTTGCTGTGCCAGAGGAGGAGGGACACAAAAGTGTGCCTTCGACATAGTCGAGTAGGTCGTAACCAATAAGAAGTGCTTCAAATTAAGCACGCCATTGAGGAAAGGTGGAGGGGGTTAATTTTTCATTGATCTGAGTTGTGATATTGAAGGCAATGAGTGGTTTGTCTGTTGTGGTGGAGGGTTGGGTATTGAGGGTGAAATTTGGGTTTTGATCTGAGGATGATGACATTGTGATATTTTGGATCGGTGATTCGTTAGAATTTGAAAGCTCTGATACCATAAAAGATCTTAACACAACAGCTGTTTCAATGAATAATTCACCACACTCTATTGATAATTATTGTGTGCAATATATACAGCGGCGTGGATTCTGTTTTGGAAACAAAATCAATGATAATGCTAAAGTTGTGCTATTGTAATATACAGCTGCAGATTTTACGTTACAATATACAGCTGCAGATTTTACATTTCAAATATTGCGTTGATTGTAGATTCTGTGCCTTGACTTTCTGTTATTCCTTCTTTGTAGTGATCTGAGCAGATTCTCTGCATGTTTCCCTGATAATTTCCTCCTCCTCTCTTGCTCTATGTTGAGTAAGAACCAGCTTTGGCCCTGGACCATTCATATACATGCAAGAACTATATATATATATATATATATATATATATATATATAGAGAGAGAGAGAGAGAGAGAGAGAGAGAGAGAGAGAGAGAGAGAGAGAGAGAGAGAGAGAGAGAGAGAGAGAGAGAGATAGAAGTGCAATGGAGAAGAGGCGATTAATATGAGTAGTTTAAAAACGTTGACTTTTTTAGATGTACCAATTGGTCAATGACTCAACTTACAATGGCCTTGCAAAATATAAGACCGGCCTAATCATGCCCATGTTTTGGTTTTTTATTAATAAGCTTGTTTTGATAAAAAAAAAATAATTTTATTAAATAAATTGCCTTAACCCATTTTTATCTTATTTATAGGAATTGAAATAAAACACTACATAGAACCTAAAAACAATAAATCTAATGATAATTAGGAAGTAACTAACGGTATCATATTAATTATTTTCTTGGTTTAATTTAAAAAATAAATTGATATATGTTTGAGAGAAAAATCATAAATGAAAATATTTTTATTATTTTTTCTGCGTCAAGAATTTTATTTTTATATATGCATCTCTATTTTTAAGATGAATCAGAGCAGTAGAAATCACTAATTATTCTCCTTGTACTATAAAATTTTCCACACAAAAACACATTTTCTTACTGTTACAAGACTAAAAGTACCTAAAACATGCTGATGAAAAATAAAACTACAAAAATCCAAAAACTATAAGCTATACATTAAATTATATAGAGGAGGAGCTGTAATGTTTAATTTGCTCACAGTAATTAGCTAATAACTTACAAAATGAATTAATAAAAGACTTTTTATCAGTAAAGGCAACCAGCCTCTCTAGCCCATGGGGAAAAAATTGATCTTAATGCCTGTTGCCTCTTGTAGCTAGGGGGCCTTGTTCATCTGCTTCGTGTACTTGAAGCTGGCTTTGTTTTTATAGTTCTAGGCCTGTAGCTGGCCATGTATAACATCGAAACCTTTCCTTGAGAAAGAGTAGAAAGTTTTGTAGAGATTTTATTGTCCATGTTGTTGTCCTGGGACATAAATAAATAAATAAATAATAGAGATATAAATATATTTGGTTAAAGAGATAGAAATAGATATATGAAAATAAATTTACCTCTGAAATAATTTTAAAATAAATTTTTATATTTTTTATTTCTAAAATATCCTTATTGCAATCCCCTAAGTATCCTCACAATCCCGGCAATGACTTTATTCCTCCTTCTCCTCCTTTAACGCCGTCTCTGTTTTAGATTTATTGTATTTTAAGATATAAATGTTTAAATTTGTAATAAATATTTGATTTTTATATTATTTTAATTATTTTTCTACTTCTGTTCAATATATATTTTTTAAAAAATATATTTTAAAATATTACTGACAGAGTTACCGAAGGAATAACTAGAGGTAATCAGTTACGGTTCGGTTCAGTTTTCATAAAAAAAAGTAACCAAATCGGTTCAAAACTAGCTAGTTTTAGTTCGGTTCGGTTATTTTAGAACAAAAACCTGTTCAAATTGACCGGTTTCGGTTTGACTCAGTTTTTTTTTTATTTGGGTTCGGTTTTGTTTTTTAAGTTTCAGGCTTATAAAATAGAATAAAAAACAGTCAATTTTTAAAAAATTCTAATACGTTTGTTTTTTACGGTTAGGTTTTTTTAGTAATTTTTTTTTCCTGGTTTTCTAGGTATAATTGGTTTTTCAGTTTTTTTGCTTTCTCCTAGAAATAAATCCGTCGATATATTCTAGAGAGAGTTGAAAAGGAATTATTGCAAATGCTACTGCTATTATTAACTTATCAACATAATTACAAATGATATTATGTTGGTGATATATTATATTTATCGATGAATATATCGGTAGACAAATAAAAAAATTGATGACATTACATATAGTTTTTCTGTCGGTGATATATTAAATTTACTGATGAGATACCAATATAATGAAGTGAGTAATTTTTTTTTGGCATGTTTTGAATGTTTGTAAATCCATCAGTATATTTATTACCAACAGACTATAAATTACTAGCAATATTTTTTTTGACGGACTATTTCTATCTATGAACATGTCGGTAAAACTATTAAAACTGATAGTATTTGATTTTTTTATTATTATTGTTAATGATTTTTTTTTTGTTTATTTACATATATAATTATCAGTTTGTTTAATTAAATATTTACACAGACTTTTTAATTTACATTTTAAATTTTTATATGTAAAAAACACACCAAAATAATGTATATACCCTATATTATTTTCTTAGAAAAACAAATAACGGTTAGATAGCTAGTATTTATATATGAGGTAATGGGTAGAGAGGGGGAGAGAGAAAGAGACAGGAAGAGAAGGGGGGGCGGGCGGCTGTGCATGCATCAACGTGGTCGTTCATGGGCCAGAAGCTTTAAACCAGGTCTTCCAAAAAGGAGAGGTAGATGGTATGGACATGGACAACTGTTACAAAAATACACCCATTCAGAGTCAGATCATGATCCATTAGGAGACCGTTTTAGCATTGGCATCGTAGCTGTACTTGGAGGTAGATAATCAGCTCAGATCGTGTAATTGAAGAGAAGATAATGGATATTGGTGAATCCAACAACAAGTACCCTCATGATCATAAGAAGCAATTGCTTGACGACGACGACGACGACGACGACGAAGACGACGACGACCATCAGGTGGAGGGCACCAGTGCTACAGCTACCTCTTCTTCTTCCTCTTCTTGGAGGATCAGGAGAAGTACTGGTAGTACAAGTGACAATCTCATTTCACACCACAAAAACAAATTATTAGGTGCGTTGTAGATCCATCCAGCAGACAGGACTCTAGCTAGCTGCAGTAATTATACACACACGCACATGAAATTATATACACATATATAGTCTGCTGGGCCTAGTGCTCGTGGGAATTAATTATAGTAATTATAATGATGTTACTAATCAATTAATTTGGTCCAGATCATGAAGACAGTGATGAAGATCTTTTCACGGTTCCGGATGTAGAAGCTCGACCACCGGCGGATTCTGCTGGTGGTGGTGGTGGTGGTAATAATACTACTACTTACAATAATAAGAACGTTAATTCTAATAATCCCGAGGTTCAATCCGCCGCAGCAGCACCAGCAGCAACAGGGAGTAATAAACGCCATAGAGGACGAAACCCTGCTGACAAAGAATATAGAAGGCTCAAGAGGTGAGTCCTACATTCATAGTTTAAATATGATGTTGTTATTTACGAGAGCCATCATTTCTTTTTGTTATACATATAGATTAGCTTAACCCACTTGTTAAATGTTATTTAATGTTCAAAATCAACATCTAATTTCCATTTCTGTTATTGAATTTATTGTAAACGATAAAAAATGTTACCATATAAAACTCATTTATTTATAAGCTATACATAATATCAGTAGATTTTAATTCAAATATTTAATTTTAATTATATATATATATGTTTGCGTGCCACATGACGGGTCGAATCAATATTTTTTTGAACAAAAAAAAATTCTAGGTCACAAAGAACTATTCATCATTGTTTTTAAACTAGATTTAACGGGTTAATTAGGAAATTTGCTGAGTTGACTCCTTACCTAGTACAAACTTAAATTAAATCATGTGAAAGTTGTCATGACATGATCTAGATAACATATTTGTTGCTTAACCCGTCAAACATGCAATCTAAGTCATGGACTCTACCAGGTTTGATACCTTTATATATATATATATATATATATATATATATAATCACTTAATTATATGATAAGTAAAATAAACGCTTGTAAAATCGAGCACAAATCAAATGTCAAAATATTATTTGAAACAACGATAACCTTATCTATAGAAAACAAACTAAAACGAATTATAAAGTCAATTCAAACTCAATCAAATATTGAAAGATAAAATAAAAAAAAAATCGATGTAAAACTCAATACAAACTTAATGTTGAAGTATCAAATTAGTAAAAAATTAATGAAAATGAAAAGAAAGAAAAGAGGGGAATTGGTTAAAAAAAAAAACTTCCTTCACTCTTCATATGAATAGCGAAGCAAAGGAGTTAAAACCTAAAATTGCTAGGTTGTAGAGAACTGTTTAATATTGTTACTAAATTTAACCTAGCAAGTCAACCTTGAAATCTACCGATCCACTTCTTTACCTAACCCGGGTTTAAAATTAAACCGTTTGGGAGTTGTCCTAACATGATTCGGTTAAATTGGTAAGTATATCGATAGTTCAGACAACCAGTAAAAAGCGTTGTTTGTTTTTAAAAAAGTAAATTTAAGAAGATATTTTTTTAATATTAAGATGATGAAATATTGAATTACCTGGGCTTCGTGGCTTAACCCGCTAAACCCACAATTTGGATCATGGACTCCACTAAATTTGATAACTTTGTTTTATTTAACTATTTTTCACTTAATTATATGATAACAAAACCAAATGCTCGTAAAATATAATACAAACCAAATATCTGAATGATTATTTGAGGTTATGCTAAACTCATAATAAACAAATTAAAATTAATTCAGAATTAATTAAATGTTAAATGATAAAATTTTAAAAAAATAATAATAAATTAAATTTAAATTCAATATACACGGTTAACAATGTAGGAGGTTGGTCATCCCTTTTTTTTTTTGTAAGAAGTTGATATATTAAAAGGGCTAACTAGAAGGTAGCAAAAAACAATATACACCTAAGAAAAGTCATTGAAGGAGCTGATATGACACGCTTAAAGCCTTGATTTGATGTTAAACCAATTTATAATACTTTCAAGCCCCATAATTAAAGCAATGTCAATAGCTATAAAGAACTTATATGCAAACATGAGCCAATTCGAGAGACGATAAAAAATTAAGGAGAAATTATCTTTGAAGATTGCAATTTCATCATTGAAGATTACCTTGTTTCTCATAAGTCATAGATTCCCACAATAAACAAGCATAAACCAAACCTTACGCTGGAATTTTCCAAACACTAGGTTGGACAATTGATGTAATAGAATAATCTAATTATTTAGAAATAATCTTAATTTTCCATAATCAAGATCTCATTCTTAATTTGTAAGGCTTGGATCATGGGATCTCCCTTCTGTATGTAGCAGATTGCTAAGGAACAGAGTCTCAGCCCAACAAGCTCGAGAAAGAAAGAAGGTTTACGTCAATGACTTGGAATCAAGAGCCAAAGAATTGCAGGAAATTAACACCAAATTAGAGGAGAAGATTTCCACTTTGACCAATGAAAACACCATGCTTCGGAAGGTGATCGATCATGAAGTGATGATGATCTCTTACAACTTAATTACTAAAGTTACCCTCAATACGGTATTAATATGCATATGTCCTCTTCTTGCATGCAGGTCCTCATGAATACCAGGCCCAAGGTTGACGAAAGCATGGAGCAAAAGCAGTAACAGCCGAGTAAAAGCTCTGAAAATGCATCGCCTCCTATTTATGATTAATGTATAATATAGCCAGTGATCTTGCCAGCTGCTTATGCATGGCGAATACTTAAATAGCATATGCACTTCTACCAAAATATATACAGTCGAGGCTGATTTTGAAGTGGATAAATCTTTTCCATACGAATGGCTGCTCTAAATAAAAATAAAAATAAAAATAAAAATGAGCGTGTCTATCTATATATTTATGCAAACAGTCAATTTATGGCAGCCATGGATGGATATTTTTCAGGCTTACTGAATATTATGTTATGTAAACTCTTAGGTCATTTTAATTTCCGCAGCTTTATTATTTGCTGTTCTGCTTCATGAATTCTGGGATTGTGTTCTGCTAGCTTCATCGTGCCTGCTTGCAACAAGAAGATTTTAGTGAGTTCAATATTAATTTATGCTGATTTCACCATGAGCTGATGATCGATGCCATCAAATGCTGCTGAGTTGAGAGAATCGCGTTGGAACGTGCTCTTACCTCGCTCCTACCCAGTTGACAGCTCTTGGAAAGAAGCTAGCTGAAGGTGGTGCAGGGGATTTTGCTCACAGATCCACGTATATAGTTCTTTATTTTACCGTTGGACCGGGTGAAGCCAAAACGCATAGAAGTTGCTGTTCATAATTTTACTATATTTTTGTATTTTTTTTAGAACTTTTTTTTTATATATATTTAATTTAAAAGCCTATTTAGCCTTTGGAAACAAGCAAGTTGCAATGATATAGCTGCAAGTGTTGAGCGACATCTAACAGTGAATAATTGAGCTTTCGAAGCAAGCTGTGACTGGTTTCATGAATGTACTTGTACTTAAGTACGGGAGCTAATAATGATTTTGTACAGTTTGAAAATGCGGTACAATTGCATTCATAAAATTTTAATTTAATTTTTATTAAAAATTATTTTTATATATATTTTAAATCATTTTAATAAACTAATCTTAAAAATAATTTTTTTAAAAATAAAAAAATATTATTTTTTATGTATTTCGACACAAAAAACATTTTAAAAACAACCGCAATCACATTTCCAAATAAACTCTTACACTTCCTAGTTTATTTTATTCTTTTTAACATAAAAAATAGTAAATTATCAATTATTTTTTTAACATTCCAGACAAATTTTAATTCTTTAACTACAAATTAATAAAATAAATTAAGAATTATATGATACAATATAGAAAAAAATGTTATAGCTAACTAAAAATTAAATCAAATAAATAAAAATATATTAAAATATATGATATTGTATTACAAGAGTGCTTCGATGTTTTATTTACTTATACGGCAATATATTTTTTTATAAGACAAATAATAATTTAAATTTCATGGAAGAAAATAATTTCTAATTTAAATTTAACAATAAAGAACACTTTCTCTCATGGTATACCTTGAAATCAACAGGAAATACGATTATTATTATTATTATTATTATTATTATTAATTTTTGTAATCTCAATGATTAAGAATGGAAGGTGCTCTTTCTTATCAAATGGACATGCTTCAAGCCGCAAGAGTAGGGCGCAGACAACTTTTACTTTACTGGAGCTCCTTCACATCACAGAAACGTCCTTCATCTGTAAAACATCCCAAGCTAGCCAGGAGCTGACAAAGTCTGATCTTAGCTACTCCAGAGCTCAATTTCAGGGACCTCATATTTCATATTTATGTTTTTTTTTAACCTGAATTGTTCGGGTTAGCTTACGTACACCACGATTAATTCCTGGACTTACTGAACATCTTGCAAGCTCAGTAGACAAATAAAACATTATAGGAATGACAGACTGGCACAAAAAAAATCAAACTCGGAACCACTACAAGACAAGTCTCATAATTGACCACTGAGCCATACCCTAAAGTGCCATATTTATGTATCTTTCTTGAGTGAGGTCGAAGAACTCTGCAGATTCCACAGAAAGGACCACAGTAATTCCTTGATCATCATGTGTGATCGAGATCTCCCGTTGACAACAGATCCTCTGTCTCCCATCGATCGATCTCACTCCATGTTCACAAGATTGTTACATTAGAGATCTGATACAAGTTTCTGATTAGGGTGGGTCCATTTGTTGTTATCTTGTTAAAAGGGAATCATGGTTTAGAATCATCATCCGAGTTCATCATGTTAGGGCTGGCCAACAACAATCATTGAAGTAACCCTGCTGCTACATCCTTCAAACCCTAAATCTTCAATTTGTCGTCTGTACCAACTCAGTATTGCTTGTGAGATTGCTGATGTATATATAATTGAATTAAATATTCAGTTCTTGACTTTACCAAATGAATATACTCTTTAGCTGGTTATAATTTTAAAAATTATTTGTTTTTCATTATTTAAACCTGATTTTTCATCATAAATTATGATAGAAACTTGAATGTTTTTTTTTTTTAAACTATAATCCGTAACTTCTAGTTTATTTATAATGCATGAAACTTTTTAAAACTTTTTAAAAGTATTTTTTATTTTAAAATATATTAAAATAGTTTTTTTAATTTTTTTTATATTATCACATCAAAAATAATCAAACAACACTTAAAATACACAATTAAATATTAAAAAGAAAAAACACAGACTAACGAGTCACCATCCCATTTCCTAGATGGTGGCCAGCATGCAGGAAGAAGAAATTATTATATAATACAAACAATACACAAAGACTTCTTATAATCTAATAATTTCTGCTGTTCTTATCTTTTTATGGTCTTTTTTTTATTTTATTTTTATTTTATCAGAGCAGCTTGTGCATAAAATTGATGCTTGGACCTTGATGAGACAGGTGCGGGCCAAAACCAAAGCAATTATATAGAAGAGACTCGAACATGTGTGTAATGTATCAACCTCTTGAGGGCGACTTCTCACTTCTTTTGAGGCTTCCCCTTCTCCATCAATTAATAATAATTCAGGAGTTTCCCTTTCTCAAACTTGTATGCATCCTTCCTTCCTTCCTTCTGATCTCTTCCACTTCCAACTTAGTTGTAACATTAATGAAACACAAGCCTATTAAGATCCCAAGGCTCTGCTTCTTCTGAGTTCTGACAGACCATTCTTCAACTAGAAAATTAAGCTTAATTTCTTCTTCAAATGGGGAGGCAATCTTGCGGTTACAAGCAGAAACTAAGAAAAGGGTTGTGGTCCCCGGACGAAGATGAGAAGCTTTTGAGGTACATTACCGAGCATGGACATGGATGCTGGAGCTCCGTCCCCAAGCTAGCAGGTGACACTTCCTGTCTCTCTGGGAGGCGCCCCCTGCCAGCCAACCCTGGGATTTTGTTTAATTTGCTTCTAACAAGTTTTTGTTTATTTTCTAATGTGATCATGAATTGTCAGGTCTTGAAAGGTGCGGAAAGAGCTGCAGGCTGAGGTGGATCAATTACTTGAGACCAGACTTGAAGAGAACCAGATTCTCAAGCCAGGAAGAGAACCTCGTAATCCAACTCCAGTCAGTTCTAGGCAACAGGTGTCAATAATTTAGTGCCTTCTTCCTTGTATTAAACTAACGGTATTCAGGTCAGATCAAATGATAACTGTGCTCACAGAACTGTAATGCATTCCTGTCCTATCAGGTGGTCTCGAATTGCAGCACAGTTACCAGGAAGAACGGACAATGAGATAAAGAATCTATGGAACTCTTCCATTAAGAAGAAACTAATGCAGAAAGGTATCGACACCAACACCCACAAGCCACTTTCTGAGGCTAAGCTTTCTACCAGAAAGTGCCCTGAGAAGGCCTCAAGAGAACTGGATACAGCGATCTCACTCAATCTCAAGGCAGATAGTTCAAAGACATCACTCAGTGATGTATCGAGCTGTAAGATTGAAAAAGGAGATGACAATTTGAATGCCTCCAAAACCAGTGTCCACAAGGAAGACAAGTCCTTGCCATTCAATCGATACCCCAACATCCAGCACAGCCCTTTAGATTCAATTGCTGACCTGCAATTCCCAGTCCAGCAGTTGAATCATGAGCAATATTTAAAGCTTGACCAGAAGTGCAGTCTTTTTGAGCCTAACCAAGAACTCAACTCCAGAACACTAGTACCCGCGATTTCAAGGTCAATCATATCTGCTCAAATGGACAATAAAATCTATGCAGGTCTTCCCTTTGATTCAATGGGCCGTTCAGTAACATCCATTGGGATTCAAGTAATTGCAGCAGCGAAAGTAGTGGGTTTCAGAGAAAGTCCTTATTCGATAGCAGCGTCTTCCCATGGGGGTTGGCAGATGATGGTGGATCATCAGACAAGACCTTACAGATCCATTCCGCTGATTCTGAGACAACAGATATCAAGTGGTCGGAATAGCACAACACATATATCATTTCTAGCCGAGCACAATCAACCGACACTACACTCGTGATGCACCAAATCAACTTCAAACCACCAGAAATATCGAATAGATGGAGATGGCTCAGACGCAAATTGTCATCGCTGGTGGTATTAATAACAATTATTTTCAAAGCTCGGTATACACGTGATCACGTTGTAATGACTTGTGGGATAATCTAGGGATTAATCAGCTCTTAAAAATTATTATGCAAACATTTGATGGCACAGAGGAAGAGGACTTCCATTTTAGAGAGACCTTGGCTGTGATTTCAGAGTGTTTGTTGCAAGATATTTTACAGTATTTCTGTATGTCAAAACGGCAGAATCAAAATGCTAATCCTTGGTTCTTGGTTGGCAGAATTTGCAGATTGAAGCTTTCTTTCTTTCTTTCCTTTTGTTTTGGAATTTAAGCTGAAAGGTCACAGAAGATACTTTCTTCTTCTCATCGTCTCTCTCTCTCTAACGCCTACTTCTATGATGATGATTTGGGGGGGAGAAACATGGGACTACAACCTTGGAAAGCAATTTCCAGGAGTCCAGCAAGGCACCATCTCGGATTGGTGCCATACATGATCTGTTAAAGAGTAAAAAATTTACCTCTTCTGCATGGAGCAGATTGAGTACTAGTGCACAAGACTTTCAGATTTCTAAGATGCCAACATGCCTAGAAACCATGCCAAGCGTGAACTGAAATCTTAGGTTACTGCTCCAACCACTCTTATCTATCTTTCGAATCTACAAAAGGCAAAGAAAAGAGGATTTGACCACCACAAAACAGCTTAATGACATGCTGTCCGATTCGCATAATCACCGGAGAATAACTCAACCAGTTGTGGTTAATAATTATACATAAGCACCGAATGAGTGTTTCCTCCATAATCATGTTAGTGATCAACTCTATACTTTATGCCTAGTGCAAGGTAGATTCAAGCACAAATGCCAGCACATTTAACCATTGTGACAGGCAAAGTCCATTTCCTAGCAAGGAATATGCATAGGGTTTTCTTTCAATTTTCCTGCTCATCAGCAACGGTGACAATATGTTGGCTACCCTGCAACCTTTGAAATCTTGTCATATTTTCTGTAGACTCATGATTGAATCCAAATATATTAAATCTAATATTTTACCAGACTCATAATTTTTTAGGTTCAATTCTCAACTAAATCCAACGATCTTACCAAATCCATGTTTAATTATGTAATGATCATCATATCACAGGTTTGGGCTATTTAAAAGAACAACAATATTGAGTTAGAAATACGGAGCCATCAGTATCATAACATTGCCGATGATCATCCTGTTGGCCGTCTTTATCAATGACTAAGCACAATTCTTATGATGCCATGAGAAATTATGATCAACATACTTCCAATCATTATTATTCTGTGATTCACAATTGAACTCCTAATGCCTAGAAGTTGTCAGAATCAAAACTAGCTAGTTTCAGCAGGCAGCTGCATCCCCTAGTTTCCTTGACAACCAAAAGTGCAGTCGTAGATCCTTCAGCACCTTCCCATGCATGAATCTCACAGCTAATAAATTCTGCGTTTCCATTTACAACTTTCATGACGCTTCAACCCAGTGAAGATGTAAGAGAAAAGACGAAAAAGGCAATCGAGTCTTGATGACCATCACTTGAACTGCTCATCGAGATTTTATTTTCTTGGAAGCTCAATGACACATATCGTAGCTATATAAGTAGAAAATCACTTGAACACCAGGTTGTGGCAGGTATGGTCACAAGGGTACGGACAGTCAATAGCCATAATAACAGCACGATCAAAATACCAGTTGCCAACAGACTCCGCTATCCCCTGTAAGTTGATCATCAATTGCATCACAGAGAGCCCGCCTCAGTTGTCTATAATTAAAACTCTCAAAAGAAAAGGAACTGTAGTTTTTTGAAAGTTATGTTGGTAATGATTTTGTACTCGGTGGCATTAAGGCAATGCAAAGGCATTGGTTGGTGGTGTTCTTCCTTTGATTGTTTCTTACTCGGACACAAGCGAAGAGGTTGCATGTTATCTAAGAATTTGATGGCAGGGATTCACACTGATGGGGCCAAAAGCAGGGTTGTTTTGTGTTCAAAATAGGGTGTTTAACAAATGAATTTAAGCAAATACTATGTAAAGCAGTGATGTGGTATTTATTAACTTCAGAGAATAACAAGTTAGGTTGGAATGGCCTTGCCTTGCTTTTAATGTGGGGAGAACCTGGAGAAAACCATGTGTCCTGTCTCTCTGTCTGGCAATGAGCAAAACATGAATTTATAAACAATCCGTTTTTCTTCAACCTTGAGAAGCCTCTTACAGCATGGAGCATTTGATTTCTGAAACCTGATTCAGGTGAAACAAGTGTGGTGGTAAGTTACCATAGAAGTTATCATCAAAATACTGCCTCGACAAAATAAGTGATATCATGAAACTATCATTTGTAGGAACAGTAATAAATCACCTTGAAGAAAACTAATCTGTGATCCAGTGCAGCGTGCATAGTTTTTTCTGCATCCATTCCAGTTTCCATGGTGATCAGCTGAGGCAGGAGCTAAACTGACCTGGATCTGTTCAAGATAGGGTATTTAAAAAATCATTGTTATTTTGTGTCATCAAACACTCTCTGTAAATAGTAGAATGTATTCATGTGAAGCATGAAATCTCATATGGATTTAGCACGAATGCAAGTGACCTGACTGTATCTGTATGAACGATTCTGTGCATACACTGGCTGTTAAAGAACTATCTCAATCTAAAAGCTTAAGTTGTTAGGTGAGGTCCCAAGAAATGATTTATATTATTCTCTAACACACCCCCTCAAGTGAAAGCCTTTTGAGTTTGAAACTTGCATAGACTCACATTACCTTGTGTTTAATTTTTATCAAATAAATAAGGATGGTGAGATTCAAACTCGTGACCGCTTGGTCATCAAGGCTTTGATACCATGTCAAAGAACCATCTCAACCTAAAAGCTTAAACTGTTAAGTGAGATTTCAAAAATAATTTATATTATTTTGTAAAACTGATACAGTAAAAGGTACGATTGTATTAACATGTCGTGACACCCTTGCATATGCGTCACACATGAGGCAGATAGGAATGACAGAAACTTCCTCAGATAGTAAATTCGTTTATATTTCATTAACTAGATTAAATTTTAGGGCAGTACAGACATAATGCATACCTGCCATGTATCATAAGCTGTATTGACAAGAAAAAGTGGAGTCCTGACGCTAGCAATTAATCGCTGAGGGAAAAAACACTGTGCAAAGAAGATTCATGAATAATATCAGAGGAAAAATAAAATGGCAAGTAACATATGTGCTGCAGGAAAAAGATTACCATGATTGGATTGAAGCGTTTAGTACAACCCTGGGGCAGGTTCTTTTGCATCCCCTGCAATAGATTAACCACGTAGTTTTTTCAGTTTTATCCTCAAGAATCAAGATCATGACAAATGAACAAATACACAAAGAAAATTATTCAGATGACTAAAAAAACCAGTGCTAACGTGATGTATGGAACCGTGTTCAATGATTCTGCCATTGTCAACCGACTTCAAAAATTAAGGAGGTAGCAAAGAAATCCACCCCAAGAAGCATGATCTTTATACATAAAGCTCAAAGGAGGCGGTAAGGATAATGTAGAAATGCTATAAAGCAAACGTAGATGACAGAGTGAAGATGGATTGGACGAAGAAGCATCATTCCAGTCCAACATTAACTTGAACGACAGAGAATTGCTTCGGACTAAGTCCAGACAAACTGAGATTGAGTAATTGATTGACTAGATGTTAGGATCAACTAAATAGCTAATTGTTTTAAGCTTGAAAAGATCATTATGGAGAATGAAAAAAGTTAAATATCAATAGACAAGATATAGGAATAGAATCATCAATTAGTGACTTTCTGCATGAATAATGATTTTCTTGTTGAGTAATTCGTTGTTCTTGATATACCCATAAGTAGGATTCACAGCACTGAGCCACTGTAATGGAAAATATGAAGGAAAGTCTAGGTACCTGCAGCATGACCACTCCTGCAAACATATATCTTAACGTGCGCCAACCAGAGATGTCAGGTCTACATACAAGAGACAACTACAGTTTAGCCATACTAATTGGAAACACAATGAGGAGTGAAAATGCAAGGATCTCGAGGTGCTTACACGTCAAGGAATAAACCAGCATCACTGAGGCACTTGACTCTAGCAGTTCTTGGAAATAAATGCCGGAATTCGTCGCAATGTAGTATAGCTGCTAAACCCCCAGCTGAACATCCAGAGAGAAGAGCCTAGAAAACAAAAAAGAGGAAAAAAAAAAACTACAAATAAATAAAACTAAAACAGTGCATAAAAGTTGTATGGCAGGTTTGAGGGACCTGATTAGCATAGCGCATTCCTTTCGACATCAAATCTTCCATGACAACTGACCAGATTCTTTGTCCTCTAAAATAGAGTTGTGCTGCCTGTGGAGTAAGGATGAAATCGTCATTCACTCAGCCAGAGGCCTGGTAAATTTCACTCAATCTTCCATTACAAAACAAATAAACTTCAATTGGAGAATACAGCTCGAGCCCAGCGGCTTGGTGAGCAGGTCAGCAATACCCTCAAACTGCTGATTGTGGGGAAATGTAGATAAATATTTGTAAATGAGATTGGTACTGTAGGTGAGTGGAGACGGAAGTAAGTTTATGAATAATGCAAGATTTTCAGTTCCTGTTCTTGAGACTTTGTGCAATGAAGAACAGACTTGGCAAAGCACATAAAAGAAAATATGTGCTGAAAGATCACTGACCTCATTTTGACTGTCTCCACTGAAAGATCCACCATCACAATAACGAACCTTGACCCTGTTCCAATTATAAAAATCTGCAAATGCACATAGCAGTTATAGTTTGTGCAAGAATTATGAGAGTAAGTCAAGTGAAGAAGTTGTCAAGAGACGTGAATGACCAGGATTTTCTTCAGCCTTGTTGCTGAGTATGCCCTCAAAAGGTATCTGCTTTTCCATATAATGTGAAGAACCATGGCGGGTTTTCTTACTAAAAACACATTTTCTGATTGAATTACACCATCCTCCGCCCTGTTTGAGAAAGAAAGAGAGAGAGAGCAGGTGCTTAGGAGGAGGCTTGAATCCTGAAGAACAAGACATGATAGGAGAGCAAGTAGCCAAGTACTGTTGTTAATTTCTGAGTCATTCTGGATACCTCCAATTGAACGAGCCAACTGTTTGCCCCTGATCCATATCCTCTGTGGATGTGGTACCCTGGTAATGAACCGTCCAGGCAGACTGCATATTATTCGAATAATTAACAAGAGAGAAAACTGGTGAGGTTGCAAGTCATTATCATTCATATTATCAGTTACGGAGGAGATGAGGTGAGAGTTAAGAGTAATAAGAAGGTACCAGCTCCCTTTGAAGCAGCTGCATTGACAAGTGTAAGACCCACCATTAACGGTGGTGTGCGACGAGCATATGCATATGCAAATGCTTCTGCTTCTGCTGCTGCTGCTTTATAAGTGACATTATTATTCCAATCTTGGAGAGGCAGAGGCTGAGAGTGTTCGAATTCAAAACAGTTGACACATTTCCATGTTAAAGAGCACATCGTCAACCCATACATAAATCCCAACCACAAGTACAACATCATCATCTTCTTCCTCCTCCTCCTACTCCTCCTCTCACTGCTTGCATTAACTATTTCTTCTACAGACACACGACTACTTGCTGATATATATGTAGGAGTGTAAGATAAGACGATCCCAACAACTTTATATCAGAATGAGAAGGAGAAGGAGAGGCAACGTGGTATTTCTTCTTCTTCATACATACATTTATTGGATAGATGGAGCAGACAAGATAACACCACCACTACTTCTCCAAGCTTTTTACAGCACAACTACACGATTTTTATTATCATTATCATTTGACAACGTTCATTTAATAAAGATACTTTTTTCAAAAAAGGGGGCTAAAAAGCCCCATAAAGGACCAAGAATCCACAAAGATGGGGCAAGGCAACCCCAATGATATCTTGGTATAAGAGAATTCAGCCATTCCTATTGGTGAGAAATCAAGAAAATGAACTCTTATCTATTAACGAGTTTTGATCGGTTCGCGGATTGATTCTCTAAATTAATCAGATCAATTTCCATCTAATTTAATATAAAATCCATTTAAACCAAACACCGAAATCAACAAGTCACGAGGTTGATCCATAAAACTAGAAATCAAGTCTCGGATCAACGAGTTACAAAATTAACCCATTAAACCTTTTTTGTTTTAACAACGACTAGATAGATTAACCTACAACTATAAAAATCAGATCTTGCTGATTTCGGCATGATAGCCGTTTCCTCTATTGTGCCCATCACGAGGTACTCGTAAATTGGAAGAACATAAATTTGTTAGCAGGAAAGTAGATTATGACCTGTGCAAGGGTCCATCTCACAAAAGTCTTGGACCTTTAATTCAATGGAGACAAGCCACTGCATTTTGTCCTTGTTTGGTGATAATCAGAGCAGTGTAAATGTATCTTTCTTGGTATAGTATGAAATGAAAAATGGGATGGAAGGCGAAATGGGGTCTGGAGAATGGTCCACACTCACTCGTCTTTTTGTTTTGGCAGTGACCTGAAAGTTCTTCTCCACCGACACCCTCGCTAATCATGGAGACTTGCTGCCAGCCAGCTAGAAGGATGCAGGGACTCACTTTCTCAGCTTTTCACGAATTATGATCATGAAAACATTATAAAAGCCTCATGGTAGGACCACTTTTCTAGAGGGTGTGTTTGGTATTGCGGTAGCTTTTGTGGTTGTGGTTTGAAAAAAGTTGTTTTATAAAAAGTACTTTTAGTTGAGGTTGGTTTGAAAAAATAGGTGTTTGGTTAAAACTGTGGTTGAAATTGAGGTCGAAGAAAAAGTAGTTTAATGTGTTTGGTTAAAAAATAATGCTTTTCAAATTGAGGTTATAAAATAATTAAAAAATATATATATTAATATTAATGATTTTAATTTAAATATTGTAAATTTAACTACTGTTATTACATCATGAAATAAATAATATTGATATCAAATATTTTTTATTATTATATTACACTATGTGCAATGTCATCACATACGAAATCTATCCAACAAGAACTATATTTTTCATGGTTTTTTAAGCGCGCAACAACAAAAACTGAATCTTTTATTACGTCATCAAGTGATTTTCTTTTAATTTTTTGAATAGAACACAATTAAAATAAAAATAAAAACTGAATTTTTTTTAACTGGGCCGGACCCGGCAATAACATAATTGGAATTGCGATCAAATTTCACAAATGCTACGTCATTATAATTTTTAAAAAAACAATAAAAAAATTTAAACTCATTTTCATGGTTTTTCAAAAAAAAAAAAAAAAAAAAAAAAAAAAAAAAAAAAAAAACCTGGAAACGTGAACAGTGCGCAGTGGAGCCATGCTCCACTGTTGATAATAATTTATCAGCGTGAGAAGCAGCATTTTGCTGCTTCTCACAACCTGCGGTTCAGCCACTAAAATTAGTGGGCCTTACCAGCAACCACATTTTTTCTTTCTTTACCAAACACCTGGTAGTGTGGTTGCGGGTGAACCTCACCCGCAACCACATTACCAAACAGCCACTTATTTTTTTATTTTCAATAATTAATTTTTTTTAAAAAAAATTGCTTTAAAGTAATATGATTTAGTATTTGAGGTTGTTTTACTTGATATATTGATATCAAGCATGAATTTTATATATATATATATATATATATCATTTTGATCATAATTTTGAAATTCAAGGTTAGAACCGGGTCAGGTTGAAGAAAAAAATAGAAAAAAAAAAATCTAGTGTAACCCAGTGGGTTGACTCGGCAACCCGGTTGCAACCCGTTGACTTTTGTTTTCTTTACTAAAATGATATTGTTTTTTTTTTTTTTTAAATTTGACCCAGATAACTTGGTAATCCAGTCAAAACCCGAAACATGAGCCTTGAACCGGACCAGGTCTAAAAAATATGATTTCAATGCATTTTCAAATAAAAATACTTTAAAAAACAACCATTACCACAATAACAAAGAGGCTCTTATCATTTAGCAATTGGTTTTTTTTTTTTTGGTGGTTGTAGTATTTAAAAAAAAAATAAAAAACTTTCAATTAATTTTTATTTTTCAATTTCTTTGAATTGTCTAAATCGTGCTAACATAAAAAAAATATATATATATTAAATGTTCATGCAACATTCAAAGGAATATCCCAAAAATAATAAATTTGGTTAAATATAATTAAAAATTAAATAAAAAAGATTAGGTTAACATGAATAGAACATGGGAAAAAAATCAAAAGCTTTGAACTTAGAACCTTCTTCATCTTTATCATTTCCACCCATCATCATCCATGGCCCGCCCATTTTTGCCTCTATCAAATTCAAACACTTGACGAAAAAGTCAGTAGATGTCCAAGAATTTACTTAATTGAGAGATTCTAAGAGCTTAAAAGTTAGGCTGTCCTTAACAAGCCCTGCACCAAGCTTACGAAGCCAAATCTAAAGCAAACTTCAAGAGATTCCAGTCGTTAACATAAAATGATTAAGGTAACATATATATATGCTAATTTAGGTATTCAAGAGTGCCCCAGACTACCACATGAGATTTGATTCTGATTCTATTGCTAGTGTAAATACCGATAAATGTTTTTATTAATAAAACCGTTAAATCTGATAATAAATAGAGGGTTTATTCCACCATTTTTACAAAAAAAAAAAAAAAAAAAAAAAAACAAGTCTCATGCGGTGGTGATACAGAAAAGAATGTTGTTGTGCATCTGCTTCAAACTTTACTTGATGATTCATGGGTATGCATTTGGCATAAGCAGAAAGTTGATGAAAACAAGTGAACCCAGCAGTCGGATTCGGGTTTGAAACCCTAAGTTCAATCAATTAAAAAAGAGAGATGGGTTCAGGCACCACAATCAAGAACCAAAATTTTAGATAATGGGTCCCCCAAGTCCAATGACAAGCAGGCTAGGCTCGAGACGGTAGGTCCCCATAAGGACCCTGCCCGAGCCCACACCTGGAGGAGGTCCTAGGGTTCGGGCTTATTTGAACCATGTCCATCAATGACCATAAATATGAATCTCGAATACCTCTAAATTTCACGCAGGCAGGGCCAATTTCTTCTCTTCCATGCAACCGTCGCACACCACCGTGTATCAAATCGTTCAGAAAACCCCACCAATACATGTTATAGCCCAAACTGACTGCAGGCAGCAAGTTTTGGATTGGACAGAAGTCACAATGGCTGTGTTTGCAGTATTTCTATCTATTATTTTCGAAGATTGATAAAAATCACTAAATTCTAGCTTTTCAATCTAAGCATAAACAAACAAAGAGCAATAAACAAACAAAGAGAAACAGTGAAGTTGCCATATCAAAATACACTGACTCCTTTCAGAAGGGTTCTTGGAATATATAGCTTCAGTGATTA
Source organism: Populus alba (assembly GCF_005239225.2). Classification (NCBI taxonomy): domain Eukaryota; kingdom Viridiplantae; phylum Streptophyta; class Magnoliopsida; order Malpighiales; family Salicaceae; genus Populus; species Populus alba. Next base: position 405,819 of record NC_133293.1, read on the forward strand.
CTTCTCCCCATGTTTCAGTCACGATGTGGTTAGGAACATTGAGAGACGCGTTTCTATTCCAATAGGCATAAACAAACAAAGAGAAACAGTGAAGCAGACTTGAGCCATATTTCTCCTGTCTTTTCCTGTTCTCAATCTTGCAAATCGATTGTTAAGGCGTCATCAAGGGAAAGTTTTCAAGTAAAAACCGTCTTCATTAAACTAATCCTGGAATTAAAAAGCAAGCCAACCAGACGAGGAATCTTTCATTAAAAAGCAAGCCAAACATGGTGTCAACGGATGTCCAATGACTGACTGATGCTCCTGGTTGGAAGGATACTACCATTACATGCCTCCCACCTTTGTATTAGCCGTGACTGCATTGGCCATAACAAGTGCATTCTTCACGTCCAACTGAAGCATACACGAGGGTACATTAGCCACAAGATCGAGGAGAATTCTAATCAAAGAAAACTCTAAGCAGTCTATTAAGAAAAAACTATAGTTACAGGATTGTAAAAATTCAATAAAGTCATAATATAGGCTTCGCCGAGAGATGGTGAACACCGAAGTAACAAAGGGTTCCTTTACCTCGATTAAGAACAACTTTCCTCTTCCAGGGATGCACATCCTAGAATAGAGCCACATGCTGGTCCACACATTGGCCTGGTTTCCTTCCATTTTAAAGGCCTAGCTACTGGATTGCAAACCCTCACCAAATCCAATCTCACGATGTCAAACCTTCCAGCTCCTGCCTCTTCCCACTTGAGAACCTTTCCACCCAATATATACAGTTCATCTCTAAGGGAAGCAAAGCCATAACTAAAGGCCTCCAAAGCCCTCGTGTGGTTGGTAAGAATGACTGAAGGTACTGAACCCACAGTGTACCACTCTCCTCCCTCAGAGTCCCTTGTTTTAATCAAGCTCTCACCCCAATCAACAACTGTGTATACTCTTCCATCACACATGACTTGAACTGCAAATTGCATTGCCCTAGAGAAAGGCCAAATGTCCTCCATTGTGCACCATGTGTTAATTGATGGATTGAAAACTTGAGTTATGTTTGTCTCTGACAGGCCAACCTGGTCACTCAAAACATGAAATTTGCCTTTATATGATAATCCTAAGCAGTCCATCAGTGGTGCCGGCATTGGCGGCAATTCCTCCCATCTGCAATTTCTGGGATGTCATAACCAGCAACAAATTGCACTAGAAAAGGATGAATTTGAACAAGATCTTAATTCCATTAGCCCTTAATTGAGGTACTGTGGACTAAGTATTGTTCATGGAATTAACGCAATCACAAACAACCACACCCCCCCAGGGTGACAGCCATTTAACATAGATTTTTCTGTGCATTTACATGCATAATACTCCAAAGCAAATATCCATATTGACTTAGTGAAGATGCATGATTGATTGGGGAATGTCATTATAAACCTAAGCAGTAAACTGTAATGGTGATGGATTTAAAAAAAAATAGATGTAATCAAATTTTCAGCTAATAAAGTTGTAAACATTGACAATAGAAACGTTCCAGGCAAGACTGGAGAAAATGATGGAAAGAAAAAGGAGGACCATGACAGATTAGATAATTAACAAAAAAAACAGATCATCTTTTGGTAATTAATCATGCACTCAAATCATAAAGCGTGCAAAAGCCTGGTGTTTAATAAGAAGCAACCAGTAGTCACTAAACAATTATCAAGGGTGTGAGACAACATCACAAATAAATATTGCAGTTGTGCAAATGTACATACTTGTCTGTTAAAGGATCGTAAACCTCAGCCAGAGCAAGCCCCTTGGCGCAAGATAAGTTGCGCCCACCAGCAACATAAACCTTACCAGAGATAACACTGCAAGCAAAGTGAGAACGTGGTGTTCGCATTCTTGCCACACTTGTCCACTGTTTCTTAAATGGATCAAACTGGAGAACATTATCTGTTATTAAAGGTCTTTGAATTAGAACTGACGAATCCAGTGGTGCATAGGAGCCCCCAATGACTAAGAGTCGATTATAAACACAAACGCAGGAAAATCCAAAATGCTGACGGTCAGCACAATCCCCAGAAACCTTTGGCAAGGGATGCCACCTGTCAGCTTCAGGATCAAAGGCAACCCATTGGTTGTTAGACTGCTCAGTAAGAACAAACAGCCAATCACCACAACATCCTTGTTTCGCTCTATAGCGGGCATAATCAGCGCTGCGAATCATATCCCTCCATCTCTTGGAGACAGATTCAAGAAGTCCATGGTACCCATGAGATACCTTTGCCAGACACCGCAAGGCCAAGTCATCCGGCAAACCGGGTATGATGGGTTGATGCATAGATTCCTAAAAATTCAATAGATGGGTTCAAAAATCAAACAAATCCCACCAAACTCTTGATATTGTTTTTGCTTTTATGTTATAAGAAAAATCAAATTTCACATCATATCCTATTATGCCCAGCTAGCCCAGCTGAATTCTTATAATATTGAAACTAAACCATAATCATGATAACTAAATTTCGAAAAAAAAAAAAAAAACAAGAAATGTATAAACATAAACGAAATTACCTTCGTTAACGGGAAGATTTGCCTTTTGAGCTCTCCTTTCTTCTCTTCTCTTCTCCTCTCCTCTCCCCTATGGCTTGGGTTTTCTCAAAGTCTATCCGTGATTTATATTTTTATATTCTTCTACGTCCTTACATTATTATACTCCTACTATCAAAGGCTCTACTTGAAGATTTATTGACTTTTACTATTCACCTACTATCAAAGACCCTCAGAGATGAGAGAGAGTCATTGAGACAGAAAAATTTTGGCGTCCACATTTTTATCATAAAATAAAAAAATCGATATTAATATTAATGCAGTCATCTTGAAAAGGGTAATTTAATTATGATAATTTTACCTTTTAAACATGCCATAAAGATATATCAGGGTTTCTAATTTTTTTATTCATTTTGATTATTGACTCTTAAGGTGATTAGAAAGTGATTTAGGATTATAAATAAAGTTGTTAAAGTTTTTAGCATGTTTTTAAGGTGTTTTTAAATAAAAATATGTTAAAAATAGATGTTATCTTTTCAATAATAAAAAATATATATAGTGAAAAATATTTTATCTAAGCAGAAAATATGTTACTCATCTTTATTTAGAAGAAAAAAAAAAAGATGATATGTCATCAACATATAATACTTGACTTTTTTTTTATTTTAATCCAGGTGAGTAGGGTTATGCTTCAATATCATTGGCTTTTTATAAGGCTAAAAATTTTTTATTTTATAATACAATCCATTTTAAATAAAATTATTAAGATGATATTTAAAAAGTTATTTGATTATTTTATAATTTTTAAATACAATTAGATATTTTTTAATAATATTACTAATTACTTTATGAATAATTACAAATGAAAATTGATTTATTTATTCTTTTATTTTTTTTCATATAGTCACATAAGGATAATCTACATTATTTTTTAGTTTTCTAATTGAAAATTGCATTATAGATCATGATAAATTTTTATATGAAGAACCAGGATTATGATAAAAAAAAAATCATTGTTTAAATAAAATAAATAAATAAAAAAGAATGAATGAATGAATAATGAAAAGGGAGTTTTATCAAAAAAAAAAAAAATGATCTTATAGAGAAATAAAAGTTCTTTGGACTTGTAGTTTTCGCTTTATCTTCTTGCCTCTCTTAGGATGAAAAAGGAAGAAACATGATCAACAGAGGGAAATGGGATCAAACAAGTTTTGAAGAGCAAAAGATTAAAAAAAAAAAAAAAAAAAAAAAAAAGTTCATGTACGCATGCCTCTAGTCAAATCTACTGAATTTGCAAATTTCTCCAGTAGCTGGGAAGTTAGGTTCGATTTCTTGAACAGAAAAATTCCTTTTCTCATGTAAATTATTTAAGAAATACTTTATAAATCTCAACAAACTCATATCTAACTTCAAAATAATTTAATTGATCAAGAAATCAAAAATCATCTAGAACAAACTTTGTCAATAATTAGTTGTCTAAATATGGACAACTAACAACTTTGTCCTCTCTCTCTTATTTTTTTTTAGTAATTCTCTTGTCTTATGAAATCTAGGACCAAAATGAAAAATAAATAAAGTGTAGATTAAAACCTCAATAAATAAGGATAATTTTTTTAAAAAAATTAAAAACTTTGGTGATCAAGATTTTAAAATCCACAGCTCATGAAGAATTAAAAAAAAATTGTTTTAATATTAAATTTGATCCCTGCATTTTCAATTTATTCTAAATAATAAAATTGAATTCTATTTTTTTTTCAAAGCTAGCATTAATTTAATGTCCAGGAGTTTTTTTTTATCATTGCAATAACTCCATAGCAAGCTAATAAATATAAATTATTAGACTCAATTCTCAATCAAAAAAATATAAAAAAATAAAATTGAGTTATATGTTAGAATAAAAATGATAAAAAGACAAAAAAAAAAAAAGAAAAACTTTGTGAAAATTCACAATGAATTGTATCTTGGTCTATAAAGTTTTCCTAAAAATATTTATTATATATGTTTTTTCAATTAATGAGTTATATGTTTGGTTTTTATAAGATAAAAAACACACTTGTGAATTCATTATGATTAAGTTAATTAGAAATGTAATGAGCTATTTAGTTAAACAAAAAGTAATTTAGATTTTATCAATTTTTTAAATAATTCATATTTTTTACTTTTTTTTAATGAACTCCACTTTTAAATTTTTTTTTTCATATATATTCCACCATCTTTAAGAATCTTGATTTTCATTTTTAAATATAAATGATATATGTTACGTTGTTTAGAAAGTGAAAAAAAATATATTTTATAAATGAACTATTTTGATCAAATTTTAAATGTTAAGGAATTGAAAAAAAAAATCTTACAATTATACAATATACTAAAAGAGCTTGGTGCCCCTCTTATTGTTTATTAAGGACACAAATTATTATAGATTGGAGCAGTGTAAAGACATAATTTTCTTTGTCAAAAAAACTTACTGGCATGCAATTTGGGGGTGGGTTGTCTTTTTCACGAGATGCATTTAGTATTGAAAAAATGATCGAGGAAAAAATGATCAGTTTGGATTTTGCTGGGGCATGGTAAGGCTACAGGTCTCGAGCGCTAGGGCATGGCATGATTGTCAGACACTTGGCACTGAGGTCAGGCATGGTTGTCATGCCTTAAACACTAAAGTCAAACCTATGCACCTAGCTACAGACCCGCGTCAGGATTACTATTACCATTGAAGAAAAACCATAGATTTGATTTGAAGGGTGAAATTGAAAACTATAAGAACTAGAGTCAAGCATGTTTAATATTATTATTAATATTATTATTTTTTTATTATTAATATAATTATTAAAAAGATACTATTACTATTGAAAAAAACCATAGATTTATTTTGAAGGGTAAAATAAAAAATTATTATTATCATTAGTATTATTCTTATTGTTAATATTAGTATTACTATTATTATTCTTCTTATTATTATTATGATTATTGTTATTCATAAATTTGAAATAAAATATTATTACTATTGAAGAAAAATCACATATTTGATTTGAATGGATTAAAAACTATAAGAGCCTAAGTCATACAAGTTTAACATTATTATTATTATTATTATTATTATTAAAAACTATAAAAATTTGGATCATACAAGTTTAATATTATTATAAATATTATTAAATTAGAAATAAATATTATTACTAAAAAAAAAATAGATTTGATTTTAAGCGTAAAATAATTTATTATTGTTATTATTATTATGTCCCATGGGTCTCGTAGCCCCGCCTGACCCAAGACTCGGTGGTCCGACGTTCGGGTCTAAGGCTTTTGGGATCAGTGTTAGGACCAAATCTCTGGGGTTTGGCATCTGAACCATCATCTCTTGGGTCTCGTGTCAAGACCCAAAGCTCTTAGGGCATCTCCAATGGAGTTGCTAAATGGATAGCCAAAAATAAAAAAAGTAATATTTTAGCTTTTTTTTATTTGTTTTTCTTACTCCAAGGGAAGAGCTAAATGAAATGCTAAAATGCATTTTCTTTCCCACAAATGCTATTTCTACATATCTCTCAAAAGAGCTAAAACTAACAAAGTGGGACCAACAAAAGAATAAACCAATTAAATCTAGCCATGTGGAAAAAATAACATCAAAATCATAAAAAAAAGAATAAAACACTTATTTATTCCATTTTAATAGACTTGGCTTTTCAAATGGTTTTTTTTTCCATTGGAATACACATGGTAAAAAAAGCTATATTTATACAATTCAAAATGCTATTTTATCAATTTAGCTATTGGAGATGCTCTTAGGCTGCATCCAGAGTCAAGGCTTTTAGGCTACAGCAGGTTCGGTGTTGCAGCCAAACCCAAAGCTCTTGTGCCTAACGTTTATTTTAAAATGAAAATGATAAAAATAATGAAATTGACCTAATAAAAACAAATTATTAGACTTAATTCTCAATTAAAACAATATGAAAAAATGAAATTGAGTTATATTTTAAAATGAAAATGATAAAAAGAAAAAAAAAACATTGTGAAAATTCGCAATGAATTGTATCTTGGTCTATAAAGTTTTCCTAAAAATATTTATTATATATATTTTTTTCAATTAATGAGTTATATGTTTGGTTTTTATAAGATAAAAAATACACTTGTGAATTCATTATGATTAAGTTAATTAGAAATGTAATGAGCTATTTAGTTAAACAAAAAATAATTTAGATTTTATCAATTTTTAAAATAATTTATATTTTTTACCTTTTTTTTTAATGAACTCCACTTTTAAAAGAAAATTCATATATATTCTACCATCTTTAAGAATCTTGATTTTCATTTTTAAATATAAATGATATAAAAAAAAATCAAATTATTTTATAAATGAACTATTTTGATCAAATTTTAAATGTTACGTAATTGAAAAAAAAAACTTATAATTATATAATATACTAAAAAAAGCTTAGTGCCTCTCTTATTATTTACGAAGAATATAGATTATTATGGATTGAAGTAGTGTAATAACAAAATTTTCCTTGTCAAAGAAATTTGTTAGGCATGCAATGGGGGGTAGGGTTGTTTTTTTTTCACAAGATGCATTTGATATTAAAGAATGATTGAGAATAAAATGGTCAGATCGGATTTTGTTGGAGCATGATAAGACTACAAGCCTCAGGTGCTGGGGCATGGCATGATTGTTAGACACCTGACACTAGGATCAGGCATGGTTGCCATGCCCTAAACACTAAGGTCAGACTTGTGCACCTAGCTGCAGACTCGTGTCAAGATTATTATTTCCATTGAAGAAAAACTATAGATTTAATTTGAAGGGTGGAATTGAAAACTATAAGAACTTGAGTCAGGCTTGTTTATTATTATTATTAATATTATAAATATAATTATTTTCATTATTATTAATATAATTATTAAAAATATATTATTACTATTCAAAGAAAAAAATCATAGATTTGATTTGAAGAGTAAAATTAAAAATTATTATTACTATTAGTATTATTCTTATTGTTAATATTATTATTATTATTATTATTATTAGTAGTAGTAGTAGTAGTAGTAGTAGTAGTAGTAGTAGTAGTAGTAGTAGTAGTAGTAGTATTCTTATTAATAAATTTAAAAAACAAATGTTATTACTATTAAAGAAAAACCATAAATTTGATTTGAAGAGTAAAATTTAAAATTATTATTATTATTATAAAATTTGAAATAAAATATTATTACTATTGAAGAAAAATCATAAATTTGATTTGAAGAGTAAAAATAAAAATCATCATCATCATCATCATTAAATTTGAAATAAAATACTATTATTATTGAAGAAAAACCATAAATTTGATTTGAATGAATTAAAAAACAATAAGAGCCTACGTCAGACAAGTTTAAAATTATTATTATTATTAAATTCGAAATAAAATATTATTATTCTAAAAAAAATCATAAATTTTATTTGAAGAGATTAAAAACTATAAAAATTTGGATCATACTAGTTTAATATTATTATTGGAAAAAATATAAATTTGATTTGAAGCATAAAATCAATTATTATTGTTATTATTATTATGTCCCTTAGGTCTTGTAGCCTTGCCTGACCCAAGATTTTAGGGTCTAGCATTTGGAGCCAAGGTTTTTGGGACCAACATTAGGATCCAAATCTCTGGGGTCTAGCATCTGAACCATCATTTCTTGGGTCTCATGTCAGGACCCAAAGCTCTTGGACTACATCCGGACTCAGGGCTCTTGGGCTGCATCAAGTTCGGTGTTGTAGCTAAACCTAAGGTTCTTATATTTGATGTTTAATACGTGCCTAAAGTTTGGGTCTGATATACTTAAACTTGGGTCAGACAAATTTAATATTATTATTTTAATTATATTAATAAAGTTTTTAAAAAATATTATTAATATTGAAAAACAACCATAGATTTGTTTTGAAGGGTGAAATTAAACATTATTATTATTAGTATTATCATAATCATCATTATTAATAAATTTGAAAAAAAAAATATTGTTACTATAAAATAAAAATCATAAATTTTATTTGAAGAGATTAAAAACTATAAGAATTTGGGCAAAACAAGTTAGATATTATTATTAATATTATAAATATTATTAAATTCATTAATATTATTAAATTTGAAATAAGTATTATTACTATAAAAAAATATATATTTGATTTGAATGATAAAATCAATTATTATTATTATTATTATTATTATTATTATTATTATTAACTTGGATCTGACCTCTCCTTCTAGACCCAAGAAACTCGGGACTGGAAAAAGGCACCTGATCCAAGTTGCTTGGGTGTTGCTGTGGCACAGACCCAAGTCCCTTAGGTCTTGCAACCTTTTAGACCCAAGGCTCTAGAGTCCAACGCTCTGACCCATGTGCGTTTAAGAAGGGCTCAAAACTCTTGGGTTTGGGGTTACAATCAAACCCACTTAAACTTAAGTTAGACAAGTTTAACGTTATTATTAATATTAAAACTTTATTATTTGTGTTATAAATTTTACTATTTTTATTATAATTAATATTAAAAATATCATTATTTATGTTATAAATATTATTATTTTTATTATAATTAATATTATTAATATAATAATTAATAAATTTTTTAAAAATATATTATTAATATTGAAAAACAACCATAGATTTGATTTGAAGGGTAAAATTCAAAATTATTATTATTTTTATTATTGTTATTGTTATTAAAATTGAAATAAAATATTATTACTATTGAAGAAAAACCATAAATTGATTTGAAGGGATTAAAACTATAAGAACTTGGGTTAGACAAATTTAATATTATTATTTATATTATAAATATTACTGTTGGTATTATAATTGACATTATAAATATTATTCTTGGATCTGGTGTTGTAGTTAGACTCAATGTTCTTAGGTCCAATGTTGCAGCCAAACCCAGACCCAACGCGCTTGGGCCTATCATTGCGGCCAAATCCAATAGCGTTAGGTGTGGTTACAAGGGTATTGCGTTGTAGTTGGATCCAGACCCAACACACTAGACCCAATACTCTTGGGCTTAGCATTGCAGCCAAACCCCATAACGTTAGGTGTGGCTACAATGCAGGATCTAAAGCTCTTGGGTTTCTCTTTATAGACAGACCTAACACTCTTGAGTCCAATGTTGCAATCAAACCCAGACCCAACTCTCCTGGGCCTATCGTTGCGACCAAACCCAAAAGCGTTAGGTGTGGCTACAAGGGTATTGCATTGCAGCTAGACCTAGACCCAGACCCAGACCCAGACCCAACACGCTAGACCCAATGCTTTTGGGCTTGGCGTTGCGACCAGACCCAAGAGCGTTAGGTGTGGCGGCAATGTCAAATCTAAGGCTCATGGGTCTTTCTTTACAGACAAACCCAACATTCTTGCGTCTTAAGTTTTTTTGATAATTTTTATGAAAAAAAGTATGCCGCGGGCCGCCTAACTAGTTGAATATAAATGGTAGCATGTATAAATTTCAATTTAATTTTAATATTTGAAATTGAAAATTAATGGATTTGAATTAACAAAATAAAACATAAATTCAATGGAAAAAGACACTTTATTAGTAAAAATAAATTTTATAAAAACTAGTTTTAGAGCATCACTCATCAACATCAACATTATCCTTTCCTTCACCAATTCTACAATTAAGAGAGAATCAATGTTTAAACAAGAAAAAATATATCCCTTGAGTTCTCTAGCTACCAAGATATATCCCTTGAGTTTTAGACATCACATCCATTTTCTTCTCTTAACATGCCGTAAAGAACATCCAGTGTGATTAATGGAGTGCAAACTTTAATCACACTAATGTTCAACTTGTCTTGTCCTCAAACTATAGTTTCAAACTAGGGTTTTTTGCCCATGGTTGAATTATTATTTCTTCAACCTAAAAGACATATAAAAATGCTAGAAAGTTAAAATTTTAATTTATATCGACCGAAACACTTTTTAAATACTAAAATGGTGACACATTGTATAATGTATATATATATATATTTTTTTTAATTATTGATACAATGACATATTGGATTGACTCGAACCAATCATGATTACTTTGCGAAACTTGCTATGTGGGTATGAGATAGCGATAGAAACCATGTAACCTGCAATGAAACAAAAGAGAAAACCTTATTACAACGAACAAATATTGAAGATAAAAAGTGAAAAAGAAATTTGAAAAAAAAAACAAAAAAATGAAACCTATACCAGGGGAGAAGAAATTGAACTGAGGGGGCTAATTGATATAAACTATACTTGAGACCAATAAAAATTTACTTTTAGTTTGTGTTTAGATTTCGGTTAAAAGAAGTTAAATGTTAAGGGTTAACATTTTACCACCTTGTTTATGGGAGGTGAAAAGGTTAAATGAGTTAATAATTAACCCCTAAAGAGGTAACACTTATAAAGGGGTGGGGGGAACAAGATCGTTAATGCGGAAAATTTTGAAATTTGTGTAAATATTTTTCTTAAATCCAACTTTCAATTTTCCATCTTTTTACAATACCAAACAAATGAATTCCATTACAAAATATTATTTATTATTACATGGAAATTCAATTTTATTTAAAATAAATTAGATCATATCACTAAAAATCTTTTTTACACACATATCAAATATCTTTAATATTTTTACCCTCCGCCACTTTCTTACACTTTAATGCTTAAAAAATATAGATTATTTTTTAAAGTATTTTTTGCTTGGAAATATATTAAAATAATATATTTTTTAATATTTTTTAAATTTTATTTTTTCCATTAGCACATCAAAACGATCTAAAAATACTAATAAAAAATATTAATTTAAATTAAAAAAAAAATCAAAATTTGATGAAAGACAGGTTCAATTTTAATGTCAAATACCTCCTTAACCCCAAACCAAATATAATCTAGAGGCTAAATGTTAATAGATTAAAGGTGTAAAAAGATGATCAATGTATAAAATGTTGAAATCATTTAGTGTGTGTATAAAATATTTATAATAACGAAAGAATTTGAAAAAATTCATCAATAATTAATATTAGTTATAGAATGCAAAGTGGGAAAATTATTTGAGATCATTGCATTAAAAATGTAAAAAAAAAAAAACAAAAAACAAAAAGGCTAGTAAGTATATTGATAAAGAAATAAAAATGACCAAAACTATTAATGAAATAAAAAAATACTCATTTGATATGGAAATAGGATAAAAGATATTCAGTTAATTGATACAATGAAAACAAATCAAACTCCTAGACAATCATCCAACCTCATTATTGAACAAATAAAAGGGTGGAAATATTATAAGTGGCATGATTCATATAAATATAATACTAGCAATTGTATTATTTTTAGAGATTTGATTCAAAAGGTATTGAAAAACAAAATAAAGGTGATTAACGACTCATTTCTTAAGATAACAACAATATTCATTGCTCCTACATCAAGCGGACTTCTTGTTAAAGGAAAAAATATAATAGACAAGGCTTGATCGACTATAATAAAAGTTAAAATTAGTTATAGATACTATTACAAGCAAACAATGTATATCGATCGTAGTTAAGCCAAAGAATTGGCACTAGAAAATCATGAGAAACCTCTATGTAAAACATACAGGTCTTTTACTTGTCACACAATTAACAAAAACTAAAGGAGGTGGTGTTTTTACTGTATACCATCTTATAAACTATTATTCATTGTAATATTCTTTTTTTTTTAATTTATATGTTTTTCTTAATCTTATCCCTTGACATTTGGTTTATTGGAGATTATGTTTTATGATTTGTTGTGTTTTTCTTTTTATGTTGTTATCTCAATCTTATGACTCATATCACAGGTTTAACGAGTTAACCAAGATGACTCAAGTTTCTTTTTGTCTCTTTTTTTACTTGGTATTTATTTTCAATTTTATCCTTTAAAATCTTCACTCTGGGTTGATTAGGAAATAGACTTCATTATTTATTTTGGTTTGTCTTGTTTGAGGTTATCCCAGTCTCATAACCTACGTCATAGGTTTTACGAATTAATCCAAGTAGATTCAGGTTGTTTATTGTGTGTTGAATTGAACTTTTTTTAATTTTACCATTCAACAATGAGTTTATTAGGAATTAAGCTTCGTAATTTATTTGATTTTCTTTCCATAGGATTATCACTGTCTCATGACCTTGGTCATCAGCTTTACAGGTCAACCCGGGTTGACTTGGGTTATTTTTCGATTTACTTTCTATGAGATTATTTTGGTCTTAAGACATGGGGTCATGAGTTTGGTGGGTTAACCTTGTTCTTTTGTGTTCTTTTTTTTAACTTGATTTTTTTTTTCAACTTTATCCTTCAACATTGAATTGATTAAAAAATAGGCATCATAATTTATTTCGATTTATTTTCTATAGGGTTATCCTAATCTTATTATTCGGATCATGAATTTGGTAAGTTAACTACGGTTGACCCACCAAATCATAATTTGCTTTATGTAAGTTATAATGGTCTCATGACCTGAGTTGTGGATTTGGAATATTAACTCAGGCTAACCTATGGCGATTTAATATGTTGTAATCTCAATATTTTTAAAAAAGAATATCATCTTGAGTTTTTTTTAGTCGAACTACATTTGTACAGGTCATACATGTTGCATTTGAAAGGAAAAGGGTCGTTTCATTTAAATAAAACGGCGTTATTTTGGCTTTTAAGGTTTTAATTTAGGGATTTGATCAAAGTTTAATTTGGTTCTCTAACATTTGATTTCTTTTAATAGCACTTTTAATTGATCATAAACTTTCAATTTTCTGTAATTTTGTCCCTGTTTAACTTCAATATTAGCCCTGAATTCTAGTGCTTTTTTATTTTGGTCTTTGGTCTTGAATTTATACAAATTGACTATTAAACTTTCAATTTTTTTTTAATTTTGCCCCTGATTTCCATCAATTGGATCCCCGGAGTTCGACGCCTTTTGTAAAATGGTTTTTGGTTGGAGATTTCTTCAATTTAAATCTTAATTAACCCTAAACTTTTGATTTTCTTGTAATTTTACCTATGATTTGAATCAATTGACTTGATAAAAATTAAATTTGGTTTCTTAAAATTACATTCTTCTCAATTAAACTCAAATTAGGCTCTTAAACTTAATTTTTCACCAATTAAACCCCTAATAAAATTAATTTGACCAATTTAAAGTATAATTAAGTATTTACACCTAATTAAATCCTTTAATTGGACTCAAATTAATTCTTTAACATAATTAAACTTTTAATTTAGCCTATTAAAAATTGAATTATGTCCCTAGGCTTAATTTTTATTCAGATTTGTCCAGTAATTTTAGTTTGACCTTGAATCTACATTGTCTCTTAGTTTTTGGGTACAATAAGGTATAATTAGACTCCTGATTCCATCCAAAATTGTAGCTTAACTTTCTATATTTGAAATCCTTCCTCAACAAATGTTTTTTTCTGCACTGTCAATCTCCTTGTTTTTATTAATTTATTTATTATTTTTATTATTTTAAAAGGAAAAGGGGTGAAATTTTGGGGAATAAGCCAAAATAGGTTATGACAATTATTATGATTTTGTTGACTACCATGATATTATTATGGTAGATTATATTTGTTATTTTCTTCATAACTGTCTATGAAGCCCTTATATTAGTGATATACAAGTTTAATGGATGATAATAAGATACACTTTAAAAAATAGACACTACCAACTAGTTAAAACTTAGCTTAGCTAAGTTGTGACTACCTAACAAGAATTGGATGAATGCAGGCTCTTGTTGGCAGCTGAAGTTTGTAAGCAACCGCTCTAATTTTTTTGTATCAGAGGATACGACCTATAAAATTGACTGGCAAGCTTTTGGTGGGCACTTTTAAAAACTGATTGTTGTTGATAGGGATGTAACTTGAGAAACATTGTTTCACCTACTTCCAACATGACATCTCTCCTTTTTTTATCAACTATTTGTTTCATGCGATTGATGGAGGCTTCTAGATTGGCTCTAAGCTGTTATAGTATCGCATCTCTAGTTATCAATTTCCCATCCATTTCCTTGATAAAATAAAAACTGTTATGAGAAAATGGGAATGAGAAAGGCGAACACTCATATAACACCTGAAATGGAGTCATTCTCGTTGAGGCATGGTACATTGTATTATAACATAACTTAGCCCAAGGAAGATAGGCACTCCACTTACGTGACCATTGATGTATAAAGTACCAAAGATACTGCCCCACACAGTGGTTGACCATTTTTGTTTGGTTGTCGATTTGAAGATAATAGGCGAAGCCAAGTTGTAACTTAGTGCCTGATATTTGAAAATATTCTTACAAAAACCTGTTAATAAAGACTGGATCTCAATCACTGATGAAGGATTTTGGCAGCCTATGTAACTAGATAATCCATTCCATAAATTTTTCAGCCACACCTTTAGAAGTAAATGGATGAGTTAAGGTTAGGAAAGGTGAAGATTTACTTAACTTATCCACTACTACTAATATTGTATCCTTGTCGTGGGAATGAGGCAGTCATTCAATAAAGTCAAGAGTGATATCTCCTCATACTTAACACGAAATAAGCAACGATTGGAGAAATCTTGTAGGTGAGAGTGTCTTGGGTTTAATCTTTTAGCATACTTCACAACGTTGGAGTATTTATGGACTTCTCGATACATTTAAGGCTAATAAAATTATTGAGCCAACCACTTGAATGTCTGTAACACTCCTGAATGCCTCTTGATTTTTATGTCGTAAGCCTCATATAGTAACCTTTTTCATAACTCCTATTGGGAAGGAATGATTACCCAAACTCTAAAGTAGAATAACCCATGTCATTATATATATGACCCTTCAATTTAACTCTTAGCTAATTGAGTGACTGATTGAATGTATAGATCTCTTTTATATGCCTTTCGAACTTTATCCCATATGGTTACAGTGGGTACATTGAGGTGATTAAGGAATGAATTATTAGGCTTACGTGAGAGGGCGTTGCTGTTAAATTTTCACAATCTGGGCGATAAGTGATCTCGTAATCATTGCTTAGCAATTTAGCTATCTATTTTTGCTGCTTCGATGTTACCAAATGTTGTTCCAAAAAATATTTTAGGTTGTGTTAGTTGGTTTGGATGAAGAACTTCCTCCCCAATAAATATGGTCTTCATACGCATATAGCCTCTACAATTGTAAACATTCATTTGACATAGGTTAACCATAATTGTTTTGTAACTCCCAATGTACTGCTCATAAAGATGATGGGCTTGTCTTGTTGAGTTAAAACTGCACCTATTCCTTCTCCTGCAGCCTTCATTTCTATAGTGAAGGACTCATTGAAATTGGGTATCCCCAAAACAGATATGGTGGTCATCGCTTGCTTAAGAGTCATACAAGCTACTCTAGCTTCCTTGTTCCATATGAACTGCTCTTTCTTAAGGAGGTTCTTAAGGAGGTTGTTAAGGGGTTGAGCGATGATGCCATAATTTTGAATAAATTTCCTGTAATATCCTGTCAAGCTTAAACAATCATGTAATTTATAAATATTAGTTGGTTGAGGCCATGCCACCATGGCTGTAATTTTATGATTATTGAACTTCACTCCCTGAGGCGTAACAATGTGTTCCAAATATTCTAATTCATGTTGGCCAAATGCAAACTTGCTGGCATTGGCAAAAAAAGTTGATGTTGCCTCAAAATCTTCAAGGTTTGTTTAACATGCAACACATACCTATATCAAGTACAATTATATATGAGAATATCATCAAAGAAAACCAAAATAAACTTTTGAAGATAAGGTCAAAATATAGAGTTCATGATGACTTGGAATGTAGAGGGTGCATTACAAAGGCCAAATGGCATCACTAAATATTCATAATGACTGTTGTGAGTACGAAAAGCAATTTTGAGTATATTAGAAGAATTTACTATTACTCGGTGATATCTGGCCTTTAGATTGAGCTTGGTAAAAAAGGATGCGCCATGTAATTCATTCAATATATCATTTACTATTGGAATGAGAAATCAATCCTTGATGGTTGTGGTATTGAGTGCAAGGTAGTCTGTGCCAAATCGCCAACTTCTGTCCTTTTTCTTCACCAATTATATCAGTAATAAAAACAGACTGGTGCTTAGTCAAATGAGGCTAGAATTAAGCATCTTTTAAACTTGTTTTTTAATTTCTTCCTTCTTGAAATGGGCATATGCATACAAGCATACATTAAATGGTTCAATCCTTTTATTGTGCATAATGCAATGCTCTACTTCGTGCACAAGTGGTACATTTGAGGGCTCCTGAAACACGTCCGCATAGTCTTTCAGCAACCTTTACATATCTTGTTGCTTATCATCAGGTGGCGCACCATGTGATGTTATTCCCAGGGTTGGTTGAAAGCATACTACAAATAATGCATGGCCTTGGTAAAGCTCCTTTGATAATTCATTAGGTGACGCAACCTGAATTGCTTGCATGTCTACACCTTGCAGCCTTCAGTTTTGATTGTCCTAAATATAATCCATGGTCAATTATTTCCCGTTGCAGACCACGGAGCCAAGCATTTCAAGCCATTACACATCAAGTATAAGGTCAAGACCTATTAAAGGTAGAGAAAAAAAAGTGAGGTAAGACTCAGTGCCCTGCAACTCTACTCGTACCTTATCATAACGCCCTTGACACTTTAGTTTTTCTCCATTAGCTACCCAGATAGAAAATGCTTCTGTAAGAACGACTAGTATAGTTTTTGGACCCATTCATCTTGCTAATGCATATAATGTGATTTCGGGTTCAGTTCATGTTCCTATACTTCCCCTGTATCTTCAACTTGGTTTTTTTCCAATGTTTATTGGTCAATAATTTCATCATATACCACATTACCCAAATGCCCTTCCAAAAGTAATAATTATGGTCTTTGACATTTATATCCAGCTGTGAAGCATTCATTACAGTTGAAACAAAGTTTTTTTTTTTTTTTTTGCATTTCTTCCCATGCAAAGTGTTTAATTGGAACAGCAGGGGTAAAAGAAGCTGTACGCATGGTTTGTGGAAAAGCTAGATGAGTTCTTGTGGGTGGAGTTCATGTCAATTGTTGATGTCATATAAGTTACTTGTCTCGTATTCGTGCTAAATTAATGGTCTCTTTAAAGGATTGCGATTTAAACATCTATATCCCATTAGAAATCTCATCCTTCAAACCTTCCATAAACATCCCCACCAATACCATTTATGCCCATCCAAGTACCTTGTTGCCGAGCTTCTCAAATTCACATTAATAATCTCTCAACGTTATCAGTTGCTTGATTCTTGAAAGAGCTTCATCAAAGTCTTCGTATCTTGGTTGTTTGAAGCGAGCCCATAATTCCTCTTTGAATTTTTCCTATGAAATCACGTGTCTTTCTTCCTATAACATCCTACGAAGCCACTACAACCATTAGTTGGCCTCCCCTTCAAGGTGGTAAATAGTCATAGGAACCTTTTGGTTCTTTGTCGTGCCCTGGTATTCAAAGAAATGTTCCACCCAATTGAACCACTCCGTTGAATTGTCTCCAGATAAGTGTGGAAATTCTAGCTTGGTTGATTTGGACGAGATGATTTGCCAGCCTCCATCTTATTTTTCTTGGTGGTGATTGCCATGATTTGAGGACTCTGAATTAGAGAGCAACATATTTGAAAGTCGATTGAGAGCTTCCTCAAAATGGTGGAGCTTGTCGTTCATATCAAACTCCATTCTCTGTAATCCCTCTTGAACTACATCGAGTTGAGACCCTAAGTGCTCAATTCGCTCCTTGTTAGTTCACATAAGAAACCTAGCTCTAATACTAATGACATGTTGTGTTTAAATGTAAATAAAAACATTCACAAAAATATCCTTTTTGGGTGAGGACGTACCACACTTTAACTAAAATAATTTTTTTTATCCCTTATTAATAATCCATGGCTACTTAATATAGCAGACCATATGCATGAAACTGAAAAACAGAGTAAGTTGAAAACAGAGGAACATCACAAGGCCACTACCAATAACCGACGCCTAACAAATGAAATAATAGAAATGAACTTCACGTATCACTGAAATAAAATGCAACAAAAAAATAACATTAAGCATAAATTTCTCCAACTACTAAGGCCCAATCTGTGCACACTGCTAAGACACAGTCCATGCACGTATTCACGCTACTCCCATGCATTACATCGTTATGTCCCGTTAACGTCTACTATCAACCTACTCCCAAATATTTGGAATTTCATTTGAAACCTCTAGCTGAACACCGTGGTTTATCATGCTCAACTATTCTAAACATAGGCATAAATTATGTCATTTTGTACTTTGAATTAACTTGGGGATTATAAAATTTAAGTTAATTTACACAAATTTGAGTTTTTAAAATAAATAAAATTAAGTTGAACATAATTTAAAATCTTCATATAAAAAAAATTCCTCAAAATTTAATTCACTTATTAACCCATTTGACTATTTGTTATAAAATTTTTATTTTATTTTTAGTTGCTTCTTAACTAATATTTATATTTATTACTTATTTACATATAAAAAAAACATTATTATAAAACCTAGTTTTATTCAACGAGTCAACTTCATAATTATCAACTCAAGATTTAGTTTAGATCTAATTTTTTTTATTAAATTGACTTGAGAATTAACATTGTCAAATCAAATTCATTCCATCATTAATGATGACACAATCAAAACCAGAATAATATTTTAATTTGATTTATATAAAAAAAAAAAAAAAACTTGCAACCACATTATTCTATTCTTTTTAATTAAATTGGCCTCATTTTTTTTATCGATTTAGCCAATAATAAGTTACTAAGGTTGAGCATTTTCGGTTCGGTTTGATTTTTATAAAAAAAAATAATAACCATACCGAAATTTTTTTAAAAAAATCGAAACCAGTTCAAACCGACCGATTTTGGTTCGGTTTGTTTTTTTAAGATAAAAACTAGTTCAACTAATTTGGCTCTGTTTTTTTATTTTTACTCTGTTTTTTTCCGGTTTGGCTCGATTTGGTTTTTTTTATTTCAAGTTTATAAAATCAAAATCAAATCAAACTGATTAATTTTTTTAAAATTTTAATTGATTTAATTAATTTTTTTTACGGTTTAGTTTTTTCAAATTGTTTTAATTTTTTTGATTTAATTAGTTTTTGTAATTGTTTTTTGCTCACTTCTACAAGTGACCATGGTCGGGTTGATTATAGAGAGAGAGAGAGAGAGAGAGAGAGAGAGAGGAAGCATCTAGAATTCCTTTCTCTGCAGGTAACCGACTTTAGCAGCAGGAGAGGATTAGCAGTGATGCTTTTTATAGTTATTTTCTATTACATATGTATGTATTTTGAATAGGCAGGAGAAAAGAGAAGAGGTAGATTTTGAACAATCGAGTTTGTTAGATAGATAAATCGAAGGGAAATGGATAGAAGAGGAAGCTTAACAAAGGGAATGCTGCCGCTGCTGGCAATTCACGCTGTAAGCGAGTACTATAGGCTGCCATGGAAACCTCCCGTCACCGCGGCTCTTCTCGGTGCCAATACTCTCATCTATTTGAGGCCTGCTTTTCTCCGTCATATCCTTCCCTCTATCGATCAAGTCTGGTTTAATCCCCACCTCATTCTTAAGGTACCTATCTGGGTCGTCGTCGTTGTGGTCATCATTACTATACTAGTAGAGTAGAGTAGATCCTACATGTTTTAATTGCTATTATTTGTTAATTGGGCAAATCAATCAATTGGGTTTCTCCAAAATATCAGAAAGAATCGGTTTTTCCAATATTTTAGAAAGAATCGATTGGTTGATTGATGATGGGCTTTGCTATTAATTTGCTAAAGTCTAGTGGTTTTACCTATCTTATTCTTTGTTAATTTTTGTATACAATTCTTAAGTGAAAAAACCATCTTGTGGTTTAAAGATTTTGTATTTGTAGGTTGTGTCCTAATTGTAGGAAATAACTGATGATGCCTTTGCCTTTTGCTTTTTATTGAGCAGTATAGGGACCTGAAACGCTTCCTGCTCTCACCATTCTATCATGTGAGTGACTCTCATCTCGTTTACAACATGATGTCGCTCTTATGGAAGGGAATTCAATTGGAAACTTCTGTGGGAAGTGTTGAATTTGCATCTATGATTGCTGCTTTACTTGCTATGTCCCAGGGTATTACACTGTTGCTAGCCAGGTCCCTCCTCCTCTTCTTTGATTATGACAAACCTTTCTACTCTGAATATTCTGCTGGATTTTCTGGTGTTCTCTTTGCCATGAAAGTTGTCCTCAATTCTCAGTCCGAGAGTCTTACAAATGTCTATGGATTGGTCATACCGGCACGCCATGCTGCTTGGGCAGAGTTGATTCTTATCCAAATGTTTGTACCTGGCGTCTCATTTCTTGGCCACCTCGGTGGAATACTTGCTGGGATTCTCTATCTGAAGTTGAAGAGAGCGTATTCAGGTCCAGACCCACTCACTCTAACCATCAGAACCCTTACCAATGTAATAAGCTGGCCTCTGAGGTTTGTGAGGAATTTATTTCAATTCCGGCGAGGACGCATTTCTGGTCGTGGAAGTGTTGGTGGGAGGCAGACGGGAAGGACAATGTCAGGGCTGTGGAGATGCCAAGCATGTACATATGATAATTCGAGTCTGTTAAGTGTATGTGAGATGTGTGGGACAAGTCGGGGTGCTCGTGGATTGTCCTCCCGTGAATTTTCAAGCCATTCTGATGACCTTACATTGGAAGAAATACGTCTTCGAAGGATCGAAAGATTTGGTTGATCATACTCTTAACTCATTTTATACGCCACCATTTGTTTGTTGATTCTGTAGCCAAGTTAGATGTGGATTGAGACCAGTTCTCAAGTTTGGCAGACCTCTCCGCCCATTTTTATACTCGAGGTCCCTTTTCTTTGAGATGTAGCTGGTCTTTGTTTGCTTTCGTGAAAGAAGTAGAAGATGGATTTTCCACTCAATCTCTTTGGTTGTGGATGCAAAGCAGAAATGAGCACTGGGATAGCCCTCAAGTGTTTGATGTTGTTTTCAAACATTAGATGATTGCTTTGTGAAAGTAGTGGAAGTCATCGATAAGTGTTTAGCGACTTGCAGGGGAAGGCTTTCTGGTTGTGTTTTTTTTTTTTTTCTAAAAAAAAAAAACACCTAAGATGTATTATTGTTTTACTGTACACATGATAGTTACATTGAAATTACTATTGGTGAAATTATTATTTTGTTGATCTCACAAAAAAAAAAAACATTACACTAGCCACTGGGGTAAAATAGTATTTTTACATTATTTATTAGTTATTATTCGAATAATCTAGGGCATATATAGATTTTTTTCATCACAAAGAAATTATTAAATCATCATTGAAAGCAAAATTTAATTCACTAGAGTCTATGAACTATTTTGTATTTTTACTTTCAAAGCACATTAAAATTACTAAAATATCTTTAAATACCAAGTTTTTTTAATTGGTTTACATGGTTCCTTTGTTTTCTTAATCTTGTTTATTTTTTTAATTATTATTATCAAAGTTAGCTAAGGGTTGTTTTGATAATTTTATAAATATAAATATTATTATAAAGATGATATAAATGCATGTCGAAGAGTAGGTGTTTCATTTGTTTGTTGGGCTAGTGTTAGAATATCCTTAGTGGCCTTTACATTATTGGGTGGCGCGTGTGCTTAATGAACTTCTAGCTACATATTGATGATTTTCTCTTTTTTTTTTTTTTTAATTTTTGCATCTATCGCTCTAATTTTTTAAATTAGCCTTTCCATTTGGTTTTTTTTTTAATATTTAGTCCATATTATTTTGATTATTATTTGCTTTATTTAAAATAATTTATAAAATTAGATTTTTTTTCAATTTTATCCTCAATTTTTTTTCATTTATCATAATTGACCTTATTCTTTTGTTTTTATCATTTTCTTGATTTATTTTATTTTTTTATTTTTGTCCCTCGTTATTTTATTTTATTTTTATACCAGAATTAGTTTTTATTTTCTTGATTTATTTTATTTTTTAATTTCTTCCCTTATTGTTTTATTTAATTTAATTTAATTTTTA
Organism: Populus alba; assembly: GCF_005239225.2. Lineage (NCBI taxonomy): Eukaryota > Viridiplantae > Streptophyta > Magnoliopsida > Malpighiales > Salicaceae > Populus > Populus alba. The sequence continues at coordinate 428,343 of NC_133293.1, forward strand.
TACTAGATTTTTTTCATTATTTTTTTATTGCTATTTGTTTTAATTTTTAATCTTAGATGATTGAGAGTTTTGCTTCATGATTTTTTCAGGTTTGCCTTCTATGGGGTAATCCAATCTCATAATCAGGGTCGCAGGTTTTGAAAATTAGCTTCATTTAACTTCAATCTTTTTTATGTCATGTTTTTAAATATTATTTTTCAATTTCATCATTCGATATTATGTTTTTGGATCTTTAGTTTCATGGTTTTTGTTGCTTTTCATTATATGAGATTATCTTAATCTTATATCCCAAGTCACGAGTTAGGTGAGTTAATCTATATTGCCTCGGGGTTTTTTTTTAATACTTTTTAAATTGATTTTTTTTTTCTAGTTCCATCTTTCATCGTTTAGTTTGTTTGAGAGTTGACATCCATTGTTTTATTCAATTTTTTATGAGGTTATTCCAACCTTATAACCGAGATGTGAGCTTGGCATGCTGACTAAAGTTATATTTAAAAAAAAAAAAATTAATTTGTTCAACTTTAGATTAGCAAGTAATTGAATTTCAATTTTTTTTTTATTTTTCTCTTCATGAGGTTATTGCGTTCTCATTTAATTTTTTATTTGTTGTCAAATAAAATTGTTGATACCTTAAAAGACTATTTAGAAGGTATATTTTCATAACATTGGCAACACATTCATTTTTTTTATTAGTCATTGTCATTTTTTTTGTCATTAGCTTTTTTATCATATTATTAAATTAATCAAACTTACTGAACCTATTTGAATTAATGACTCGGCTCCCAATTTTTTCTTATTTTTTTTTTAAAACGCTATCATCACTTAAGCATTTTTTACATTATGAAAAATTTAACTTGGCGTATAACGTAGCACAAACCACCTATCTAGAAGAAATTATAGGAAGAAACAATTTGTCAATTTAGCATTCTACATATGATTCATATTTTTTTCAAAGTTATTGTTCATTTCGGCTCATTTTTGCATTGTGATGCATTCTAGTTAGAGATGCTTGTAAGTTGATCATAAATTTAAAAATTATTTGGCTTTCATTACTTAAATTTAGCATCTTATATAGTAAGTGGGCCACCTATACAGTGGAGATTATAAAAAGAAATAGTTTGTGATTTTAGCATCTTATATATGATTCATATTTTTTTAATAGTGTTATCCACTTTAACTCTGTCTTATACATTGTGATGATGTGACGTGGTTGGAGATATGTTTAGGCGAACCACCATTTAAAAAGTTATTTGGTTTATATCTATTTGGGAGTGTGTTTTTAACAATGTTTCAAAATTATATCTGCCTTGAAAAGACATCAAATTGATGCTATTTTTGAGTTTTTTTGATAATTTTGATGTGGTGGTGTCAAAAATAAAAAATTATTTTGATATATTTTTAAGAGACAAAAACTTTTAAAAAACACATTGCATCACAATATCAATTATCAAACACATATTGAGATTGCTTAAATTTGCTTTACATCTCAAATTGGGGTCAAAACTTGGATGATAGAGAAGCTATAATTGTACCTTTTCTTAAACTTTTTTTTTAAAAAAAACTGTAATTATAAAAACTACTACAATATCAAATACACACTTCATGGTTCACACAAACTCATTTTATTTTATGTATTTTTTTATGATGTTTTTTAGATATATATGATTCATGTTTTGAAACCTAAAAGGTTGAGAAATATCCAAGATAAATATCAATCATGTAATAAATCATTTTTTAAGCATGATAAATTTTAATATGATTTTTTTCTTAGTTAGAAATCTTTTTGGATTTTAGCTTTTGTGTTGCTAAAAATCAACGTGGCTAATTCTTTTTTATTTTTTATTTTTATTTTTTGTTAAGCTATCTTTATTGCTGCTCTCATCACCTCCTGACACTATTACTGCTAGTCTGCTAGTCTGCTACTCGCTCCCTCCCTCCCTCCCTCCCTGACACTATGACTACTAACGTAGAATAATTTCTTTAAGATTAACAGAGATTAACTATTTCTTAAGGAAAATATATTTTAGAAAATATTATACTAAAAGTAAAATGGAAATTTAAATCATAGATTTTTTTTTTTTTTTTTGTTGTGAGATAAAATTTTTATCTCACATTCTCTGTCTAAATTATAGATTCTACAAGAAGATATAATTGATAAAAAATTATTCTTCATTGCATTATAAATAGGATTAGAATTTGGAAAATAGAAAAAGGATTCCTATCTTTTAAAATAGATAGCTAACGTTTAGTATTAGTACTATTTTTTTGCCAGGGAGTGCAAGTTTTTTAAAATCAATTTTAACTTAGTTTTAAAATATTTGTAAGAAAAGTAAGGTTTAAATTTTGAAAAATAAATATATTTTATTATATGGATTTTTATTTTTTATTAATGCATATTTTTTTGTTTTATGAAAAAAAAATATCTTTTTTTATTAGTAGTGTGATTTTTAAATAAAAAATACACATCATTAAAATAAATATTCACACAAATCACAATTATTAAAGATGTATATCTTCAATCAAAACTTTCTTTCCTTGTTCATTTATTTCTTTTTTGTTTTAAATAAAATATGTTTTTTTTTATGTAAATCATTGTTTTTTAAAATATAAATTTATCACAATATAAAAAGTAAGATTTAATAAAAAAAAAAAAATCACGACTCGATAATTTGTAAGGCGATAAAAGAAAAAAAAAAGTAAAAATATAACTAATATTAAAAAAAATCATGTAAAAAATTTACAATAAAAAATAAGAAAGTAGATTTTTTGTTTTTAATATATATATATATATATATATATATATATATATATATATGCGTCTTTTAAACAACATAAATGAAATAATATTGGATCTGGTTTGACCACCAGATCCAAAGGCAAATCCAATGAATGTTGTCTATTCCATGTGTAGTCAATAATTATTGTTGGGTCTGATTGAGCAACTAAATTTAAAGGTAAATTCACTAGTGTTGGGCTTTGCTGTCAATAATACTCACTAGAGTTGAGCCCTACTCATAACAAGATCTAATAACATTGGGCTCTGCTACAAGGCAGGATTCAATAGCATTGAGCCTTGCTCTACAATAAGAAACAGATATACCCAAGGCTATTGTATTGATTGTGGGCAACTTTAATTTACAAGGTATGAAATTGGATAGAAGAGAACTATAGGATGTGCTCCCCCTTAGTGTTCTTGGTATCAACGAAAACTGGCTATTTTTCATAAGAAACTATTGGGTTGATTAATCTCTCCCCAAAACTTATACAGCTCCACATTGAAGGAGTAAATCCCAGCTAATTTTTTCATGTCTTCTTAACACAAAACTCACCAAAAATACATGTTTTACTAGGCCACCATTGTGACTCTGCATTTGATTGAAGAAAAGTTAGGATTTTCTGTTGCTGAGTTTAAAGACGAATTTAGGACATGTCTCTGAAGGTGGTGATGGAAGACCGAAGAAAATGATGAGAGCATTTCATTATTCATGGCCCTTTGCCAAGTGCTGCTCGAAGAAATCTAAGTTTTCTAAAGTTAGGATAACAATATCAAGCTCATCTTTCCAAGATGGTGTTACACGGGATGATGATTGAGCCATTAGCGTGCTTTGAGGGGATTCTTAATGTCTTGAGTGTGTATTGTTGGCATTGTGGATTTTAAGCGTTGGGGTTTGTCCTAGCAAGGGATGGAAAGAAGAAGTGAGAAAAAAGAAGAAGGCTTTCATTCCTTTTTTATTTGAAAGAAGTCAAAAAAAAAAAAAAAAAAACAGAATAGGTCCAGAGCTTTGGGCCTGATTGTCCAATAAAATCCAATATTCTCAGGTTCGGCTACCCAACAAGATCCAAGAATTGTTGGGACCTTCTGAGGCATGATCCATTGCTAATAGGTCACGTTGCCAGCAGAATCCAAAGCTGATGGGCCCTGTTGGGGAGCAACACTTAAAGCTAATGGGTCGTGTTGGGCAACAAGACCCATCGTTGATGGGTTTAATAATATATATAATTCAAAATTATTGAAAAAAAAATCTAAGCTCAAGGATGGGTCTTGTTGTCTAACAAGGCCCAACAAGGATGGGGGCAGCAGGACTCCGGTCTTATGGGTCCTACTAGGGGCAAGATCGATCGTTAATGGGTCCAGTTGTCAGCAAGACCCACTGCTAATAAGTTTAATAATATATATAATTTTAATTTTTTTTTTAAATCTAAGCTATTAGATCCTGCTATCAAGCAGGGCCTATCAACTTTGGGTCCAATTGCTTAACAAGACTTGATAGCGATGAGTTTTGCTAGTAGCTAGACCCATGAGCGACGAGTCCTGCCTCTCATCAATATCCAATAGCGTTATGGTTTTGCTAGTAGCAGGGCCCATCAATTATGATTATTTTTAAAAATATTGTTTTGAAAAAATATATTGAGATAATATATATTTTTTATTTTTTACATTTGATTTTGTATTTCATAGCATCAAATAATAAAAAAACATCAACACATTCATTTGCATTAAAGAAAAAATATTAATTGATTTTTTTTATTGACCTAATCTCCTTGGGTTTGGTTGTCTAACTAGATTATTAAATCAAAATAATACAAAATATTAAAAAAATATTTATTTGAAGTAAGAAAAAAATAAATAAAATTCAAATTAAAAAAAAATATTTTTGAAAAGTAACAACAAACATGCTTTAATAAGAAAATTCAACCCAATCTAAAATGAAACAAATTATCATCACCTAATTTTTATACAATATAAAAAAGTTACATCAATTTAGTTTTTCTTTACATCATGAATAAAAAAATTCAATAAGAGAAAATAAATTATTTTTTAAAGAATAAAAAATAAAGTTGAACATATTTTAAAAGGAAAAAAAATTAAATATATTATGTACTTTTAACCCAACTTAAATATTTTTATATTTTTTTAAAAAAATTGTTATTAATTCACGGAGCGCGATCCATATAATAATAGTATAATATTTCTCGTTGAATCATTTAACTTACCGGCGTGATGATTTAAATATTATATACTTATAAATCTTAAAATGGAAAGTGTAATTATAAAAAAATAAAATAAATTGAAAGATAAAAATAAACTATAAAAGCCTCGGTCTCAATATTACTATACAATCTTTATAATGAAATAACTTCAAAGTCCAAACTTTCAGAGTTAAAATTAAAGTTATTAAATTTATGATTTAGATCCTGAATTGAATATGTAATTAAAATTATTTTATTTCTTTTTAAAATCAAATTAAATTTTAATCAAATCAGTTAAATCATAAGTTAATTTCTATTAAATTGAATCAACTTTTATCCTAATTTCTCTTTTTTTTTTAAAATTTATCCGGTTCAGAAGCAGAGGCATTAAAAAAAAAAGAAAAAAAAAAAGAGGAGTCGCATCCGTAGATATTACAAGAGGCAGTGGTTAAAGTGGAAGTAGAAGGGGAAGTCGGGTTAGAAGAGAAGAGAAGAGAATATCTCTATTCCTAATTCCTATTAGGTATCGGCATCTATCTCCAAGCTTTAAGCACCAAAGAAGAAATGGCACATCCTCTTCTTGTAAGCTTGAGGCCCCAAAGCATTATCATCGCCTATCACGCCCACAGCCACAGCCACAGCCACAGCCACAGCCACAGCCACAGCCACATTGAATTGAAATTGAATAGAAGCAGTCCTAGGGTTTTGTCTTTGGTTAGAGCTGTCCCTCACCTTCAAGCCTCTGCTTCTCACTCTCACCTTCTCGATGATCTTCATCACACTCCTTCTCCTCCTTCAAATAAGGATGATTCAGGTTCTTTCCCTTCCTTATCTCTTTTTTTCTCAAATTGTTACTGTTGTTGTTGTTGTTGTTGTTTTACTCCTTATCTGATTTTGGTCGTGGAATATAATCTTTTCCAATTTTAATCGATTTTGTTACTTGAAATTTAAAAAATAATGTGGAAAATACATAAATTTCAATCTGCACTTATAATATTTTTAATTTTTATTAATATTTATGGGCACCGGCACTGTCATAGGTATTGAAACTAAGGGAGTAGCTGCAAATTTTGGGAAACTAAAAGCACACAAGTTAAAACTTATTGCCAGAAAGGCAAAGCAACAATTCAACAAAAACCAACATTTTCGAGAAGAGGAGGAGGAGGAGGCAGATAAAGAGCCCATCAGTAGGAATTCAGACGAGCGTGGTGTTAATAGGACATCAAGGCATGATATCAAACCTCGAAAATCCGATTCCAAAGTGGCTGGAACACATATTTCTTCTTCCCACTCAAGAGGTTGGGGTAAAGGAATCGACTCCAGATCAATGCAGGTTTCTATGCAACGAGGACATGAGAATGACTTCTTTAGTAGAAAATCATTTAGAGACCTGGGATGCACTGACTTTATGATTGAGTCTTTAAAAGGGCAGGTTTTTGTGCGCCCTTCTCATATTCAGGTACAATAATATCATGCCCTGTTGTTTAAGTGTACCACCTTTTCTCTTTCTCTCACTTCCAGTCAATGCTCCATCTCTGAAGACTCGAGTATACCTCTCATTCTAACTAACTTGCTTTAATTGTTATTTTAAGTGAACTAGCCTTGGAATTTTCTCTGCTTTATTTATAGCCTATGTTAGTTCCAGTGGTGACCATGTGTCGAGTAATCTAGCAGAGAGGCTTTCCTTAATTTGAAGACTTTTTTTTTTCCCATCTTTATCATGGACAGATTCGTATTTTTTAGAAACATTGCGCCATGCCTTGTGAAAGTGATACCCATGTGAGGTGCAACTTATATACATTTGTTCTGTCATGGATAACTGCAGGCCATGGCATTTGCACCTGTAATTGACGGGAAGAGCTGTATTATAGCAGACCAAAGTGGATCAGGGAAGACAATGGCATATCTCATACCTTTAATTCAACGTCTGAGGCAAGAAGAACTCCAAGGACTTGGTCAATCCTTATCTCAAAGTCCTCGAGTACTTATATTGGTGCCAACTGCTGAGTTGGCATCACAGGTTAGCTACCTTTACACTAAAGGCGATGGAAATCCACCTCATGTGATCTTGAAACTCTTTCCCTCATAGTTTACTCTGTGACTTCATGCTTGTTTTTTCTCGTATCATTTTTTTATGAGCTATGCATATGTGAGAAGAAATCAGATCACTTAGCATCCATTCTCTCACCAGCTTATGCATCTGCCACTACTCCAATTTGGTGCATCACCTTGTAAACTTTCCCTGATTACCTTCCATTAGTTTGTGGTAAATTATCTCAAAGTTGACGGAATAAACTTAAGCTTCTGAAATAAGAAGCACAGAGAATTAAGTCCTATAGATATGAATCGGGATGTAATGCTTCAACCCAACTTTTGGCATATTTTTAAGCGCTGACTTTAATGTTATAATGTGCTTTACTTATAGCTGTGCTCAGTTGTCGCACAACTTATCTGCTGTATGAATTGAGCTAGTTTAATGTGATAGAGATGTATGATAATTATAGGGGTTGAATTTTGCCCTGGTTGATCACTGTTTGTAAGAGATACTGATTTTAGGCTTCATCCAAAGCCATGTGAGATCCAGTTAAGATCCAAGTCCATGTTCAGAAAGGAAAATGCCTACATTCATTTGTAAGGATAAGTGAAAACTCACCTCAGTCTCTCAAGAGGATCAAATCTGTTGGGGATTTAAAAGAGAAGTGCTCTCTCTTTTTTAATAAGTTCAAAGACTTGAGCATTAAATGCATAAAACCCATGTTCTGTTAAAAGCTAAATCCCCTATCTTTCACCCATCTCTCTGTGACACTCACACCCAAACTCATTTGAGCATCAAAGGATTTGAGTTGTAGTTCGATTGACCATCAGGTTAAAAGCTGAAGCTATCAATGCAAGGTTTGGATTTACTGTGTAAGAGCCGGGGTAAGGAGCGAGTTCAGTTCCCCTCAGGGTGAAATTGGCAGCTGTTAGAGTAGCGGTCGGTGGGAATAGGACTAGCTTTCTTTATAGAATATACTCAAGTGCCATCCTCCAGGATTTAGCTGTTGAAGGAATGGGAACAGCTCTTGTTCACGAATCTGCTGCCATCGAATCTGTTGAGTTTGCTCCTATTGTATATAAGAGAAAGGCAGCTTAAAGGAAAGTGGTTGTAGAGAAAAATCCCCTTCCCGGCATTAGACTTTATTACCGGGCAATTCAAGTAGTCATTTATTTGGTACCTTCCAAGGAGCAGGAACTACCATTCTAAACCTTCTTCACAATGGATCATGGAATGTCCACTCTGAGGCCATTTATCTTAAGCAGTGCCTAAATTTTGTATATGATGTCATTGTCTATTGATTTTTATCCTATTTTCCCTATAAATTTCACAAATGCAAAGTAATACTTTTCTTTTCATTTAACTAAAAAGCATGGATATTTCATGCTATTGGCATCTGATTTTATGAATGCCTGGTGAATGTGTAAAGAAGACGTAACTTTTGCAGGTTTTGAACAATTGCAGATCGATGTCAAAACACGGGGTTCCATTTCGGTCTATGGTTGTGACAGGTGGATTTCGACAGAGGACACAACTGGAAAATCTAGAACAAGGCGTTGATGTTCTAATAGCAACCCCTGGTCGCTTCATGTTCCTAATCAAAGAAGGCTTCTTGAAATTACAGAATCTTAAATGGTAACCTTACTTCCATTGAAGCTTACTTGCTTTACATCTTATTGCTAAGCCTAAATGAAGGATTGGTATATGGTGCACATCTAAAAGTGAATTCTGCACTAATGTGTACTGTAATATTGTTTCTCTTCCTTGGTAAATGTTTAGAGGCAGCAATAATTGTTATCATCATTGTCAGTTGTCACAGCATTGTCTTAATTTTGACAAGAAATGACCATTATAATTAAGGATTTATCTATTTCATGTTTCTTTTTGGAGTACCATAAACCTATACTAAAAAATAAAGCATAAACTCTACATGGATGAACCTAATTGTCATTTTTGGGTGTAACTTTTTGTGTTTTATGTTTTCCGCTGGTGATAACAGCCCTGTTTTACTTTGCTTGATTAACAATTTGTGAGAACAGAGAAAGCTAGATTTTTCCCCTATATCAGATGAGGTGGATGGTCCAGTGAGGGCATGCAAACATGTACTATTTTGTTTTGTTTTCTTCTTTTTTTTTCGATGAAAGAAAACATACAAATAATAACTGTTGTTATTGATCTTATAAAAGCCTTCCATAAGTTGACTGTTGTTCCAATTAGAATGCAATGAAAAAATTGGTAAATATGGTTTGCATGAGAAACACCAATTGCTATTAACTAGTTAAAGGCACTACAAGCATGTGAGTCAAGAGCTGGTTGGAAGAAGATCCCTCGGGAGTCTGGGACATGAATAACCGTAACTGATTCCAAATACCTTCATGGTATATTGGATCCAAAATGGAATTTTTGTTGTTGTTGCAATGACTGTTTGTTCAGCTATTTTCAGTTTAAATGAAGTTGTATAGTTGTTGTGGTGATAATGATGGATGTGAGTCAATAATGGAGAGTAGATATTTTGAATTCCTTGGACACAAAACAGCGAAATGGAAACTTTCTTTTTACCATTTTTGTTTGTGTAAGGACATTAAACCAACTTGTTGCTGACTCCATTGAATAATGAGAAATAAATATTTTTGATGCCTCAAGATTTGGATCTTGCAATTTGCATTAAGAACACCTCTGGTAAGGAACTCTGCGAACTGTCAAGATGCGTTTTAAATTCTCAGTTTAGTGCACTACTCTACATGTGCTGTAACTTTGATTGCATCAGAAGCACTGCAATGGGTTTCCTTGTGCATCTCATTTCAGTTGTTCCTTTTATGCCATGAATTTGTATTATTTTTACTCTATATGTGAATTTTACCTTTTTTTAATTCTACAGTACGTACTTTTTGTAACCTGAGCCAAAAAGCAAAAAACAAGCATGCACCAAATAAATTCATAAGGGAATATTTTTCCGTGATGTTGAATCATAAGGCACATTTAGCATGATTCAATAACTCTGACCACAATCTGTGTTGAATGCACATCCATTGCCAGCTTAAGCAACCTGTCAGCGGTGGTTGCAATCACCACAGATTTGTGTCTCTATGCATCTGCTTATCACATCAGTTCTCTGCACTACATCGTGCCTGTGCTAAATGCTTCATCTGAACCTCATTTTTGCAGTGCTGTGCTAGATGAGATAGACATACTGTTCAATGATGAGAATTTTGAGGCTTCCCTGCAAGGCTTGATCAATTCTTCTCCTGTTACCACACAATATTTGTTTGTGACTGCAACTTTACCTGTAGATGTATGCAATAAACTCATTGAAGTCTTTCCTGATTGTGAAGTCATCATGGGACCTGGTGTGCATCGTACAAGTGCCAGGCTTGAAGAGGTTGGTTTTCTATTGCTCTTTCCCCCCATCCTTACCACCACTCATAACATACGAGAGCCCTCTTGGTGATGAGCTCTGCTGGTAGCCAAACTGTTCTATGGGTAAAGTTTAGCCATTATCAAGGACAGTGCTGGCATCCTTCATATGATCATAACTAATAAATATGAAGACATTTTAGAATATGGAATATGATAACAGTTAACCTACATGGTCATGTGCATTATGTAGATTCTAGTAGATTGCAGTGGAGAAATTGAGGCAGAAAAAACTCCTGAGACAGCATTTCTCAATAAGAAATCTGCTCTTCTGCAACTGGTGGAGCAAAGTCCAGTTTCGAAAACAATTATTTTCTGTAATAAGGTAAATTTGAGCTCTGTGTATGGGGGAACTTATCTGACCTTTTATTGTTGAAACTGGTAAATTATAAATTTTTCCTCCTAAAATTACAGATTGAGACTTGCAGAAAGGTAGAGAATGCATTAAAACGTACTGATAGAAAAGGGACTCTTGTTCGAGTTCTACCATTCCATGCTGCTCTGGCACAAGAATCACGTCTCGCAAATATGAAGGAGTTCATGAATCCTTCTCGGCCCAAAGAAGAGTCTCTCTTTTTGGTTTGCACTGATAGGTACGGTGTTTGCTTATTGCATGAATTATATCCAGCCTTAAGCTATGCTAACAGACAGCTCTAAATCCGCACCCTTGCATCCACAAAACTTGAGAGAAATTGCTTTGCATTAAAGATAATTTGACCATTTCTCATTTGCATCATAATTGTTAAAACTTAATATAGTAATAATTATATCTCTGAAACTTGTGGCAGAGCATCGCGTGGAATTGACTTTTCTGGTGTGGATCATGTGGTACTCTTTGACTTTCCACGTGATCCAAGTGAATATGTGCGCCGTGTTGGAAGGACTGCCAGGGGTGCCAGAGGAAACGGGAAAGCTTTTATCTTTGCTGTTGGGAAGCAAGTTTTTCTTGCACGAAAGATAATACAGAGAAATGAAAAAGGTCACCCGTTGCATGATGTGCCATTTGCGTATGAGCAGGTGGGTTAAAAAATAGCATGCTGCACTACAGAAAGACCTCCTGGAGATGTGCAGTTTTTGCAGTACCCATGAGCATCTGGGAGGGAAGTAAAAGTTATGCTCTCGAAGGATCAATTCTCGCTAGGGAAATTGCTCTGGGATAGGCTATCCTGTTTGGAGTCCTGCCTGCTTCATGAGCTCTAGGAGGTGATTTCTTTCCCTTCCTTTTCTTTTGTACTCTACTCTTTCTTAGGAGGATGTGTTCTTCTCCCTCGTTTTTCAATCTTAGCTGTTCATATATATTGAAAAACGAATGCACACTTCTGGCCAACACTGCTAGATCACTATGTGCTCTCTCCCTCACTCACCGGGCATGTCCTTATTTTTCCATGTCTCTATGTTTTAATCATGAGATGGTGTGTTTTAGAGATACTACATAAAAATTAATTCTAAGAAAATTAAAAAAATCAATCAAATACTTGTATAGGAATAATATTTGAATAAAACTACTTGTATGTAACACAAATATATAAGGCACAAATATGAATATAAATTTTATTCAAGGTTATACTAAATTCTAACATGATTATATTATAGTTTTTTACAAATCTTTTTATTTTAAAAAAGTTCTTTTTAATATGTATGAGACATATACAAATAAATACAATTTTTATTCTACCATTTCACTAAGGAGTTTTTTTTATTGTTAATAGAGTTTGGAAAAAGGTATAATTTCTTCTTCTTTTTTCCTAAAAGAATCAAAGATAACATAAAAAATAACCAAAAGGTTCACTATAAAAAAACAAAGGTCTAATTTAATAACTTTATTGAATTTTGATATAATTTTCTTATTTTTGAATTTTAATTATATGTCGTATGCATGAAACTTAAAAATACAGGCATGAGAAGAAATTTTATGAACTGTTTTATTATTTAAAGGTGTCTTCTTTTAATATTATTAGTAGCGATGAGAAAAAAGAAATAGCACAAATTTTATGAATATTATTGTCTAAATGACACAAAAATAAAGAATCTCCTTTTGATAAATTTTAATCAGATTTTTATTATTGGCTTTTATTAACTTATTTTAAGTATTTTTTTTAAGGTAGGATGATATATTTTGTATTTACTAATAAAATCTTGATTTTTAAAATTTAAAGATATTTTTATCGAATCAAATATTTTGATATAAATCTGTTTGTATATAACATATTTTGATTTTTAAAAGGCATGGAGGAGTCACACTGTAGCTCCCAGCGTATTTTTCTATTTACTACTATAATGTGGTGATCATTTTGTCCTAAAAAAATTAATGTCTTTGGATTAAGGGAAATTTGATATTTGCACATGGTTTATTTATCATTACTGATTTGTTTGTGAGTATTTTTGTCCATTTAATGTTGTATAGACAGTAAAACAATCAAAATATCCCAGGAGCAAAAAACATTAAGTATTGTCTAGTAAGGGTATTTAGGTATTCATTCTTTTTTATACAAAATAGAATTACACATATATCCTTGGATGGAAGACATTTCATTAATTGTTTTCAGGGGTATTTGGTATTTTAAACTCATTTTTTCTTTTATTAATTGTAAGTTTGGTTAAGGGTAGTTTTGTAATTTACCATTAAAATAATAATTTTTTTATTTAAAAAGTTATAGGCCCGTGCAAAGCACGTGCCTGCGTGTTGAAGCCACCACACTTTGGGGTGGTGCATGTGACAGTTTCTAGTTTTCAAAAATGGTCATATGTCGTCTCACCTTATTCCTCACCATTTTTTTTTTTCCATTATAAGGAGCATGTGTGCTCTAAATATGATCAGTGTATCACCGACTATTCTTTTTTTTTTTTTTTTTTTTTTTATATATATTCCTTCATTTCTCTTTTATGCCCTTGTACATTATGATCCTTAATTTTTTGTTATTTTAAATTTAGACCTTAGAGTTTTAGTTGCTGTTTTTTAGTCATTTATTTATTGAAGTTTTGTTTGTTTTTAATTTAACCATGAGTTCTTAATTTGTATATATAAGGTATTCCAATTCGGGTTTTTTTACTTTTAATTTTTTTCTTTGTTTTTTTATCAAAGTTTTCATGGCTTGCAATTTGATCCTTTAAATCAATTTTATGATTTTTGTTTTTCCAATAATAATAAAGATTTCAATTTGATTCATTTTCTTTTGGTTTTTTGTTGTTTTTCTTAATTCTTTTGTCAAAATTTTTATAGTTTTCAATTCTATTATTCAAATTAACTTCATAGTTTTTATTTTTTTTAATAAATAACAATGATAATAATAATAATAATAATAATAATAGTAATTATTATTATTATTATTATAAAAATAGTTATAAAAATAATATTATTATTGATAATGATGATGATAATAATAATATTAATGATAGTTGTGACAATAGTAGTTATAATAGTAGTGGCAATAATTAATAATAAAATAAAAGTGATAATAATAATAGTAGTAGTTGTAGTATTGTGGTAATAACAATATTGCTATTGCTACTACTACTATTACAAATAATAATAATATGGGAGAGAAGAAGAATATTGATGATAATAAAAATACTAATAATAGTTGTTGTGATGATAGTGATAATGATAATAATAATAGTAATGGTGATAATAATAGTGATGATGATTGTTGTGTTGGTTGTTAAAATAATAATAATATTAATAGGAATGTTTCAATTATTACTAATAATAATAATATTAGCAATAATTATGGTGGTGGTGGTGGTGATAATAATAATGATGATATTACTTATTAATAATAGTAGTTATAATGATCTTGATTCGTAATTTTTTAAAATTCTTTTGTATGATTAGAATTTTTTTCTTCAATTTTATTATTTAATATTTATTTTTTTTAGAATTAGACTTCGTGATTTTTCTGAATTTGGTGTTTCAAGTTTAACTGAGTTTAAAAAATTTAATACTTTTTTTTTAAAGCTTTATAATTTTTTTTTATTTTTAATTGGGTTATTCTAGTCATATGATTTAGTTCGTAAGTTTGACAAATTTGATAAAATTTCTTGTGTTGGTTTAGCTCTAATTAGCGTTTTTATATATTTGTCATAAATGATTTTCTATATCTTTCCTTATGCATTTTCAATACCTGAACATTGTTTTTTATTTAAAAAATTGTCTAGCCCGCGACAACGCATGGGTATAGAGGCTCGTATATGCCTAACAAGCACCGGTTTCTCTTAGGTTGTGTTTTAGCAACTTTGGGAAATTGGCGAGAGCCATGTGTTGTTTCGGGTAGCAACTCATTGAATTATTATTGGTCCCATGAAATGGATAAATAATCATGTAAAAGTAGTGCTCCACTAATCTTGTTGCTGGCGCTTCGCTGCAAGGTTAGACTATTTTTTATAAAATAAAATAATGTTTAGGTATTAAAAAGGGGTAAAAAAAGATTATGTTACTAAAATAACTTGATTAAAAATATAAAAATAATATTAAAGTATTTTTTTAAAAAACTATGTTAATTTTTTAAACCTGCAATCCGAGTTATTAGACATGAAATATCTAATTTAAAAAAATGATGAAGTTCAATTCCTATTAAAAGATTGAAATTGAAAAAAAAAAATTAATTATATAAAAGGTTTTAAAAAATAACAATTTAAAGAACGCGGATTAAAATTATTTTAACTACTATTATTAATAAGTAATGTCATTACTATTATTGTTATTACTATCATCTCTATTATTATTATTATTATTATTATTATTATATTATTATAACCACTACCATAATTATTGTTAACATTATTATTATTATTATTATTATTATTATTAGTAATAATAATAGTAGCAGTCCTATTAATATTATTATTATTAAACAACTATTATCACAATCATCATCACTATTATTATTATTGCTGCTGTTACTACTATTGTCATTATCACTATTATCACTACTACTATTATTAATATTTTTATTAACACCACTATTCTTTTATTATTATTCTTGTTGTTGTTGTTGTCATTATCATAACCCAATTCTGGGTTATTCCCCAAATTTTCAAAATAAAAAATCAAAAAAATAAAATAAAGGTTGGCAACATTGAGAAAGCAAACTAGGAAATCAAGCTGCAATTTTTGGAGGGAATTCAAGGCCTCCTTGTACCCCATTATGCCTAAAAATTGAGAAAAAATGCAAATTCAAGGTCAAATTAAATGATTATTAGACGAATTTGCATAAAAATTAAGTTCAATGATATAATTAAATTTTTAATGGGTCAATTTGATTTAATCATGGGCCAAATTAAATTTTAATTATGTTTAAGAATTAATTTAGATTCAATTGAAGGATTTAATTAAGTGCAAGGACTTAATTATACTTTAAATGGGTCAAATTAATTTGGAGGCTTAATTGGTGAAAAATTAAGTTTGGGAGTCTAATTTGGATTTAATTGAAAAGATTGAAATTTCAAGAGACCAAATTTAATTTTTACCAAGTGAATTGATTGAAATTAGGGGTCAAACACAAAAATTAAGGGATTAATTTTGAAGCTCGAAAAATACTTTGCCTATAAATAGCAGCCTTCAACACACAAATAAAAGGGGGGGCAATTTTGACAAATAAAAAAGGGGAAGAGAAACCCTAAATCCCATCTCTTTCACACCCAGCTGCCGCCGCCCATCAGAGAAATTTTTTTTCTCTGCACACAGCCTCCGGTGGTCCTCATTTTTCAGACCTGGCTGGTTTCACCATTTCCCCCACTCGTTGAAATCAAACTAGAGCAGCCAAGACAGGCCGCCCCCCTTCGAATTTTTACTTTTTTTTTTCCTTGGCCGCTTCCCCCGATCATCAGCTCTCAACCTTCCCCACCTTTGCAAAAGAGAAAAAGAAGCAGCCGCCAGGAGACCCTCTTTTTTTTTTTATTTATTTTTTCTTTTTCTCTTCTCTTCTCTTCTCCCTCAAACGGCAGGCCTCAGATTTGATCTTCTTCCTCCATTTTCCTCAGCCGATTCTCTTGAACCGCCCCCCTTATCACCATTTATCTTCTTCTTCTTCTTCTTCTTCTTACTGGAGCTCCCTCACTTCTCTCGGCCGCTCCTTTCCTAGCCACCATAGAAGCCGCCGCTGATGGGCCACACACTCTCTCTCCAAGCTACAGCTCGCCCAGACCGAATCGGAGCCTCCAGTAACAACCTGAGCACGACGGCGCCCACGGACTCAGGTCAGTTGACACCATTGAAAGCATCGACCCGACTGCTCCTTTGCACACTGAGCTTCTCCTTCAACCGACCTCCACTAGCAGCTACACAGAAGTGGCAGATCTTCCTTCTCCACCGCTGCTCCGGCGAGTCACCTAACACTCCTTAACAGATCTGCGACCGAGGAAGAAGGAGAGAGAAGCAGATCTAAACGGATCTAAGAAGAAGACCGAAAATAAATCTGGACTCGAAAACTTAAAATCAACTGCCATTGTTGTGTTTTTTGGGATTTGCAGGTGACTGACAGCAGGAGATTGAAGAGGAGAGGAAGCCATTACAGCCCCCCCTCACGCTGCTTGGATTTCAGGGCGGTGCGTGAACCCACGCGCCACCACTATTCATGCAGTCTCAGAAGTCCTTCCCTGCAATTTTTGGAGTTTTTAGAGACTATTTTGTAAATTTCAAATTAATTAATGTAATTTTTATTTATTTGTTTTGATTTTGTATTGTATAAATGTGATGTAAAAGAAAAAAAGAAGAAAAGAAAAAAGAAAAAAAAAACATAACAAAAAGAGATGTGGGTGTGTGTGTTTATTTATTTATGTTATTGAATTATAAAAATGAAAAAAACAAAAAAAACAAAAAGAATTAATTGTTTGATAAAATTGCAAGAATAAAGAAGGATTTAATATTTTGATTGGATCACGGTGTAGAAGTACAAACTTGTACGGAAGTTGTATTTCTAAAATCCGATGAAAAGACAAAATTTTTAAAACTTCTTTAACACATCAAGTCCACGAAGCAGCTTACTTCAGGTAGGGTGTGTTAGGGGTGCTAATACATTCCCTAACCATAATTAGTTCCTTACCCGTGAATTTTTGACAAGACCAGTACATGCGGTTTCCTAGTAGCCCTCAAGAAATCATTAGGCGACGACTCCTAACAAACCAATACAAGCAACGCCACAACAACAGAAAATCCTTAGCAGAGTCGCCATTCTGTCGCACTTTGGAAAATCCCGTGCGGCATCGGCTGGCGATTTTTCTTGTTGTGATTTCTGTTTTGTACTAAACTTTGAATTCCCAAAAATCCTCATGTGAACATGTATGATCATGCATTGTTTTGGGAAGAAAAAGGGAAACACACCACAAGATTTTGGGCGCGATGGTTTCATACTTAAAGGTTATGCTCAATGTGTTATTTGAATGAAACAACAAAAATGAAGGCATGTAATGAACACAGGAAAACACATGATCTTATTAACAAGAAAGGCTCAATGGACATAAAAAACTGGAATAGGTTGAAATAAAAAATCAAGTTTTTGCAGGCATGATCAAACAGAGGTAGTTATTTTGGTAGAACAAGAACAGGCTCCATTCTGCAACGGTAATGCAATTCCCCTTCAAATTGTGTGTTAAGGCTCTTGATTATGTGGGCCCCCTACTTCTTTGGGTTGAGTTTTTGTTGGGGTTTGAACAAAGATGATAGGTCACCTGGAAGGAATCAGTACTTGCTCGAGTAAGCTAAAGGCGAGTCAAGCTTTTGTTTAGAGACTCCAACTCTCCTTGAAAATGGATGTTGCAGCGAACATGCTCTTTATCTCCAATGTTTTTTTCACTCAAAATTGGGTGTTGCAGACTCATAGGGGATTCACTTTTCATTCTGGTGCATGCATGACAACTGTATGAACATGAAGTCTATATGATGAACTCGCCCTTCGAGGGGTGACAACATGGTCGTAACTCTTGTATGATGGAACAAGAATCGTGATTTTTGCCCAAACTCTACAATGAATATTTTCTGAGTGACGACCATTGTGTCATCCACAAATCTTGAGTTCCAGATGCTTCAAGAAGGGTTTGCCTCGATGCAAATAAATGATAGCACATACAACCTAAAGACAGGTTCTGTTCATTATGTGAATATGGGTAGGTTTTCTATCTGGTCTCAAAAGGGTCTATGAACTGCCCAGTGACCACCTCACGTGAAGGCAGTATAGGGGTTTACAAGGAATGGTTGGGGCATCGTGTGACCCTCATTACCGAGTAAACACTCAGCTCATAGTTGGATGTTTCACAAATCTGAACCCCGACTGAAAGTCATGAGGCAAACTGCTACTCCCCACCTAACTTAAAAGCTTGTGTGTGCTTTCAAAAATAAATACAAGTGATGCATGAAACAATTCTAAAAATGCATGGATAAAATAAAACAAGACAAAAATGGCAAAACTTAAACACATTAAATACACAAAGCTTAGTCCAATATTGTCAGAAACAGTACCTCCCCAGCGGAGTCGCCATTCTATCACACGTCGGAAAATCCCGCGCGGCATCGCCTGATGATTTTTCTCGTTGTTGTTGCGTTGCTTGTATTGGTTTGTTAGGAGTCGCCACCTAGTAATTTCTTGAGGGCTACTAGGAAACTGTATGTACTGGTCTTGTCAAAGATTCGCGGGTAAGGGACTAATTGTGGTTAGGGAAGGTATTAGCACCTCTAACATACCCTACATGAGGTAAGCTGCTTCGTGGACTTGATGTGTTAAAGAAGTTTTAAAAATTTTATCTTTTCATCGGATTTTAGAAATACAACTTCCGTACAAGTTTGTACTTCTACACCGTGATCCAATCAAAATATTAAATCCTTCTTTATTCTTGCAATTTTATCAAACAATTAATTCTTTTTGTTTTTTTTATTTTTTTTATTTTTATAATTCAATAACATAAATAAATAAACACACACACACATCTCTTTTTATTATGTTTTTTTTCTTTTTTCTTTTTTTTCTTTTTTTTTCTTTTACATCACATTTATACAATACAAAATCAAAACAAATAAATAAAAATTACATTAATTAATTTGAAATTTATAAAATAGTCCCTAAAAACTCCAGAAATTGCAGGGAAGGACTTCTAGGACTGCATGAATAGTGGTGGCGCGTCTTCCCACGTGCCGCCCCGAAATCCAGGCAGTGTGAGGGGGGGCTGTAATGGCTTCCTCTCCTCTTCAATCTCCTGCTGCCAGTCACCTGCAAATCCCAAAAAACACAACAATGGCAGTTGATTTTAAGTTTTCGGGTCCAGATTTTTTTCCGGTCTTCTTCTTAGATCCGTTTAGATCTGCTTCTCTCCTTCTTTTTCGGTCGCAGATCTGTTGAGGAGTGTTGGGTGACTCGCCGGAGCAGCGGTGGAGAAGGAAGATCTACCGCTTCTGTGTAGCTACTAGTGGAGGTCGGTTGAAAGAGGAGCTCGGTGTGCAGAGGAGCAGTCGGGTCGATGCTTTTAGTGGTGTCGACTGACCTGAGTCCGTGGGCACCGCCGTGCTTAGGCTGTTACTGGAGGCTCCGATTCGGTCTGGGCGAGCTGTAGCTTGGAGAGAGAATGTGTGGCTCGTCAGCGGCGGCTTCTGTGGTGGCTGGGAAAGGAGCGGCCGAGAGAAGTGGGGGAGCTCCAGTGAAGAAGAAGTAGATAAATGGTGATGAAGGGGGGCGGTTCAAGAGAACGACTGAGGAAAATGGAAGAAGATCAAATCTTAGGGCTGCCGTTTGAGGGAGAAAAGAAGAGAAAAAGAAAAAATAAATAAAAAAAGGGGGTCTCCTGGCGCCTGCTTCTTTTTCTTTTTTTGCAAAGGTGGGGAAGGTTGAGAGCTGATGATCGGGGGAAGCGGCCAAGGAAAAAAAAGTAAAAATCCGAAGGGGGGCGGCCTGTCTTGATTGCTCTGGTTTGATTTCAACGAGTGGGGGAAATGGTGAAACCAGCCGGGTCTGAAAAATGAGGACCACCGAAAGCTGTGTGCAGAGAAGAAAAACTTCTCTGGTGGGCGGCGACAGCTGGGTGTGAAAGAGATGGATTTAGGGTTTCTCTTCCCCTTTTTTATTTGTCAAAAATTGCCCCCCCTTTTATTTGTGTGTTGAAGGCTGCTATTTATAGGTAAAGTATTTTTCGGGCTTCAAAATTGGTCCCTTAATTTTTGTGTTTGACCCTTAATTTCAATCAATTCACTTGGTAAAAATTAAATTTGGTCTCTTGAAATTTCAATCTTTTCAATTAAGTCCAAATTAGACTCTCAAACTTAATTTTTCACCAATTAAGCCCCCAAATTAATTTGACTCATTTAAAGTATAATTAAATCCTTCAATTAGACCTAAATTAATTCTTAAACATAATTAAAATTTAAATATGTCATTGGACTTAATTTTCATACAAATTCGTCCAATAATCATTTAATGTGACCTTGAATTTGCATTTTTTCTCGATTTTTGGGCATAATGGGGTACAATTAGGCCTTGAATTCCCTCCAAAAATTGCAGCTTGATTTCCTAGTTTGCTTTCTCCACGTTGCCAGCCTTTATTTTATTTTTTTGATTTTTTATTTTTAAAATTTGTGGAATAACCTAGAATTGGGTTATGACAGTCATTATTATTATTGAAAAAAAAAAACCATGGACTTGATTTGTAGGATAGAATTGAAAACTATAAAAACTTTGATAAAAAAGCTAAGACAAAAAATAAGAAATCAAAAGAAGAGGGACCTTATCATTGAAAAAACAAAAATTATAAACCTGATCTGAATGATGACATTGAAAGCCATAAAAACTTTGATAAAAAAAAGTGAAAAAAATAAGAAATTAAAAGTAGAAGGATTGAATCGAAAAATATTATATATACAAATTTAAAACCAAAGGTTTAATTGAAAATAAATAAAACTTTAACAAAAAAAAAAAAAAAAATACAGAAATCAAAACTTGAAGGATTGAATATGAAATACCATTAATAATGAGGATCATAATGTATTTATTAGGGTAGGAGAGAGAAATTAAGGAAGAAAAAGAAAAAGAAAGGGTTACTAGATCGGCTATATTTGGAAGACACGTGCCACCCATAATAGATGAGGAATAAAATGAGACAATGAAAACTTATTTTTTACAACTGAAAGTTGTTGTGCACTCCCAAAGTGCACAGTTGCTCCAATGAGCTGAGAGGGCAAAACATGTACAAACAATCTTTTTGATTAATTTTTATTTTATTTTAATGGTAAATTATGTTCCTATCCTCAACTAATACTCCTTATCCTAAAGAATTAAGTTTCTTAGATCCAAGGATATATGTGTAATTGTATAATGTATAAAAAAAACAAAAATAAGTACCCCTATTGAGACAATTTATTTTTAATTTTAGAGGTATTTTAGTTATTTTATTGTTCATTAAAAACTTCCATGGATAAAAATACACCTAAATGTTCATTCTATTGTAGCGGTGAATAGAAAAATAGGAGGGGCTGCAATGATTTTGCCTTCAGTTTTAGGTTTTTAGGTTACTTGCTGGACATAAGAGGTATGAGTGGATGAAGTGTTCCAATGTTCGGTGGTGGACTGGTGGTGCTGCTGTGGGTTTGGAATTGTGGTCGTGAATGTTGATTTGGAATCGAATTGCCACCTTCTTGTCCTCTTTGTATTTGAATGTGAATTCAGATTATTTACTAGTATATAATGATTTAAGCCCATGATGTGCCTCCTAATATAGCTGACCTAATTGTTTTTCAACGTAAAAAAAAAAAGGCTAAGGTGTTTCTAAATAGAAGAAGAAAAATTAAATTCATCTAATTTAAATAATATAAATAAATTGATAAAAAAAATATATTAGACAATGATAGTGTTTTTAAAGAAGTAAGAAAAATTTAAAAACAAGTTCATGACTTGAATGAGTTTAATAAACTTAAATTAATAATATGATTAAAAAAACCAGTAGTAAATAAAGTGAAAAAATAACAATAATTAATTATACAAAATGAGTTCTCAATATAATAATAGGAAGAAGAATAAAAAAAGCATGTTGTAAACTCATAATTGCTTATGAACACTTCTTCACTATATATATAAAAAAGAACTCACAACAAGAGAGGTTACACGGGTTATAAGAGTTACGTCGTGTCATAAGAGTTACGACTTGAAAAATAAATGAAACAAAATATCATGAAGCAAGTATTCTTTGCTTATATTTAATTCATTAATTGAATTTAATTCAAAAACATAATCTTTAAAAAAAAAACATTAAATTTAACAAAGAATGACAGCTAAAAGGACCCGAGATAGCCCAGGTTGTTTTTCAAATTAGTGAAAAAAATCTATAGAAAGCAATTTTTTTTTAAAAAAAATAACATAGTCCAATATCTAATTAAATAAATATTATAGGATAAAACTGAAAAAAGATAAGCTTCTAATAGACAAAAAAAAAAAAAAAACCCAAACGAACTCAAGTTAATCTTCTAAACTTAGGTTAATTTCTTAAAGTCATAACTCATGAAATTTTAGATTTAGATTCAATCAAGACGTTCAATTCTCAATCAATTTAATGTTGTAGGGTGAAAATCAGAAAAAAATTGATAGAGTAAAAAAAAAATAGCAACCAAAATAATGGAGACTAAATATGATAGGAAGAAAAAACTAGAGGATAAAATCATAAAAAAAATTTAAAAATTATCTTAAATAAAATAAATAATAATAAAAAAATTAAGATCAAATCTAACTTATGAAAAAATTGGAGTATAAAATTAAAAAACCAAAATTCAAATTTTATAAAATATTTCAAATGAAGTAAATAGTAATTAAAAAAATAGAGCAAATTTGAAGGTAAACAAATTGAAAAGTTGTTTTGAAAATTCAAAGCGTTAAATGCAAAAATTGATGAGAATAGAAAAATGAAGGGAAAATAGAAGATAGGAAGCCACTAACACCAAATTGAAGGTCAATAAGTCACACGCGCTACTTAAAGGTGGAAGGGCTACCATGATGATTCAATTGTTGTCCTAGAAGCCACCAAATAGCACAAAACAATCCGCATGTTGATTAATACATTGCACATGTCAATCATTGTGTTTTTTAAATAATATTTATATTTATTAAATTAATTAACTTGCTTCTAAGTCAACTTGATTATTACTAAAAAAATCAAGATGAAAATAAAAAAGCCCTAGATGTAGTTAATTGTTTTTGTTCTTAAGAGTAATTTAATTATTTTACCATACTTAAAAAAAGTAAAATAGACCCTAAATCATAGTTAAATAATTTTTTTAAAAGGATAATTTAATCATTCTACTGTGCATCAAAAAGTTGAAAAGATCAATATGCTCTTAATCATTCTGATAATTATTAATTGATCTTGGTAAACTATCTAATTACCCCTAATAGCCAATTCACTGACTTTTGTTTAGAAAAGCAAAATATTTAATTATATTGTTTCAATCCACAATAATTGATCTCCAAGTGTACAACAACTTTGCTTTGGAGATTTAGTTTTTTTTATTATTAATATATATAATAAGGTCCAATTTAGGTGTCCTTTAGATTTTAGGCAACTAATACAATAAAAAATTTTATGGTACTAAAAAAATATATAGTGATATTCTATTAGTTATTTCTAGTGTTTATTTTGAAAAAAAACAACCTACACAAAGAAGAGAGATAAAATATAATCTATCAAAAGTAATAAAAATATTTTCAATTAGGATTTCTTTATTTTGCTTGTTTCTATATTTTTATTTTTTTAAAGAGTATTTTAATAAATAACTAGTAAGATATCATTAATTACTTTTACATACCAAAAAAATACTTTCTTTATTCTCATAAGCTTGCTCACAGGAATAACTCAGGACAAAGCATAAAGCTGAAATAAGAAAAAACAAAAAAGGCACTTTAATAGACCCAATCACTAAAGATCCATAAATAGAGGGAATACTATTATATTTGATTTTAATTGAGTGAGATTGGATTTATTTTAAATGAGTTCATGTCATGATTTTGACTTAAAAAATTCATTAGGCTTCAACAAATGTCCTAACTTTTTTTTATTGCAGAGAGAAAAGGGAAAAAAATTTCATATGTAAAAGGTACAAGCTGGAGTTTATTAACTTTCATTATTAACATTGTAAAGTAGCCTCTCTTTTTTTTATTGCTAGTGTTGTGGTGTAGCACAAAACAAATGAGTATTTTCTTGCCCTAACATTTAATTACTAAATTGAATTGATTTAATTAAAATTAATATAAATATATAAATCAATATAGATAGAAGTGAGGTGAAGAGCTTCTTGTTTCATATATTTTCAAGGCAGTATTTATTGACACTTTTTTGATGCAGTTTTTTTGTGTTGTCTTGAAGAAGAAAAAGCTACATAAGCATTAAAAGAAACACACTTGAGGATCTATGCAGTGCATTAATCAGGTACTAAACTTCACTTCTGGGTCAAAAGAATAGGGTACTACTAGTCTATAATGGTTTGTATAGACTGTGTAAGAAAATACCAAATTTACCAATTGCATGTTAATTTGATCCATTAGCCGTCCGAGCCTTTATACCTAACAATTGCTTCTTGGACCTTTGGTGCTTGGAAACTTGATTTACCATTGATGAAAAGCTCTGGAGGCATATTTATATATCGGCCACAACAGATTACTTCTCAACATGGGTAGAAGTTGTAGCATTAAAAGAGGTCAAGAAAGAGACAACTATAAACTTCATTCAAATAAACATCATCTACTCTTATAGGGTATCGAGATATATCATAATTGATAATGAAAAGAAGTTCTACATTACAATCATGAACAAGTTGTATGCATAGTTTGGTTTTAAACAACATAAACTCTTGTATGTACAATGCTCCCAATAATGACTTGGCACAAGCTTGTAACAAGACGTTATGCAATATTCTAAAAAAAGAGGTAAATCGTTCGAAGAAGGATTTACATGATAGATTTGGAGAAGCAATATGGGCTTATCATACTATATTCTAAATGCCAACTCAAACTACTCTATACTTATTGGTATATGAGGTTGAAGTTGTTCTTTCACTAAAATGTCAAATTTCATCTCTAAGAATCGCAATCCAAGAAAGACTCCAATTAAGATAATGTCTGTCTATGCCTTAAAAAACTTGAAGCTTTAGATGAAAAACATTTTGAAATACAACAACAATTAGAATGTTATCAAGCACAACTTTGTAGAGCTTTCAATAAGAAAGTACAACCACACCCATTCCAAGTAGAAGATCTTGTCTTGGCAGTACGACACTTGATAATCATGTCAAAACGTATAGGTAGTAAGTTTCTCTCCAAATAGGATGACCCTTGTGTGGTTGAAGAAGTCTACACCAATAAAGCTTACAAAATTGTCAATGAGAATGGATTGAGGGTTGGCCCATCAATGGGAAATTCTTAAAAAGATATTATTCTTGAAATTTGATGTAGCTCCTGGCTCGCATGAGGTAAAACTATGAAAAGAAGAAAAAACAACAAAAAATTAAACTACGTTATCACTTGATTCTTTATCCATAAAAGTACATAGGCAACTTGGAACTGATTTTGAGTACAATCATGCAAAAGAAAATTTTAAACTATATTATAACTTGATCATTTATCCACAAAGGTACGTAGGCAACTTAGAAATTATTTTAAGTACAGTCACATCATCCTCTAAAACTATTCAAACCCGTATGGTTGTTCGCATAGAAAATAGAGGTAAATAAGCCTGACAACACAATCATAACATGGAAATCCAGGTAACAAGACACAAGTGAAGGAAAAATATAGACTTTATTAATAGAAAGAAGAATTGTATTACATAAAGTATGTATTCTCAACATAAAATCATAAGCTAATGTTACAAAAAAAAAAAAAAAACTATAAAGCATTCCAAAGTAAGAGAAACCATTGGCATATTATGACTTCCGGTTATATCCTTTTAACTCCTTTTGTTTAGTCTCCAACAGTCCTTTTAATTTTTAAAGAATAATTGTGTTAGTTTCATGTATCACAGGGGAAGAAGATATTATGGTGATCTCTGCTCGAATGCCTGAGGTGATAATTTTTGTCTTACAAAGCTATTTATCATATGCCTTGAGGGGTGACTCTAACTCGGTCTTCCTTGTTTTATAGCTCTATCAATTGTTCCTTAATTTTTTTTTAATCTCAGCACGAGTGGTGGAAATAGATCTAAATGCCTCATCTTCAAAAGCTTTAGAATTTTTAAGTTGCACTTCATGCTTTTAATTATAGGAGATAGTGAAGACTCTAAGTGGATAAATGTTTTTGCATCTTCAATCACCTTAGTCACCATTCTTCTGATAGAGGACCAATCAACCTTTATATCTTCTATGGAGTGAAGGATCTTCTCAACTTCACCAGCTAAGTTAGGAATATAATGGATTGATGTATAAACAATCTTATTTCTAATGCTCTCCCAACATTTAATAACGAAATTCAAATCTTATTTCACCTATTATGTCATCAGCACAATACCTAGTAACTCTTGAAGGCTCAAAGGCAGAGGTAGATCCAGGAGTAGGCAAGTTAATCCCTATATTATTAAGGACTGGTAGAGGTGGTGTTATAGATTGATGATTAGACTGTTTATGTTGTAAACTAGATGATGGATGAGAGTTTCCAATCCTAGTAGCTAAAATATTGAAAGGATTAGGGCTATCAATAGAAGCAACACTCATTTTTGGCCCGACATGCATATCAAAGTCATTTTGCAAGTCTTGCTGACCAAGCTGAAATAAAGAACAATAAGGAGAAAAAAAAAAGGGTTAATATATGACAAGTAACATGAAATGAAGAACAAAGAAAGTGTTGACCAAGCTCTGTTCCTTCTACTAAACTGTTGCTATGGAACAACAACAGGTATATAGTGGCAGGTACCATGGTGAGCCATGTATGGATCCGATATGTGCTGAAGTGATATCGATAGTGGATAACTAGACTGTAGTCCCTGGGCGTAAAAAGGCTAAATATGCTAAAGTTGGGCTAGTAGAACATGCCTCCCCCCTTCCAGGTGTTATGCCATGTGCTCCTTAAAAAAATAGTACATGTTATTGATGATTCTATGCAAGATGTAGTTGTTGCTGCAGGAGGAGAGCCCCCTATAGGCAGGAAGCAATATATGACTTGTAGCAGGGCTATTGCTACTGCAAATATTGGCCAACATGCAAAGATTTATGGTGAAGGTAGTGGTTTTGCAAAGTTATGGTCTATGCAAGCAATAGGCTTCAGGGTAAACATGAGGGTTTAGATTCCCTTTCTTCTTTCTTATGACTCAATTTGGTTTTTGTTGCTGTTTTATGTAGTCCTATTTTGGTTATACAGAATTTCTATATGTGGATTTAATATTTTGTCAAGGAAGCATGTTCCCTTTGTTACTTAGTGTTTATACCCTTGAACTTGTTAGTCTCCACTTTGTTTCTCTCTGATAGTTGTTACATGTAGAGTTGTGCTTGTAAGTTTGCTGTGATATCGTCTATTGGGCTATACTCAGTGATGCTCATCCTACTGTGTGATCCATCATACTAGATAGCTGTGCTTGCCATGGCCTTGCTCTTAGGCTGGCTCTAATGTTGATCCTGCTTATTATAGGTTTTTTGGTTTGCTATAGTAGCACCCCTTTTGGCTTGTGTTGCTTCTTTTATTGCTTGGTGAGTTGCTCCTCTACTGGCTTTGCTGGTCTATTATGTGTTGTTTTGCTGCTTTTGTTGCTACTTATGCAGGTTTGTCTGCTTTAAGTTACTGTTGTTGAAGTGGTTGTTGTTATCTGCGGTCTGTGTGTAAGATCCAAAATTTTGGCCCATACCCAATCCCAAGTCAACTCAAACCTAACCTAAGTTAACCTAGGTATATAGGGAAAAGTTGCAAGAGAATTATTGTCCTCTCTTCTAAGTCTTGTAGCCACCGTGATCCTCTCCTCATCAAACCAAAGATTTTAGTTTTTGATATTGAGTTTTAGGTTTACAAAAGGTGGAAGTAGCAAGTAAGTGATTATTTCTCATGTTACTTTTAATTATGATTTGTTTATGGAAAGATTAGAGAGAGAGAGAGAGAGAGAGAGAGAGAGAGAGAGAGAGAGAGATTAGGGTTTATAATGATTAGAAGTTTATGTTGTTAAGATTGATTTATGATTATTAAGGGTTTAATGTTTGGTGATTAGTTAATATGTTGTTAGAAATAAGAATTTATGAGTTGATTTGTTTAAATTAATTTTTATGGGTTACAAAATTCATTTTAACCTTGCTAGAAAATCTGGACAGAATGGTTTTGAGGTTAAAGATGACCAAATTTTATTTTGATCATTGATTTATGAAAATTTCAGTTTAGCCTCTAAACTTTGGAAAAATTACAATTTGACCCCTAAATGT
This sequence comes from Populus alba, assembly GCF_005239225.2. NCBI lineage: Eukaryota > Viridiplantae > Streptophyta > Magnoliopsida > Malpighiales > Salicaceae > Populus > Populus alba. The sequence goes on from NC_133293.1 coordinate 457,109, forward strand.
ATTTTGAGATTCTGGACATTGCTATTATGAGGTTAAGGATGATGAATCTCAGTTTGATAATTGATTTAGAATATTTTTAGTTTGGTCCCTCAATTTTGGAAATTTATATTTTAGTCCTTAAACTTTAAAAAATTATAGTTTGGTCCTTGGTTTATTCTAGATGGAATTGAGGATGGTTTATGGGTGAAATTTCAGTATGGTTATGCATTTACAGTTTGGTCCAGTTTTGGTAAAATTATGTTTTGGTCCCTATTTTGGATAATTATCGTTTTAGTCCCTAATCCTTGGAGACTAAACCTAGTTTTCTTTTATGCATTGTAATATTTTATTTGTGTTGGTTTGAGTTGTTTTTTAGTATATTTCATATATTTATTATAGGTTATCCTAATGATCCTCAATAGGTTTTTCGGGTTTTTCATCTGATATTGCTTTTAGTTCTATATTTTTCAAGTGAGTGGGATAATATTTAATATGCATATAGTATAAATAAATATATATTTATTGATTATACGATGAGTAAAACTAGTTAATTTCTTGAATATTTATATATTTTGCTTTATTTTTCGAGTACTTATTTATTCTTGAATTTGCACTCGCAATCTGTCGAACTAAATTCTATTAGATATGATATACGTTTATTTGATGATTCTATGAATATCTATTATGTCTTGATATGGACTTGCCAATAACTCCATGCTAACATAGAGTAGTTAGCCCATGTGCACATAGTATTCTATATACCTAATTGGTGAGAGAGGCATCAGCCTGTGGCGACTGATCATCCCATAGTGGTCACCTTTGGGTGTCATATGATCTCTGACATGTATTCCACTATGTTATGATAATATATTTGGTATGTATATGTATATGTATATGTATATCAAGATAAATCGACTTGCAACTCTTAATATTAATATCTAAAATGTATATTAAATATTATTCCCTCACTAAGTTGGCTAAACTCACCCCTCATTCTTAATATTATTTCAGGTTCTTAGTATTTTATAGCAGGTGAACTTTGTTAGTGTTCTTGCTTTTTTAGTTTTGGTTGGTATGCCTTATTTATTTTGCGAGGCTTTCCTTTTAGTTTTGATTCGATGTCTTAGACACTCCACTATTACTCTATTTTAATTAAGTTTGGATTTTTGACAATGCAATGAGTATTATGGATTATTGTTTTTTGTTTTAATTACTAATGAGAAGTTTTGAACTATCATTTGGTTTCATTAGTTTTGAATAATATAATATTTTTGAAGATTATGAAATGTTGCGTATTTTTAAATAACTTGTTCTTTTGATATGTCCGTTTTGAGGCTTAACGTAGGTGGAGTGTCCTTTCGACACCACTCTTGCGTTGCTGGTCATGGACCTAGGATTCGGGTCGTGACACTGTGCTTTTTGTAGATAGTCGGTACTTTATGCTGCTTGCTTGTGAGCTGTTTCTTGCAGCTGGTGTTTTTTGGTTTGCTGGAGTTGGGCTCCCCTCCTCTGGCTGTGTGTTTCTGCCCTTTGCCATTTGGTCAGCTTAGTTTCTTGTTGCTCTTGCTTTTTAGCAGAGGAGCCTTATCTGCTGGCATGCATCATGTCGTGGCTAATGAGGCAAAGTTTGTGTTATTGTTTATGTTTTGTTTTGCTGCTTTCTGCAGCCACGTCTATGTAGCAGATTGTTAGGCTATGTAATGTTTTGCCTAAGGGAGCTTTTTCCCCTAGCCTCTATATGTACATGCCTGTATATTCTGACTTACTGGTTTCCAGTTTAGTTTCGTTTTGATCTATAAAATTTCTTATATTTAATCAAAAAAAAAAAAACAAAGAGTGTCAAACCAATTCATCAATAATGTTTGGTATTATTAATGCACCAAGGACTCCATGAAAAAAAAACTCGGTTTGTAAGGATTGAACACCTTCTTAATTACGTTTTAAACATTTCCAATTATGATAATTGTCTTCATGTTCACTGTCTTCAACATTTAAAATTGCTTTAACATCCTTTTTCTTCTCTTGCAACACACATATCATTGTGAGCATCTTAGTTAAAAAAAATAAAATTAACAAGGTACATAAAAAAAAAAAACAAGTATTCATTTACCAATCATTAAGAAAAGGATTATGCATTCCTTTCCTTTTCCCCTGAGGAGTTAATGGATTTATTTTTTAGATGATTTTTTAAAGCATTCATTCCCTTCACACTAAGAATCACAAGTGGTGTCTTCTTTATGTGGGCATATGTTTGGGCACCATTCTCCTTGCCTAAATCAACATCAACTACTTACTTGTCTCTTTTATGGGTAGGAGAAATTCTTCTTCTTCTTCTTCTTCTTCTTCTTCTTTTTATTAAGATAAGGCTATTCTTCTTTTCTTTTGTCTCCTAGGATACTGTAGCAACATTAGTAGGACCTTTGAGAATGATTTTTGTCTCTAGAGGACAAACTTTGGACCATCTTAAAGTCCATCAGTCCATGTAGCATTTAGTCACCTAGAAAGTTCAGCACTTGGGGGCAACAAAAGCTTGTACTAGGAATGAGTGTTGAGTAAAACTATACCAAAGTTGAAACGCATCTTCCAAGAATGGAACCCAGTTCTCCTTTTAAAATCGCTGGGAATATGTTGGCAAAATCCAAACTGTCTACTGAATCTATCAGGAAAATAGAGCTCAATAATAAAAGTATCATCATAACAAAGATTCAAATAGCTGGATCAAAAACACATAAAATAGTCACTCTTGAAGACCAACAAGTTGCCATCATCAAACAAGACAACAACTTTGGCCAGGGGAAGTAATGCAGGAGATATGATTCTCTTAGGATTTCTGAAAAGAGCATTAGCTTGAGATTAATTGAAATGTTTTCCTAACCCCAAGCCAACATATCTTGTCATCCTAACTAACTTGGCAGGGCTAATGGCTGTTTGATAAGTTCCAAAGTTTTCTGCAAGCCAACTACTAAGAAAATGAATAGGAAAAGGGATGTCTCATGTATTCACACCTAATACAGATTGGACTTCCTTTAAACTTTGAAAGATACTTGCTAGAATTGGTATCGCAAGAGGAATTGCCTCTTAATCGTCATCATAAATGCTACTTTAAAAGTACTAAGATGCATGAAACCATCTTTGCTAGGAAATACAAATTTACATAGCCAACATGAAAAAAAAATCTACTAAATAAACTTCATCCTGAATATAAAGAGGGACATTAAGCTCTTTAAGAGGATAAACGCATTTGTCGAAGCGAATACGAGACTTGTCAATTGAACCAGATGGATAAGTAATCTTATTGGATTCGCTAGACTTACCTACAAAGAAAGGCACCTTGTATCTCAAGTCATCTCAAAATAAGAAGTCTACCCAGTCTTAAAGAGTCACTATCAACGGTCTCACATTTTTTTATGAAATGCAATAAATAAATACTTGCAGCTCTTTGAAAAAAAAAAAAAAGCATCCTTTCTTATCAACTTTATTAATTGACAGCAAGGATGACTTCATCATAAAAGTGCTGAAAATGGGAAGGCCACTATATGATTTCAATTCCTAAAGTGACACATAGTCCTCGCCATTTGGGGTAGATAGTGTGTTAGTAGTATGATTCTAATGGTTGTAGAAAGAAAGAATTATTGGAGACACAAACTTTCTACAAGATAAACTCTTCAAGTAAGAAAGCTCTCTCAAAAGTTCTCAAACCTTCTATTTATGCTTGAAGTCTACAAAGAACGAAACTCTATTAGATCAAGCCTAAACGCCCCATAAGAATTCTTCAACAAAACTTTGAAGACAAATTAAATGTACTATTCAAAGCATTAAATCATCAAATCTTGCTTCGTAATACACGCTCAAATTCGTGTTCTTGGAAATCACAATTCTTGGCTTGATTTCTCAAATGAATCAAGTCATCATATATCAAATCTAATGGAAGACTCCGAGGATTGTCTTATTCTTTTTTAAAAAAATACTTTAGAAAAAGATTGTATCCGGTCATATATTTAATAAAATCATATATTTATATATGTATGCTTGTTTTAATTTCAGATGCTCAAAATTGTGTCTACGAACATCATTTGGGATAAAAAAATTAGTGAAATTGAGTCTCACGTGAATTTTAATTTGATCAACTAGGTTTAACCAGGTCAACTCTTAACTTAGTTAGACATGAAATCCTGCTCAAGCTAGGTCTTAGGTTGACTTGCCTGTCAAATCGGGTTTTATAACAATAGAATATATAGAATAAAAAATCCAAAACTTCGATTCGATTCATCAGGCAAGGCTACCAAACTTCTTGTGCCCTCTTCGAGTTAACTCAATTCTCTTTTTCTCTTGTTCTTTTATCAGAGAAATTATATTTTAAGGTGGTGTTTGGCATTGCGGTCAACTATGTTTTTGAAAAACTTTGAATTTTTTTAGCTTCAAGTCATTATTATTATTATTTTGTACTTTATATTGTTTTAATGAGGTAATATTAAATATATATATATATATATATTATTTTAATATATTTTCGATTGAAAAATACTTTAAAAAACTATATAAAAAAAACCAAAAACAAAAGACAAGGAACTTATTAGCTAGATTAGCTAATTTCTAATGACATGGTAACCTGAAAAAAATAGCCTATTAGGGTCTAGTAAACCTATTTATGGTATTGGCTTAGATTAGGTTTGGATTTGTTTTCTTATCATGGACCTGGGCGTACTATTTGAGCTTATACTTTTGCTAAATTGATCGTTGATGGGCTTTTGACCCATGTGAAAATAATTAAAAGAAAAATCAAAATCTCTAACATTATATATATATATATATATATATATATATATATATATATATATATATATATATATATCCACATTTATCAATCTAAGCACACACTTAGTTAACAAAAACAAAAATAAAATGGTAAAACATTGTGGTGTACTTTTTTTGTCCATCTCTTCAAAAATTAGTATTCATAACATAGTTTTAAGACTCGGCTCGGTGAGTTGATCCAAGACCCGGCTGACCCAGGACTGGAATCGAGTCGGGTTTATGAAAAAATAAGGGTAGTTAAAAACTCAGCTAGCCCGATGACCTGGCTGGCCAACAAGATCCTATTAAAAACTCGGTTGCAACTCGTTGACTATATATTTTTTTTTTTTACCAAAACAACATTGTTTTGATTTATAAAAACATAAAGTTGACTCAGGTGACTCGGTCAAAACTCGGTGACCCGGGGCTTGGGTCGAGTCGACCACCGGACTGAGTTTAAAAACACTGATTCATAAGCATTATTTTAATAAAGAAACAACAACACGATAGTAGAACACCATGACGCCCTCTCTTGTTCATCACGATAGTGAAATCACTATTCAAAAACTATTCTTTTTATTTTATTTTATTTTGGTTATTCAAATTCAATTTCTTTCAATTTATTCATCAAAATTTATTTTTTATGTCAGTTAGTTTTAGTGTTTAATAACATGTCAAATTTACATATGAAAATATTTAATTATTGTAAAAAAATAAAATTAAACAACAACCATCAAAATTGATATTTGTAAAAAATAAATGTAGACTTTTTGTTAATGAGGCGCGCCAAAATATAGTTAATCCCTCCATTTTAATTTTCTTAAAGTTTAGCATGTTCTAGTTTCGGAATGTTCATTTATATCATAAAGTTCATTTGATTTGCATTCCAATCCCTAAAATTTAAGAGAACATGGAGAAAATTGTTAGAAAATCAAGAACAAAGAGAAAGCTTTTAGGTGGCCGTTTCGGACCACCAATGACTTTTATTTTCATGACTATGGATTTGTCTATGAAAGCGTAACTTAATGGAGGTGGTTTTCATTTTCAATGACACTGAGAAAAGTATATCAAAACTCGCAAAGTTTTTCCTATTTGATTTATGTTTTTAATCCGATTAAAATATGTTTTGCTGTTTGAAACAGACTTATAGTGGTTTATGGAATTCTTCATATTTTCTTATGAAAAAATTGTTAAAATTTGGGTTTTTAGGGGTCTAAAAGCTTAAACCTCAATTTTCAAATTACTGAATGCATCTCCAATGATTGGAAAAGGAGGCCGAATTGGACGGTCTTTTTTCAATTTTAAAAATAATAAAAAAAAAAAAACCTATTGAGAGGATGACCCTTGATGAAAAAAAAGTAAAAACCAAGAGTGTTTGGGTTTTCATATTGGTTAGATATGCATGTCCAACCCTTATGCGCCTTGCTATTTTTTTATATATTCTTTTTCATTAAATTATTTTTTAATAAAAATTATTTAAATAATTTTTAAATAACCATCCAATCATGCCATTATTTTAAAATAATATTAGCATTTTCTATGGTAATATTAGTGATTGTTTTTTGAATAGGTATATATGTATCTAATATAAATGATTTTTTAAATATGTATGAAATATTTATTTGTAAATGTTAATTTTATTAAATATTTTTACTAATACATCTCTATCAAAAATAATAATTCATTAGTTTTTTATTTATTTATTAAAACTTGCTTTTAAGAATATAATAAATTTTTGTCTAGAAAAAAAGATTTTTGATAAATGATATCTTGTTAAGTAAAAAAAAAAGGCAACAGTAAGGGAACATGTTTTGATTAAGTTAATTGCTTATATTGATTTCAAATTTTTAGAATTGATATTGATTTTAATTGCTTACAATTTCTAAGCAATAAAAGAAAGCTACAGAAAAATAGATGAATTTTTTTTAAAAAAAATACATTAGTTAAAAAATATATAATTTATAATAATTATTAAATATTTTATTAAAAATTTAAAGTATGACATTTGTAATGAAAATCTATTTTTATTATTATATAATCAAATAAAAAAATTTCAAAGAATACCCCGCATAAAAATTAATTATATATATCTTTAAAATTTTTATTTTAATACTCAACTAATATTAATAACTTTTTCACGTTTTATTAACTTATTTAATTTTCTCTGTATTTACACTAAATACGGGTAAACTTTTCAATTCTTAATTTAAATTTTCCTAATAAACCAATGATATGAACATCGAAGGAGAGATGGGCCAAAGAAGGCCCAAAAGTCTTCCTTTGAAAGAATATTTGTTTTGTGAGGAGGAAGGATAAGGTGAGGCGGGTTATTGTTTTAAGGGTGAGACAGAGAGAGATTCTGAGAAGATAGAAAGGAAAAGAATGGGGAGCAGCGGTACTTGTTCTCTTTGGAGTGGGTTCTTAGGAAGTGGGGGGCAGCAGCTCCGGGCATCGGTGGCAGCAGCCAAGCAGAGGACAAGCCCAAGCCTAAGCTTTTTAACAGTTGAAGCCAAAGCCAAAACTAGACGCGAAGACAGGACTGCTCGCCATATTCGTATCAGAAAGAAGGTCTCTCTCTCTTTGCACTTCTTTATGTGATGTGATGACTTTTAGATAATCCCACCTCAGATGGGGTCTTAAAATTCCTTTAACTCGTATATAAAAAGCTAAATCCTTTTTTTTCCCCACATTTTTTCATAATTAATTAATGCTTTGGATTGTTGTCTCGGCTGGTCTTGAGTTGGCTGTGGAATCTTGGTCTCAGGTGGAAGGGACTCCAGATAGGCCTAGATTGTGTGTCTTCCGTTCCAACAAGCATCTCTACGTCCAAGTGATTGATGATACAAAGATGCACACGCTCGCTTCCGCTTCAACCATGCAGAAGACCTTCGCTCAGGACTTTGATTACTCTTCTGGTCCAACCATTGTAAGCTTACAATCGCTACAGTCTTTCTTTGATGTTTTCTTTTCCTTTGCAATGTCTATTACAGCTACATAGTTTTAGCCATGCCAACTTCCTCATTCTTATTCTGTGATAGTCTTTTTTAAAATCTGCAAATTGTAGCATCCTCTTAACCAAGATTTAAAGAGAGAGTTTGGAGCAAAACTGTGATGTAAACCAAACACTTTCAAATTTGTGGTTGGGGCAAAACGTAGACGGAAACAAACGGAGCCTTAATACTTGTGCTTTTAGATGCATTGCTGACTGAATTATGATCCCCCTACCTACAACCCTCCCTGAATCACTTCATTTCTGTGCTGCTGCCGTTTTGCCAAACTATTTCTCATTGATTGCAAGCTAAGCTTTTGTTTCTACTACCTTTTCCTTTCTCACCAGGAAGTAGCTAAGAAGGTAGGTGAAGTCATTGCAAAATCTTGTTTAGAGAAGGGGATAACTAAGGTGGCTTTTGACAGAGGTGGGTACCCTTATCATGGGCGTGTAGCAGCCCTTGCAGATGCAGCTCGGGAAAATGGCCTTCAATTCTAGAAATGTGATTGGTCAGTCACTTTTGAGCATTCTTTTTTCCTCTTCTTTTTGAACTTTGTGATGGAATCGTGGATGAATTTGTTGGTGAAACTCTGTAATTTTGTTAATTACTGAGAGTGGAAAAGTTCTTTAGTACTCTTGGTCAATTCATATCATTTATATTTGAAAAAAGGAAATCAAATTCAAATGTGTCCTCTTATTTTGATGGATGGAATTCACATTGAACTTGACAATATTCTTTCCTCTCCCACCAGTGGGTTGGGAGCTGAAATGCATAAGCCCATAATCGCTTGGAGTGGCAGCTTAGTACAACATAAAGTTGATTGCCTGAAGAGTGATAGGAGCATTTATGCTGGAAAAGAAAAGTAGGAGCAAACGATTCTAGGAAGCTCTGTGAAGAACTCCAATATCCCAGTCACTCATTAGCTACACCAGTATTAAATAAGGGAAGAACTGCCACTTGAAATCGTGTCTTTAATTATGACGACTTTTGTTGTCTTTGAATACTTGATAGGAACAGGCTATAAGCAGGTTGTTTTTTTTTTCTTGGAACAACCTTTCTCATGCCAAGTATCTAGATATATCACATCCCTAGATTCAAATATAGATAGAAGGCTTCATGGTGAGCATGCATATAGAGGCAAAAAGCCTATCTTTAGCATGTTTACATAGCAGTGAAGGCCTTTGAGTTAAGTGGTTATTTCAATGGTACCGAAGCTCTGTTTGATCTAGCATCTGAGAGGTCCAAGTATTGGGACTAATACTCTCATTTATTTGCAAATTAATTTCAACATAACTGGTAGGTATTATATCTGCCTACATGGTTAAATATTGCACATCTCCGTTTGGCCAGTCATGCATGAATTCCCAAAATCCAGTCTGTCCATTCATCCCATACATACCTTCTTTTGATATTAGCCACGAGCATTGAGTCTCGCATCTTGTGTGATCCCTTGAAAACGAGTATGCATCAAAATGGGATCTCCTAGCATTTTCCCATTCCATATCACAATATAATAGAGTAGTTCCCCATGCATTGACTGAGAAGTCCCAACCAAATTCACTTCCATCGGCTATGTCCTGCTGGCCAAGATCATCATCTTTCGACTGACAATGTACACTGTATGCTCAAGTTTTCCCCATAGCATAATCTGTTCTTGATGCTTGCGTGCACGTCATCTGAAAGAACCATCCTGGAGAAGCTGAATACCAGGAGAAACACCACATGATAACCCACCTGATAAGGGGCTGGCATGTTGTTGTAGTTGATTTGAACATTTCTGATCTGATGCAGTTTTTTTTTTTTTTAACGAATAAAAGCTACAATGATAGCCTTGTTTATGTGAGCTTGTTCAGCATCATGCGATAATTTTAGTTAATATTTTCAGCCACAAAGAAATGAGATCCGATCCTGTTTACAAAATTAAGGATTGGCGATGCTTTCTAGTACGGTTCCTTGTTTTATTACAGGAAGTAACGTCATCCTTGTTTTAACTGCCGAACGACAAGGTTCTGGCATTGGGATTGCTGGACCCATGACTCACTTACCGATCTCATCTTGCTACACTGAACAATTCCACTCACAATTCTTCTAATCAACGACTTTTGTTCCTAATACGATCACCATCATAACCATTGTTATTTTTCTCAAATTATTTTATTATTTATTATCAATTAATTCATTATTTCTATTGCAGCTCATTATACATTTATTTCCTAGAAATTGAGGAGTTTGTGCTTGATTTTTAAAACCAAGAGCACAAAAGATTCACCAGAACTATGGGTAACAAAGCAAGCAGATAAAGATTGGTTTGAAAATATATTAAAATAATTTTTTTATTTTTAAAAATATTATTTTTAACATCAATATATTAAAATAATTCAAAAATACTAAAAGTAAAAAAAAAAAAAAAAAAACCCTAACGTAGCTATCATTGAGCATTAAACAAGAAGAAGCCCTCCTCCCCCTTTCATAGCCATCCTATATATACCCAAGTAGACATTCCAAAATTTAACTGCCTTGGGCTGTCCCCCTTGAGGAATATTATTGTTATCGTTAACAGTTCATAAATAGCTTGCCTAATTTCATTGCTATGAATAAGGATCGACAAGGAGAAGGTTCCGTTCTCTGGCACAAAATGCGCACGCAGCTCATGCATTCTTCCCCACAGCTAGCTAGCCCTCAATTTAAATGTATTAGCAATAATATGCGTGCTCTATAAATAGTTTTACGTTGGATAAATTTTCTTTCTTTCTTTTTCTGAAAAGATTCCAAGCTTGTTGAGAACCCCAGTTTTTCCTCCTCTCTGGTAATAAACCTGTGGGGTTCTGTTGCTCGTGTTATATATATGTAAGAAATAGTGTTTATCTAGGGTTCGTGTGAGAATATGGCCACCAACACAAGTAATGTAACAGCTGCATTGCCAAAGCCTATGAAGGCAACGTCAAATGGAGCGTTTCAGCATGAGAATCCATTAGATTATGCGCTTCCTCTGTTGATCCTTCAGATATGTTTGGTCGTCGCTTTTACAAGGACCCTTGCATTCCTTCTGAAGCCCCTCAGGCAACCCAGAGTCATTGCTGAGATCATTGTAGGTTTCTGCTCTTGAATTCCATCGTCATCGTGCATGTCTTGTCTTTTATATATCAACGACTATGTTCTTCGATAAAAAAAGTTGAGAAATTTCTGCAGGGAGGAATACTGCTTGGACCATCTGCGTTGGGAAGAAGCGAGAGATTTCTTCACACGGTGTTCCCACCGAAGAGCATGACTGTCCTGGACACGGTCGCCAACATCGGTCTCCTTTTCTTCTTGTTTTTGGTGGGTTTAGAGCTTGACATTCGATCCATTCGTCGCACTGGAACGAAGTCCTTGGCAATAGCCGGCGCTGGCATCACCCTTCCTTTCCTTTTAGGAATCGGCACCTCATTTGTTCTTCGTTCCACCATATCCAAAGGAAGCGCTCACGCCCCTTTCCTTGTCTTCATGGGCGTCTCTCTCTCCATCACCGCTTTCCCAGTCCTCGCCCGTATCTTGGCGGAACTCAAGCTTCTAACCACCGATGTGGGCCGCATAGCAATGTCTGCAGCTGCAGTCAATGATGTTGTTGCCTGGATTCTCCTTGCACTTGCTATAGCTCTCTCAGGCAGCAACACTTCTCCGCTTATCTCCTTATGGGTCCTCCTTTGCGGCGTGGGGTTTGTTGTGTTTTCCGTTTACGTCATAAGACCATTACTGGAGCTTATGGCCCGGCGCAGCCCTGACGGCGAGCCGGTAAAAGAGATCTACATTTGCATCACCTTGTCACTTGTGCTGGCTTCCTCTTTCGTCACCGACTCCATCGGCATACATGCGCTTTTTGGAGCTTTTGTGGTGGGAATTTTAGTACCCAAGGACAGTCCTTTTCCCGGGGTTCTTATAGAGAAGATAGAGGATCTTGTGGCGGGGCTCTTTCTGCCTCTCTATTTCGCATCCAGCGGGCTCAAGACCAACGTTGCAACCATAAGTGGAGCACAATCTTGGGGCTTGCTTGTACTCGTAATAGCCACGGCTTGTTTCGGTAAGATAATTGGGACAATGTTTGTGTCAAGGATGTTTTTTAAGGTACCCTTTAGAGAAGCTGCGGCTCTTGGATTCCTAATGAACACCAAAGGCCTGGTGGAGCTCATTGTCCTCAATATTGGCAAGGATCGCAAGGCAAGTACTCATGTTCATCGCTTAGCTAGCTAGCTCTAGGCAGCATCACTCACAATTCGTAGCGCTTCTATCTTATGCAGGTGCTCAATGATCAGACTTTTGCCGTTTTAGTTTTAATGGCGCTGTTCACCACCTTCATCACTACGCCAATCGTGATGGCCGTGTATAAGCCTGCCAGAAGGGGAGCGCCTTACAAGAACCGTACTGTCAAACGCAAGGATCTTGACACGGAGCTTCGACTACTGGCCTGCTTCCATAGCAGCCGCAATATCCCTACTATGATCAACCTTGTGGAGTGTTCCCGAGGAACTCGGCAGCGAGGACGCCTCTGCGTGTATGCCATGCACCTCATGGAACTTTCAGAGCGATCATCTGCAATCTCAATGGTTCATAAAGCCCGCAAAAATGGACTCCCTTTCTGGAACAAGAAACGTGATGATAGAGATCAAATGGTGATTGCTTTTGAAGCTTATCAGCAACTCAGCAGTGTCACCATCCGTCCCATGACCGCCATCTCTGCTCTCAACACTATCTACGAGGACATCTGCACCAGCGCACACCAAAAGCGTGCTGCCATGATTCTCCTCCCATTCCACAAGCACCAGAGAGTGGACGGAAGCTTGGAGTCTTTGGGGCACTCGCTGCAGGAGGTAAACCAGCGCGTCCTCCGTCATTCTCCATGTTCTGTTGGTATTCTCATTGACCGTTGCTTCGGAGGCACCACCCAAGTCTCGGCCAGTGATGTGTCCTACAAGATTATAGTCCCTTTCTTTGGAGGTAGTGACGACATGGAAGCTCTAGCCTACGGGATGAGAATGGCGGAGCACCCTGGAATCATGCTTACTGTCCTTAAGTTCGTGCCCGCATCGGGGAAGACGCTATTGACATTAGAAGGCCACGATACCAATGTGATCAGGGTTGAGAATGATAAAAATTCTAACAGCGAGGCTGATAGCGAGATCTTCTTCTCTGAATTCGTCCAGCATGCTGCCAAAAAGCTGCAAGATTCAGTGACACATGAGGAAAGAGTGGTAGAGAGTAAGGCAGACGTTGTTGCAGCATTGAAATCAATGAGCAAGAGCAATCTCTTCTTGGCAGGAAGAATGCCACCCATAGCTCCTCTGTTGATCTCAACCGACACTCCAGAACTGGGTCCTGTTGGAAGCTTTTTGGCATCCTCCAACTTCTCCAATACAGCATCAGTTTTGGTGATTCAACACTATAATCCAAATGTAAATCTTCATCCGCTCGTGGAGGAAAAAGAAAACGAAGACACGGATGATGGCACAGATACACCCGTTTTGGTTGACAAATATTGAAATATTAATTGTATGTAGGTGTGTGTGTGTTACACTATAATATTATTGATATATCAATTTACCATTAATTATCCATTATTCATCATTTAATTTGTTCCATGACCTTCCTTTGTCCAGCTAATTGAGCTTGCTAGATATGAAAACGTATGAATAGTAAGTACGCTATGATGGGTCATGATTTCTGTAAACCAACCCTATTTAAAAGCCAACACACGGTGGAGTCTTCAACTATGCATGAATAGTAATTACGCTATGATGGGTCATGATTTCTGTAAACCAACCCTATTTAAAAGCCAACACATGGTGGGGTCTTCAACTTCCATGAAGTTAGGCGGAAGTCACAACCCAAGATGGGATTATGTCTTTCATTGGTGTTTAATTTCATGTTGGCCATGATATGACCATGCTCAACTCTAAGTTAGGTAGGGACATATCTGCACCCGGCTCTATGTTGGGCCATGATACATCCCCACCCAACTCTAAGTTGGACAAAGGCAGGTCCGCACCTAAACTTATGTTGGGTTAGGGACCCATCTGTGTCCAACTCAACATTAGACCTGGATGCGCACGCACCTAACTCCATGTTGGGCCAAGGATACATCCCGCTCAACTTCATGTTGGGCTATAAGGCGTCTACTACCAATCCCCTGTTGGGTCAGGAACATGAACGCGCCCAACTCCATGTTGGGTTGTGGCGTGTCCATCCCTGATCATTTCTGGGTATAGTCACAAGTTGAACCCAACTCCTTCTAGGCTCAGTTTGTGGGTTGAACCCAACACCCCTCAAGTTAGGTGGGCAATTGAAAGGTCACTTCACACAAAGTTTCTCATACCCCGAGTCTGGGTTAATAATTATAATACCCATCATAATCTTGTTAAAAATAAACAAGCAGTCCATACTTACATTAATTAGATGTGATAGCACGAGCAATAAGATAATATTGTCTTACTCATAAAAGATTACATTTCTACCTCTCATACGTTACATAAAACATGTCAAATCAAGTAATATAAAAGAGGGTAGAAATATACAGAAAGGGGTTCAAAACCTTATACTCTTAGATATAAACACGTTCTTTGCTTCTTCTTCCTTAATTCTACATTTCTTCCCTTGCATCTTCTCTATTTTCATAAAAACTCATTAATACCTTCATTAAGGTCATTTGCTACACAACTATACCTAATATTGACTTGATCTTCGAAAGGTCCCCCATCAATACCCCTAGAGGGTTTTGTGCATGTATTTATTTAGAAAAAGATTTACACCCCCTGAGACAATCCATTGAAGAAAAAGCCACTGCAATCTTGAAGTGAAAGTTGTAGAGCATACTATGAATGACGTACAAGAATTTCTAGGAATTATTCATCCCAGAATATTCCCTGTAATTTTTGTTCGTCATCATGATGCAAGCTAGAATGTGTTATTGGTATTGCGATGAAAAATATATTTTTTTTAAAATAATTTTTAATAAAAAAATATATCAAGATAAAATTTTTTAGATTTTAGTTTGTATTTTTAATATTAACATGTCAAGATTATTTTAAAAAAAATCTAAAAAAAATAAATTTAATATTTTAAAAAAATTATTTAAAAATATTTTAAAAAATAGATTGAACTGTATTACTAAACATTAAAAAAATATCACTTACATAAAACTGAAGGAAAATGAATTGAGTATTGTTGTACCATCACCATGATACATTTCAATAAAATTAACTAGTAGAAGATCATAGTGTTGTTGTAAGGTTGTTTATCAAATCTATTTTATTTTTTTCAAAAACTTTTAGTAAATTTTGATTTTAATCTGGAAATTTGTTCAAATACCTTTTTTATTTAAAAAATGATAATTATTGGGCTTTGTTTTTTCTTTTTTTAACATTTAAGTGGGTTCATAAATACAATGTAGTTCCTCAATTATTAAAGTTTTTGTAATTCATCACTGAAATTAAATCAACCCATTAGTCCTCGCGTTTAGTTTAAATTTTGAAAAAAAAAAAAAATTGATATCGTTGGAGGTAGGCCTCGTTTATAGAAAGAAATTTTCTAATTTTTTTTTCATATTTGGTTGTATTTTGAAAAACTAATAGACAGAAATTCACTTTTTCGTAAAAAAAAAAAAACAAACAAAAAACAAATTAAGTTGTAGAGAAAGAAAAATGTTTTTGGTTTAAAAATAAGTAGAAAGTTTCCTTTTGTTTTTAGTTCATTTCAAATAGAATGTTTAGAAACGCGGTTTTAAAAGTTTTTAATTTTTTTTAAATTAATTTTATTATATGTTTTAAATTTTTTTGATGCGTTAATTTTTAAAATAATTTTTAAAAAATAAAAAATATATTATTTTGATACATTTTAACATAAAAAATACTCTAAAAATTAACCACAACTATATTTTCAAATAATATTGAAAAGAGGGATGGAGACCCATCATTTTTGCGGTCCAAGATTCATTGGAACTATTATAGGATTAATTTAAAACTAATAAAAAGAAAAATATAAAATCCTCAAAACTATCATGGGATTAATTTAAAACAATTATAAGGATGGAGTTTTCAATTCTTTATTTTCACTTTGTTTTCCTCTCTACTTTCAGATGACCTGTGGACCATACTCTAGCTACTAAGAAAGCATGCATAGCCAGCCTGTATATTCCTCCTTATGGATAACCTCCAAAGAAATTGAGGGCACGTCATTGTTAGAAATTTATTTTTAACACTTGGTTAATAAATTAAAAGCAAAGTCGAATCACTGGGGATAAAATTTATTGGAAGTAATTCTTCAACAAAAATATTTTAATATGAATTATTAGCATGATTAAAATAAATTGTGAGTAAATAAAAAATTTATTTTAAAATACTCTTGGTTTGTATTTTTTTTAAATCCAAAAGCCTCAATCCATATTGAAAAAATAGAGGTTTTCTATGTAGTCTATAGAGCAAGAATAAAACCCCCATGTAAATTTAAGACTAAAAACATTAAGATTTTGACAAGTAACGAAAACCTGAGAAGAAGAAAAATAGGTCAAGAATAATAATAATAATAATAATAAGTGTGATGCATAATAGAGGGTATAAGAAAAAACGAAGAAATGATCCTAGGAAATTAGTGTGGTAATGAATGGTAAGCTATAATAAAACATAATATAAAGAAAAATGGCAAGAGTTATGATACAAATATGGGTTAAAAAAATCAGTAACATTATCATGAAACGAAAATAAGTTTGATAAAAAAATTTAAAAATAATTATATTTTTTAAAACAATAAAATGATCCTGAGAGTTTAAAGGAATAGTCGATATGATTTATGTAAAGATTAAATAAGAAAATTCAGATTTTTGAATAAATTACTTATCAACTAGTTTACGGTATCGAATAAAAATCTCAATTTACCTATTATATCGGGCTGAAATTTTACAAATAGACTACTAACATATTGTTCTACCTGGACTCACATTTCAGAGTAATCAGCATTTGGAAAGGCTATATAAGATTGGCAATAGTCGAAACAAAATAAAGAAAATACATTGTAGACTTACATATTGTTCTACCTGGACTCACATTTCAGAGTAATCAGCATTTGGAAAGGCTATATAAGATTGGCAATAGTCGAAACAAAATAAAGAAAATACATTGTAGACTTACTAATGGCAATTTCATAAATAAGTTGGAAAATAGAAAAATTCAGTTCCTCCTCTCTTTTAACTAACGGGTTTGCTAGGAAAATAGAAGAAGAAGAAAATGAGAGGAAGAGAAAGCTTGAGTGAGGAGAGAGAGCAAGAGAGTTAGGGATTTAAAGTGAGTTTTTAGTGAGAGAAAATGAAGAATCTAAGGAGAAAGAATGTGAATATTAAACTGGTTAATAAAGTGACACTTGATTTGGGTTCAAACCATCTAGGTAAGTTGTTTTTATGCAAGCATTTCATGTTTAATTATGTTTTCTGAGTAAAACATGGAAATTCCTAAATTTTAAGGAAACTAGGGTTTATGAAATTGTTGAGATTGTGTAAAGTAGATATGTTCCTTGTGATAAATGATAGTGGTGGTAGTGGTGGTGAGTTTAGAAAGTGTTATTGAAGAAAAATAGAATTAAGCGAGATAGAAAATTTTTAGGGAGTAATTAGCTAAAATAGGTAAAAAAAAAAGAAGAAGAAGAAGAATTATGGAACTAAAGTGAATGTCTAGTTTTTGTATATATTTAGTATATGATATTTTGTTGATGATGATTAGAATTGGATTAAATAAATTATCAAATTTTAATTAATTTTCTTGCGAGTATATTGTGAATTTGAATAAATGTACAAATGTTGCAGGATTGTATAAATAGGTTAAGATTTATAAATTGAGTTAGATAAACATGTTAAGGAAAAATTTATGAATAATCAAAGATCCAATTATAGAGTCCTTGATGAGATAAATAATTTATGATTATGCAATTAGTTTAATTGATCAGGAGTTTTTTTTTTTAATATGAATGTGTTTAGCAATAACATATTGGAAAGATTTTGGAACTTGATGGTATGAAATGTGAATTATTTGTTATGAGCATATTTTAGAATTATATAGAATGGAATTGTTGAAACAATTGGCATTTCAAATGGTTAACTTATTAAATTTGATTATATGTTAGTGTTAAGAATTAACATGGTCAAGAAGGGAATCTAGAAAGATGGAATGAATTATGAGTTTTGGTTAAAGCTGACAAAACTTGGGTTAGGAAAGTTTGGTGGGGACACCGAACCTGAAATATTATTTATACACGCGTATAATCATAGACGATGGATGATAGCCCAAACATTTGAGAGAATGGGCTTTAACTTATGTTTTTTGTTTTAATTTATATAAACTTTTAGTTGAGATTTATTAATTTGAATTTATTTGTTGGGTTTGATTAAATTATTATTGGGTATTTTATTTAGTGGGCCATAAGCCTAATCACTTGTTCTCGTTAAGGTTTTAGTATTAATAACCTACTTTTCTAAATGTTAAGGTTTTTTGGATGATTAATGAAAATATTATAAACTTTGCATATCTCCAATCCCCTTTCTTCTTTTCTTTAACTTTTTTTTTTTTTCTAAAGCTTCTTTCTTTTCTTATTTTAATTCTTATTATTTATTGTCCCGCATCAAAGTTACTTTGATGATGGTGATTCTAAAATGGAATGAGGTGTGGAAGAAGGCTTTTTTGTCACTCCAAATAAGAAGAAAAGGAGACTTTTACGACAATCTAAATTTTAACAAAAACAAGGGTTGTTTTGGCACTCTATAGATATCAAAGTTAGAATTTGTAAACAATAGAATTTAGAGTTAGTTTATTGAAGAAATTTATAGATATGGATGTTATCCTTCAAGTGAGATTAGGTTTGATTATTTCAGAGTGATATAACTCCAGATATAAGTTAAAAAATTGAGGAAATGTCTAAGCCAAAATAACTCTCGGACAGATTTCTGATACTACTATAATTGTCGATTTTGAACTTGAAAATAATGAAATTTGGAGTTAGTTTTTTATGTATGTTGTAGATATGAATATGTTTCAAATGAAATTATTCCTAATTAAATTATAATTAATTTAATTTTAGTATAAGCTAAACATAGAGGAAGGGCCTAAACCAAACTAAATCCTACTGAACATGTTTGGTGTCTGACTTCTAGTTGGGTTTAGGACTTGATATTGATAAGATTTGAAACATTCTCATCATAAGAGTAGTAAATAAATGTGTTAAATTTCAATTAAAATAATTTTTACTTTATTTGAAGTTATGGAACTCCAGCTATGGAAGAAACACTAAAGAGGAGTCACGTTGTATGCCATATGATAGATTTTTGCCGATTAATGTTTAGCTAGATTTGAGATTAGATGGTGACAAAAGTTTGGACATGTTCCTCATTAAAGTTATGCTTCGAGATGTTATTTTTCATTAGAAAATGACTTTGCTTGATTTAGAGCTACAAAACTCCAATTAAGGATTGAAAACCATAAACATGTCATGTTATAACTCAATAAACAGATTGTATGTATGTGTGAAATGAATAACTTTTAATATGCTAATAGGTGAATTTGATTTCTTTTCCTTCTTAACAATGAATTATATGTGTCTTAGATTTTGAAAGAATTAAACCACGTTTAAATCTAAGTTCTAAAGGTTGAGTTATGAAAGAAACACTAAGCAATGTTCTACATATGTGAGTTACATTGATTTAAGTAAATAATAATAATTTTGCTTAAAAGGTTATCCTTGATACAGAACTTTGAATAAAGGATTGTGATGATGAAAATAAAAAAACATGTGAAAGAATGAATATGCATTTTGTGCATGTGTAATTTTGAGATAAATAAATACTCCAAACGTAATTTTAGTATGAATGAGAGTTATTGATTATAAAATTAAATCTTGTTGTGGTACGGGAGAGGCTACAAGGATAAGACAATAATAGGGAGAAATAGTACATACATAAACCTAAGGTAGGTGCCTTACAACTTGATCCTTTTATTTTGTAAAATCTGTAAGAGTGAAATTACTATTATTTTTTAAAATGTGTTTCCAAATATAGAATTGTATATAAAAAGGGGAAAAAATATGATCAACTAGCTTCCCTAAATAGAGCTAGAGGTATCAATGTATTGATTGTTGGATTAATAATAGTATAACTGAGATGAAATGTGATAGTTGTTGTCTTGAAGTGAAATTTATGTGTTATGAATAAAGTATCAAGTTCTAGATTAATAAAATGATTTTATTGTATATCCGGTTGTGTACATGCAGGAATAAATATATGAAGAAACTAGTGTCTGGTTATGGGTTGTTAGAACTAGTGACCCATTAATAGGGCTAGTGCTTGGTGATAGTCTGTTGGAACTGGTGACCTAATAATGGGGCTAGTGCCTGGTGATGAGCTATTGGAACTAGAGACCCGGTAATAAGTTAGTGCTCAAGCATGGGCTAAGGGCATCAATTCAATGATGCTTAGGAAAAAAATTTGGTAAGATGGTTCCATTATGCCATATGATTGATTGAAAAGTTTATTCATGATCATGATATATTATTGAAAAATAAAATGATGTTATGTAAAATTGATAACAAGGTTTTGGTTATGATATGTATTAACTTCAGGACCAAGATTGTGAATTGGTTAGTGGCCCGGTACAGAATTATTAATGTCTGAATCATTGACTCGTTGGATTATTAATAAGATGTTGTATAAAATTCAATAGTTAATATAAAACTATGGTGGTATAATCATGTTAATGGTACTAAATGTTGTATTAATGAAGCTGAATTAATGAAAACTTAATTCTCATGAAGGATGGAGACAAAGTTTGTATTAGCTAGGAAGAATGAATGGAATGGTGGATAAACTGGTAAATCTGAGCAATGAAATGAAAAATGGCTTTTTTGACAAAAGGATAATGGTACAATTTAAAAGTTGAATTAGAAATTATAATATTAGAAGTTCATTGACTATTGGGATACGGTATAGCCAAAGGTATTGATGATGTATGTATATTGTATTTCAAGTTATTTTGATACAATATGAGAACTATTTATTGTATAATTGTAGAATGTCATATTAGTTGTTTTGTATAATGTAATTATGTAAAAAAAAAGGTTGTATAATTGTTGACATGTTATGAATTTATTGACAATTATAATAGTGGAATGAAATTTTATTAGCAGTGGCGATAACTATACATAGCCAGTGGTTATCAATTATTTTGTTCAACATAAACAATATAGAAAAGTTCAACTAGAATACTGGTTATGTGATGAAAAATATGCTATATGAAATTTAGTAACAAATAAACATGTTGAAGCTTAAATAGTTGTTTAATAGTTATATTGTATTAATGTGTTTGACCTGAACTACTATGAAATTGTTGAAATGATATCCTTAAGTCAAGCATTTTAAACAATAAAAATGAAGGGATGGAATTTAAAGGAGCAACTTTTTCTATTAGTATTCTTATAGATAATGTCATTTTTAAGTTGACGGTGTAATTACCTTGTTGGATTAAATTGTTTGTTTTGTGATGAATGAAAGACCTCAGGCAAGGGATATAAAAGATAGAATATTGGAAATGTTGAGATTAAAATATATAGCTTATGCATAAGTTTACTTTTGAGAAATAAAATGTAAAACTGGTTAACAATTTGTTTTATTAATATGATTTGAATACTTATTAAGTTGAAAATTGAAATCTAACATAAATAACGAATTTTTTGGGATACATTACCATTACAATAAAGCCAAGGCATAAGAAATTTCAAGTATAGAACAAATTCTTGCGGGTTATTAATGAGATGTATTAAGTTTATTGGACAAATCAATTAATAAATGTTCTATGATCTTTTTAAGTAAATACTTCATAAAGATATCTTAGGAGTTCTTAAATGAGCCCATATGACTCCAAAGTTTTAAGAAGGGATAGGAACTAGGTGAAATAGGATTTATTTAAACCATATATGCTCGTTTGGCTTAGCTTGGCACGACACATACATGGACTTGGGTTTGTGTTTGCGTTTGTGTTTAGGTTTATTATAAAATAATTTTTTGATCCATAGAAAATTATGTTTTGCCAGCTTAGCTTATTTTATATAGCCCATCCATAAATAAAATATATTTAGTGATCATTTTATATTATACATAAAGCTAAAACCCCTCAATGTTTTACTGTAGATTGTGAATAATACAATCCACAATAAAATGATGATTTTTCCCTTTAAGAACTAAAGGATTGAACACAAACTCAGGGCTAAAATAGTATTTTTATACTTTATTGCATAGTGTAATCACACCTTTGCCCTTAAAAAACAACAACACAACTTATAACCGAGGGACTTTTGTGATTTTTATATTTTTATGTAAGGTGTAATTACTGCATAGCTCTTAGGTCAACATTGTTTTGCCTAAGGTCAAGGGGCATTTTTAGTTTTTTTTTACCTTGTTTTTTTTTTTTTGGCAATTAGTGCTTGGGGTCAAGGGTATTTTGTTCTTTTGATAAATAAAAACACAAGTGGAAGGTATTCCTGCCCTTTCAACGGTGCATACGGTGACTCCCGGTAGCTGTTGGTTGCTTTTTGAGGTTGCTTCCACAACATCGTGCCATCCTCTACACGGTAGGCTAACACGTCTCAGCCTCCATGACACAACGGAGCTCTAACAACAATTTTTCTCCTCCCCTTGTTTTTTCTCTCCTTCACTTTAAAAGATGTGTTGGCCTTGTAAAATTATAAAGTGATCCTCAATATTTTAATTATATTAAATTTGATTTATATGTTTTTTAATTACATCCCTTCCTTATTTTTTATTCCTATTTATTTTGCTTTTAATCCTTTTTTTATTGGATTTTATTTTTTGATTTAATCCCTAATCATTTGATTTTAATTCCTTTTTTTGTTGAATTTTATCATCATTCTTATGATTGCAAATCCTTTTATTTTGAGTTCTCTCCTTGATTATTATTATTATTATTATTATTATTTGCAATTTCATCCCTCATTGTTTAATTTCATTGAAATTTGTTATCATATTTGATGTTTATTTTTTTATCATGCTTTTAAAACCCAGCCCAGGAGTCAACCCCTGTCATGTCCCAAGTCACGGGTTGGGTCAAATAACAAAGGTTATCAAGGTCAATCGGATTTTTTATTGCGTGGAAAGTAAAAAAGATATTATTTTGATTTAAAAATAATAATGGCAAAAAATACCCCCCGCTAATTGCTTGATTTTTTTTATTCTTTTAAAAAGTAGAAATGGTATTATTTTGATAAAAATAAAATAAAATAATGGAGCAAAAATTCAATTATAATCTTCTTTCTTTTTATTGGTTTTTCTTTGTTCTGAATTTTTTTTTATATTATTTTTTTTAAGCTCCATCCCTTTCCATTTGATTGTTTATATATATTAGATATGGTACTCATTATCTTGATTGTTATTTTTTTATTCTTTTTTTTTGTTTGTTTGTTTTTAAATTTTGTCCCTCAATATTTTATTTTATTTATTTATTTTAGATTTAGTTTTTATTTTTTTATTTGCTCTTTTTTATACTTTTCTTAATTTGTTTGTTCTTGCAATTTTACCTCTTAGCATTTTATTTCATTTTTTTTTCTTATTCAATTTTGATTTTCACTCTTTTAATTTATTTATTTTTACCCTTTTTCTTCCTTTTTTTTATTAAGTCCCTCATTATTTTCTTTCATTAGTTTTTATACTAGATTTAGTCCTCGTTATTTTGATTACTATTTGTTTCTTTTAAAAAAATTTATAGTTAAGAATTTTGTTCAAGATTGTTTTTTTTTTCTTCTATATGATCATCTCGGTCTCATAACCAGAGTTGTTGATTTTAAAGATTAATCCGATTTAACTTTGGTTTTTTAAACTTTTTTTTATTTCATCCTTTGGCGTTATGGTATTGGGCCTTGAACTTTCTATTTTTTTTCTTCCTCTAGAATTATCCCGGATTGCGGGTTAGTCAAATTAACCCGGGTTCACTCAGGTTATCACCATTTAAATATATTTTTTTATGTTAAAAAAAAGTTTTACCCATCCTTTAGTATAGAGCAGGCAAAAAAATCTAGTATATTGCTATAATTTATAGTACTCTCATATATTTAGTTGAATAAAATTAAACCTAAACAATTGCTGTTGATTTTTTTATAACAATGTTAAGGTTGTGCTGATAAACATAGTTTATTATTACTAAATTAGTTGCCAAGTTGAGTATGTAAAATGCTGTTGCTCTAGAACTTTGCCCTTTCAAACAATGGTGGTTGTTGACCATGACAAAAGTCACTATAAAAATACCCAGAGAGAATATAAAAATTGTTGTTTTCAATGTCCTACAGACATTTGTATAGGATGGTCCTCAGCAAGTCAGGAGCACTACAATCAAAAGTTTGTAGGGATGCCTTGAGGTGGAAATTCTATAGCATATGTTAATTCCATTGGAATCATCCCTCGCCTAGGAAGTAGTGACCATTTAAATGGATGAAAACAATTAACTTATCAACATAATGGTTTATAAGTGAATTTATCTAAATGCTTAAAATGGATAAATTATCTTTCAAGTGAGATTAGGCTTGATTATTTCAGAGTGATACAATTCTAGATATAAGCTAAAAATTGAGGAAATGTCTAAGCCAAAATAATTCTTACACAAATTACTGATACTACTATAATTGTCGATTTTGAACTTGAAAATAATGGAATTTGGAGTTAGTTTTTTTATGTAAGTTGTAGATATGAATATATTTGAAATGAAATTATTCTTAATTAAATTATAATTAATTTAATTTAGTATAAGCTAAACACAGAGGAAGGGCCCAAACCAAACTAAATCCTACTGAACATGTTTGGTGTCTGACTTCTAGTTGGGTTTAGGACTTGATATTGATAAGATTTGAAACATTATCATCATAAAAGTAGTAAATAAATGTGTTAAATTTCAATTAAAATAATTTTTACTTTATTTGAAGTTATGGAACTCCAGATATGGAAGAAACACTAAAAAGGAGTCATGTTCCTCGTTAATTTTTAGCTAGATTTGAGATTAGATGGTAACAAAAGTTTGGACATGTTCCTCATTAAAGTGTGCTTCGAGATGTTATTTTTCATTAGAAAATGACTTTGCTTGATTTGGAGCTACAAAACTCCAGATAAGGATTGAAAACCATAAGCAGGTCATGTTATAACTCAATAAACAAATTGTATGTATGTGTGAAATGAATAATTTTTAATATGCTAATAGTTGAATTTGATTTCTCTTCCTTCTTAACAATGAATGAAGTGTGTCTTAGATTTTGAAAGGATTAAACCACGCCTAAATCTAAGTTCTAAAGGTTGAGTTATGAAAGAAACACTAAGCAATGTTCTACATATGTGAGTTACATTGATTTAAGTAAATAATAATTATTTTTCTTAAAAGGTTATCCTTGATGCAGAATTTCGAATAAAGGATTGTGATGATGAAAATAAAATAAAAAAAAAACATGTGAAAGAATTAATATGCATAAGTTTGTGCATATGTAATTTTGAGATAAATAAATACTCCAAGTAATTTTAGTATGAATGAGAATTATTGATTGTAAAATTGAATCTTGTTGTGGTACGGGAGAGGCTACAAGGATAAGACAATAATAAAGAGCAATAGTACATACATAAACCTAAGGTAGGTGCCTTGCAACTTGATCCTTTTATTTTGTAAAATCTATAAGAGTGAAATTACTATCATTTCTTAAAATATGTTTGCGAATATAGAATTGTATATAAAAAAAGGAAAAAATATGATCAACTAGCTTCCCTAAATAGAGCTAGAGGTATTAATGTATTGATTGTTGGATTAATAATAGTGTAACTGAGATGAAATGCAATAGTTGTTGTCTTGAAGTGAAATTTATGTGTTATGAATAAAGTATTAAGTTCTAGATTAATAAAGTGATTTTATTGTATATCCAGTTGTGTGAATGCAGGAATAAATATATGAAGAAACTAGTGTCTGGTGATGGGCTGTTAGAACTAGTGGCCCGTTAATAGGGCTAGTGCTTGGTGATAGTCTGTTGGAACTAGTGACCTAATAATAAGGCTAGTGCCTGGTGATGAGCTGTTGGAACTAGTAATCCAGTAATAAGTTAGTGCTCAAGCATGGGCTAAGGGCATCAATTGATTGATGCTTAGGAAAAAAATTTGGTAAGATGGTTCCATTATGCCATATGATTGATTGAAAAGTTTATTTATGATCATGATATATTATTGAAAAATAAAATGATTTACAAGGTTTTGGTTATGATATGTATTAACTTTAGGACCAAGATTGTGAATTGGTTAGTGGCCTAGTACGGAATTATTAATGTCTGAATCATTGACTCGTTGGATTATTAATGAGATGTTGTATAAAATTCAATAGTTAATATAAAACTATGGTGGTATAATCATGTTAATGGTACTAAATGTTGTATTAATGAAGCTGAATTAATGAAAACTTGATCCTCATGAAGGATGGAGACAAAGTTTGTATTAGCTAGGAAGAATACATGGAATGGTGGATAAACCGGTAAATCTAAGCAATGAAATGGAAGATCGCCTTTATGACAAAAGGATAATGGTACAATTTAAAAATTGAATTAGAAATTATAATAATAGAAGTTCATTGAACATTGGGATACGATATAGCTAAAGGTATTGATGATGTATGTATATTGTATTTCAAGTTATTTTGATACAATATGAGAACTATTTATTGTATAATTGTAGAATGTCATATTAGTTGTTTTGTATAATGTAATTATGTCACAAAAAAAAGGTTGTATAATTGTTGACATGTTATGAATTTATTGACAATTATAATAATGGAATGAAATTTTATTAGCAGTGGTGATAACTATACATAGCCAATGGTTATCAATTGTTTTGTTCAATGTAAACAAGATAGGAAAGTTCAACAAGAATATTGGTTGTGTGATGAAAAATATGTTATATGGAATTTAGTAACAAATAAACTTGTTGAAGCTTAAATAGTTGTGTAATAGTTATATGGTATTAATGTGTTTAACCTAAACTGTTATGAAATTGTTGAAATGATATCCTTAAGTCAAGCATTTTAAACAATAAAAATGAAGAGATGGAATTTAAAGGTGTCGCACCCGACATCACGGTGGCCCTAAAAATAATTCTTTTGAATTAAGGAAAAGAACAGATTTCTGGCATCCGGTTCTTTTAGAAAAAAGTCTTGTTTGAGGAGTCGCTACCTAATATTATGGTTACTAGGAACCTTAACTGGTCAACAGAGATTCTATGGTTCGGGATTGGTTACGTAAAAGGGAAGATATTATCACCCCTTAAACATTCTGCCTAAGGCAGACTGCATTGTTGGTTTTGTCTTCAATTGCTAAATATTTATTCGCTTATGCTATGATGATTTGTTTATAATATTCCTGACTCTGGCGCCAGTGAATATTCGAGCTCGAATAATTCCAACTCTGGCGTTGGTAAAAATTCGTAGCTGAAAAAATAAAATTAGATCAATATTTTTTATTCTCTACTCTAGCACCAGTGAACAAATAAATAAAAATAAATTTATTTTTATGCATGCACATATTTTTTTTATTTTTCTAGCTAAATAAAATAAAATACAACGAATAAAAATAATATCAATTTAAACCAGTATTTTTATTCCTAACTCTGGCGTCAATTAATAAACCAATAAATTTACATTATTTTTATTCATGCATATATATTTTTTTATTTTTTTCTACTCTTTTATATTTTATATTTTTTATTTTTTTATTATTTTTTTGGGGCTGGGCCCAGCTCAGCCCATGTGGGGGCTGGGCTGGACCCAGCCAACCCGGCTGGGCTCAGCAGCACGCGTGCGCTAACGCACGCGTGTTGCTGCACTATGCAAGTGAATTAAAATTCACTTGCACAGTGTAAAAGACATTTGAAATAATGCAGAAGAAGAAATCGCTTACCTGGTCTGTTGGAATCGATGGAGACGATGGCGAAGCTCTGGCTGGTCGACACTGCCTCCTCTCCTCTGCTCCTTCTTCTGCTTTCCTTTGCTTTCTCTCCTGGTTCTGGAAACGCTGAAGGCAGTAACAACGATCTCGTGACTTTCCTCTGCTTTCTCAGTAGTTTTTTAGACTACGAAGACGATGTTGGTTTGCTGTGATGTTCTTTGAATGAATACTGGTCTTTCCTTTGTTTGCAGGGACAAAAACGGTTTCAAAGATAATTTTGGTCACTGTGTGTGTGTGCTGCCCTCTTTCTCCCTTGCTCTCTGTGTTTTTATTTCTGCGCCTCTCCCAGTTCCTTTGAATTTCCTTTGTTTGCGTCTTCTGCCTCTGTCTCGTTCTGGTTTGTGGTCCCAAAATCCTCCTCTGGTTCTGTTTTTGTCCTCTGATTTTCAGCCCCCTTTTCTGGGTTTATTTCTCTGTTTTTATCCCCCTCTGTATTTTATTTTTGTTTCTGTCTTCGGGTTCTTCCCTTTCCTCCTCCTCCCGCGAGGTCTCCTTTGCTCAGCTTTTATAGAGCCAGCGGCAGCCTTGGTGGTGGTAACGGCTGGCCTCCTAAATGCTCCATAACTGACGCCTTCAATGAAGAAACGTCTGCGCCAACGGACGAAACGCCTCTGCCTTTAATGGCAGAGCCGTTGCAGAGACGGTGAACAGCTGCAGAGTAAAGAGAAAACGACCCCGTTTTGCTGGTTACGAATTTGGTCCTTGTAATTCTTCTAATGTTGCAATCAATCCCCTGATTAAAATATAATTGGATCCTTACATTTATGTGTCATTTTCATGTTGGTCCTTGGATTTTAATTTTCGCAATTTGAACCCCAATTAAACCCCAAACTTTGATATTTCTTCAATTAAGTCCCTAATTGGATTAATTAAATTAATTTCAAGCCCAATTAAATCTCAAAATTTATCAATTCTCCAATAAAACCCTTGATTGGAGTAATTAAATTGATTCCAAGCTTAATTAAGTCTCAAAACTTATCAATTCTCCAATTAAGCTCTTAATTAGATTAATTAGATTAATTTCAAAGTTTAATTAAACCCCAAAACTTCCAACCATGATGCCCTTACCCCAAATTTTAATCCATTCTTCATTTATTTCATTTTACTTCTTTTTTTCATCATTATTATTATTATTTTTTTGTCATCATTTTTTATCCTTTTTAGTAAATAAAATAATAATAATAATAATTAAAATAAAAATGATCAAAAATTGGGTTATGACAAAAGGAGCAACTTTTTCTATTAGTATTCTTATAGATAATGTCATTTTTAAGCTGATAGTGCAATTACCTTGTAGGATTAAATGGTTTGTTTTGTGATGAATGAAAGACCTCAAACAAGGGATATGAAAGATAGAATATTGAAAATGCGATTAAAATATCTAGCTTATGCATAAGTTTACTTTTGAGAAATAAAATGTGAAACTGGTTAAAGATTTGTTTTATTAATATGATTTGAATACCTGTTGAGTTGAAAATTGAAATCTAACATAAATAAAGAATTTTTCAGGATACATTACCATTACAATAAAGCTAAGGCACGAGCAATTTCAAGTATAGAACAAATTCTTACGGGTTATTAATGAGATGTATTAAGTTTATTGGACAAATCAATCAATAAATGTATCGTGGTCTTTTTAAATAAATACTTCATAAAGATATCTTAGGAGTTCTATGACTTCAAATTTTTTAGAAGGGATAGGAACTAGGTGAAATGGGATTTATTTAAACCACATATGCTCGTTTGGCTTAGCTTGGCACGACACAAACATGGACTTGGGTTTGCATTTGCGTTAGGGTTTAGGTTTATTATAAAATAATTTTTTGATCCATAGAAAATTATCTTTTGCCAGCTTAGCTTATTTTATATATAGCCCATCCATAAATAAAATATATTTAGTGATTATTTTATATTATACATAAAGAAAAAACCCATTAATGTTTTACTATAGATTGTGAACAGTGCAATCCACAATAAAATGATGATTTTTCCCTTCAAACACCAAAGGATTGAACACAAACTCAGGGCTAAAATAGTGTTTTTACACTTTATTGCATAGTGTAATCACGCCTTTGCCCTAAAAAACAACAACACAACTTATAACCGAGGGACTTTTGTGATTTTCATATTTTTATATACGGTGTAATTACTGCATAGCTCTTGGGTCAACATTGTTTTGCCTAAGGTCAAAGGGCATTTTTAGTTTTTTTACCTTTTTTTTTTTGGCAATTAGTGCTTGGGTCAAGGGTATTTTGTTCTTTTGATAAATAAAAACGCAAGTGGGAGGCATTCCCGCCCTTTCAGTAGTGCGTGCAGTGCCTCCCAATGGCTGTTGGTTGCCTTTTGAGGTTGCTTCCGCAACATCGCGCCACCCTCTACACGTGTCAGCCTCCATGACACAACGAAGCTCTAATAACAATTTTTCTCCTCCCCTTGTTTTCTCTCTCCTCCACCTTAAAAGGTGTGATGGCCTTGTAAAGTTATAAAGTGATCCTCAATATTTTAATTATATTAAATTTAATTTATATGTTTTTTTAATTACATCCCTTCCTTATTTTTTTATTCCTATTTATTTTGCTTTTAAACCTTTTTTATTGGATTTTATTTTTTGATTTAATCCCTAATCATTTGATCTTAATTCCTTTTTTTGTTGAGTTTTATCATCATTCTTATGATTGCAAATCCTTTTATTTTGAGCTCTCATTGATTATTATTGTTATTATTTTGCAATTTCATCCCTCATTGTTTAATTTCATTGAAATTTGTTATCATATTTGATGTTTATTTTTTTATCATGCTTTTAAAACCCGGCCCCGGGAGTCAACCCCCATCATGTCCCGAGTCACAGGTTGGGTCAAATGACTAAGGTTACCAAAGTCAATCGGAATTTTTATTATGTGGGAAGTAAAAACGATATTATTTAGATAAAAAAAAATGGCAAAAAATAATCAATGGATTTTGACATGATTTTCCCTTAGCTAATTGCTTGATTTTTTTTTTTTTTATTCTTCTAAAAAGTAGAAATGGTATTATTTTGATAAAAATAAATAAAATAATGGAGCAAAAAATTCAATTATAATCTTTTTTCTTTTTATTGGTTTTTCTTTGTTTTGAATTTAGCTTTTTTAGATTTTTTTTTTTTAAGCTTCATCCATTTCCATTTGATTGTTTATATATATTAGATATGGCACTCATTATCTTGATTGTTATTTTTTTATTCTTTTTTTTTTGTTTGTTTGTTTTTAAATTTTGTCCCTTAATATTTTATTTTATTTACTTATTTTAGATTTAGTTTTATTTTTTTAATTTCTTTTTTTTATATTGTTCTTAATTTGTTTGTTCTTGCAATTTTATCTCTTAGCATTTTATTTCATTTGTTTTTCTTATTCAATTTTGGTTTTCATTCTTTAATTGTTTTTTTTATCCTTTTTCTTTCTTTTGTTTTATTAAGTCCCTCATTATTTTCTTTCATTACTTTTTATACCAGATTTAGTTCTTATTATTTTGATTACTATTTGTTTCTTTTTAAAAAAAATTATGGTTAAGAATTTTGTTCAAGAATTTTTTTTTTTTTTTTATCTTCTCTATGATTATCTCGGTCTCATAACCAGAGTTGTTGATTTAAAAAATTAACCCGATTTAACTTTAATTTTTTAAACTTTTTTTATTTCATTATTTGACATTAGGGTACTATTGAGCCTTGAACTTTTTATTTTTTCTCCCTCTAGAATTATCTCAGATCGTGGATTAATCAAGTTAATCGGGTTCACTCAGGTTATCACCATTTGAATATCTTTTTTTATGTTAAAAAAAAATTGACCCATCCTGCAATATGGATTGCGGGCAAAAAAATCTAGTATATTGCTATAATTTATAGTAATCTCATATATTTAGTTGAATAAAATTAAACCTAAACAATTGCAAATGATTTTTTTATAATAATCTTAAGGTTGTGATGA
The DNA here is from genome assembly GCF_005239225.2 of Populus alba. Lineage (NCBI taxonomy): Eukaryota > Viridiplantae > Streptophyta > Magnoliopsida > Malpighiales > Salicaceae > Populus > Populus alba. The sequence continues at coordinate 488,853 of NC_133293.1, forward strand.
TAAACATAGTTTATTATTACTAAATTAGTTGCCAAGTTGAGCATGTATAATGTTGTTGCTCTAGAACTTTGCCCTTTCAAACAATGGTGGCTATTGACCATGACAAAAGTCACAATAAAAATACCCAGAGAGAATATAAAAGTTGTTGTTTTCATTGTCCTACCGACATTTGTATAGGATGGATGGTCCTCAGCTAGTCAGGAGCACTACAATCAAAAGTTTGTAGGGATGCCTTGAGATGGAAATTCTATAGCATATGTTAATTTCATTGGAATCATCCCTCGCCTAGGAAGTAGTGACCAATTAAATGGATGAAAACAATAACTTTTCAACATTTATACAAAATGCGAAGTTAGGAGACAAAAACATTCAAAAGAGTTTAATTTGTTCTACCAATATCACATGATATAAATATCAGATAAAAAAAAAAAACGTGTTTGGAAACATTGAGTTTTTGTTATTCAAAATTATAAAAGATAGAGAAAACACATGTTTTTTTCTACTGCCATATAACATACTTAGAAATTTTATTGTCAATTTAAAAAATACGACTATAGTTTGATAAATACCCTTCTTTTTATTAGAGTATATTCTATCATTTTTCAAATTTACTAAAAATACGACTATAGTTTGAGTTAAAAGTTAGATGAAAAATTATTCACCACTCTTACCATTTTGCAATAATTCCATCCAAACACACTATAAAATGATAAATACAAACAGGCACGCTAACATAATATTTCTGTCGATAAATTATAGTGAGTTTTTCTAGTTGAATATATCCTCGCAATATCCCTCAATAAACACCATAACCCTCACCTGCGTTATCACAAAGCAACTTCTCACTATAATTCTAGTCATCACAACAATCAATTTGTCAGCATCTCTGTTTTGATTCAAAATTTATTGAGGATTCTTCACTTCAAGTAAGCAAAACTATCTATTTTTTATTGTATATTTTTATAGTATATGTATTTTTGTAGGATGTTTACTTGTTTTATAGCTTTTTTCCATAGAATTTTGTTGTATGATTTAAACGTGTTAGAGTTTGTTTGAGATTTCATAAAATTATATTTGTTTATAAATTGATGAAATCTAATTTGAATTTGTGACTTAGGTATTTATAAAAAAATAAATAATGGTTTATTTAACAAATCCATTTTGTTTTTTTTTTTTTCAATTCTATGAGTCGTTAGATGTCGACCAAAAACATGCACTTGAGACACGGGCATTGGCTCATAACGCAGGCTCATCGAGTTCGATGTCGTCATGTCAAGGGGGGTCCCTTCATAGTGGGACCCATTTATCAAGAAGTATTATGCTCGATGACCAAAACCATAATATCAGCGTTGAAAATTTCATTGTTTTAATAGAGTTAAGTTTTCAAACATCCTGAATGAAAATCTATGATTGATGCATGGTTTGAAATATTTAAAATTAGATTAAATTTTAATTTGACAAATTACTGGATTAACCTTTAAGCCATACCGGGTTTGATAAAAATGATTAATTATTAAATGGTGTATAAAAGCATGGACGTAAGGGTAAAACCCCACCACCCACTTTAATGACACTTCTTAATGTATAACCTCCACTAAGGGAATCAGCTCTTCAGTGTCTCTATCAACCTCTATGACTAAAATGAGAGGTGGTTTTGTGCCTTGCAACCCAAATAATAAACAACAATTTGTCATTTTTATTTGCCTTTGTCATCTTTTCTTGTGACTAAAGGATTCCTTGATAGTGGATATCCTTACGCCTAGAAAAGCTACTTTGATGATTTTTTCTTGATGATGATGAACCCCCAAATGATCAAATCAACTGCTCTTCGCTTTAATTCTTTTCTATGGTCGGTCTGGATATCCTAAATGCATGCGTGCGCCTCCGTCAATTGCTGTAGATAGCCATCCATGCTAAAGCAAATTCCCTTTGGGAAGGTCCATACAAAAACACCGGCCTCTTTCTTGAAACCCTACCTCCGCCCTCTCCCTTCCCTTCTTTAGCATTTGACAATGACTCCTAAAGAGGTAAACAGTGCAGCAAATGTCATCTTCTTCCTCTCCCAGAGAGGAAAAAGAGATTCCTTTCATGTCCCACACCCTTTTGCCTTTCAAATATTCCCTCCTTTGGCACACATAAATGCCGCCTATTGATTCTTCATTCTTACTGATCTCGACCCTCTCTCCATCTCAGACAAAGCTTATCTCCTGGTTTCTCCATTCATGCCTCATGTTTCCAGAGTTAGAGGTATTCCTGATGATCCACACAGAACATGCATGAGCATCTAAGCTTTGATCGATATATGCCATCTTCTTGTCTGACCGTTCGGTTTTCTTCTCTTGTCGTGTGCAGAAACCTCGAGTCACAGAGATACAAGTCCGAATGGACTGTAATGGGTGTGTGCAGAAGATCAAGAAGGCATTGCATGGCATCAATGGTAAGCAATCAGTATGAGACTTGATAAATCCTCCAATCTAGTTTCTTCCACTTTCAGATTATCATCTAGGCTTTCACTTTCATGTTCCTTGTATCTCATTTCGTTCTCCTTTTCCTCAGGTATATATGATCTCTACATTGACTTCCCACAGCAGAAGCTGACAGTCATTGGGTGGGCAGATCCCGAAAAAATTATCAAGGCGATCAGGAAAACTAGGAAAATTGCCACCATATGTTCCCACGCTGAACCATCAGATCCTGCTGCTCAGACAACAGAAAAACCACCCGAACAAGCACCTGAAGGTGGGGCACCGCCGCCACCGGCCTCCGACCAGGCAAATCCTCCCACAGCAGAAGCTCCACCTGCTGAAACAGCAGGGCCTCCAAAAGATCCACCACAACCTGAGAACCCGCCACCACCTGGGGAGAATCCATCACCTGTTGCTGAAGAAACCAACGCAAATCAGCCACAAAAGCCCCCTGGACCCAGAGATTCAGGAGAGGTTCATGTTATATACCATCACCCACCTGACTATGGCTACAGATATGCTTATGGTCATAACTATGGCGGTAACTCGAGCAGATACCCTATTAGCCAAGGAGTCCCACAAGCGGCGCCAAGGCCCATCTACGTGACTCACAGCTACAACACATACAGGCCATCACCGAATGTCACTGAATATGAATATCTCCGACCACCACCACCACCACATCACACAATTTACAGTAGGATGGACCACTACAATGAGGATTATCATGACAACAGTCGCAGTAATAATGGAAACATTACATCTATGTTTAGCGATGAGAATCCAAATGCTTGCCGAATAATGTGAGGAGGCTCATATGAAAAATAATAGAATCCAATGGCACCAATCTTCTTCTAATATGCATGTGAACACGTTTTGAGAGGAGAATGAGATTCCAAGCTTGTATTGTGCGGGAAGAATTTATTCTGCGTTCCACTTCTAAGCTCTAAGAGGAAAAACATACCTTGTTCTATTCCTGTTAAGAATTAATTATATATTCTACGACTATGCTCTCGGCCTTCCATTTTAAAAACAGTATTCCACCAGCAGTTTCAATTCCCGTAGCTTGTACAGCCTCTGTATCTGCATAGGGACACTAGAAAGTTGAAAATATGCTTCCAAATGCCTTCCCCGTCAACCAAAAAGAAAACGTGCATGCTTCTCTACACGCATCTCAATATATTCCACTTCTAATTCTATACACCATGTCCAACCATGACATTGGTGGATAGATGATTCTTCTACTAATAAACCAAAAGAATTGGGGAAATTGATGATTATGTTGTTTTTAAAAATACAACTGAAAGATAAATTATCAAAATTGACATTTCACTCGTTAGTTGTTCCAATGATGTACAAATGTAGTTTCATCCCTCAATTTTCACTTTTCTCATATTCAATCGCTCTTCTTTACGCCTTTTACAATTCAATTTGTAAGGTCATTTTTCTTTAGTTTCGTTCCTAGATGTACAGAGAAGAGGGAAAAATCAACAAAAAAAAAAAAAAGAGAGAAAGCGAAAGTTATCAATAACAAAACTTCAATCACCAATTAATAACTAAAATTTGATATTTTTGAATTCATTTTTCAAAAGATAACACGATGGAAGTAGTTTTTTATTTCAATGATATCCGAAAAGATAGATTAAGCCTAAAAAAATATTATTTTAGTTTGGTTTTGAGTTTTTTTATATAATTAAAATATGTTTTGAAGTTGGCAATAGAATTTCAAATGTCCATATGATGTTTTTGGATCAAAACAATATTGAAATTCAAGTTTTTAGGGTCCATAAACTTGGACCCCAATTTTCCAACTTAAAAAGCTAGCTCTGAAGGTCAGAAAATATTTTAGGTGGACAATGAGTTGTCCATAATATTTTGAATATATATATATAAGCGAATATCTCATTTTAAAAAAAATAAATAAAACCCCAGACATGCTAGGGTCTGGAAGACACATGGGCCTGGCTTTCCAACCCCAAGCGTGTCTCTGCTTTATGGTTTGGGTTAGGTGCATAGGTTAGTCTCTCCATTCAATCATGCTTGGTTTCTTTATAAGAAAAAATTGTCACAACGTCAAATTTTTTGTCAAAAATTCCTAGTCTTATGCGAGCAGTCTAATTCCCCTACTAAACTTGGCATTTCTCTCAATTGTACTTATGTTTAGCCTACAATTTAAGTGTTTCATACACCCAAGAATCTTTCCTCCAATCTCTTGTTGATTATAAACAAGTAAATACAACATAGGTAATGAAACAAAATACAAAAGTACAAGTATTACATGAAACAAATCCCAACCTTTATTAACCTTTAACAAAAAAATACACAAAAGTCTTTTGTGTGTGCCTTGCATAATTAACTTTGCATGCCACAGAACCCTTTGACCTAACTATATTACAATAATATAAAAGCTATAAAAAAATTGCCTTCCAAAACAAATTTAGACAGTTTTCACCTAAGACAACCAACCACCGATAAATGCTAAAAATGCCTAACCCACCGCAACTTTCACTGGTCTGAAACTCATCAAGCTATAAGCCAATATAAACACTGCTAGAGTTACACCAACATGCAACCAACATGCATTGGCATTGGTTAATTCAACAATAGTATGTATCGATACGTGCAAGCAATGGGTTCATGTTCAACACAATTTCTGACTTGGATGGTAGGTTATCTTTTTTATAATATGATTGCCTTTAAAAGAATTCATTCAAATGATATTTAAATAATTGTTTCGATTATGACATATTTTGCAAATAATATTGTAGTCTCTCCATTCAATCATGCTTGGTTTCTTTTTAAGAAAAAATTGTCATCATGTCAAATTTTTTGTCAAAAATTCCTAGCCATATGCGAGCAGTCTACTTCCCCTACTAAACTTGGCATTTCTCTCAATTTTTTCACTCGTGTTTAGCCTACAATTTAAGTGTTTCATATACCCAAGAATCTTTCATCTAATCTCTTGTTGATTATGAACAAGTAAATACAACATAGATAACAAAACAAAATACAAAAGTACAAGTATTACATGAAATAAATCCCAACCTTTAACAAAGAAATATACAGAAGTCTTTTGCGTGTGCATTGTACAATTAACTTTGCATGCCACAAGAACCCTTTGACCTAGCTATATTACACTAATATAAAAGCTATAAAGAAATTGCCTCCCAAAACAAATTTGAACAGTTTTCACCTAAGACAATTAATCGCCAATAAATGCTAAAAATGTCGCCAATAAATGCTAAAAATGTCTAACCCACCGCAACTTTTACTAGTCTAAAACTCATCAAGCTATAAATTAATATAAACACTGCTAGAGTTACACCAACACACATTGGCATTGGCTAATTCAACAATAGTGTGTATCGGCACATGCAAGCAATGGATTCATGTTCAACATGATTTCTGACTTGGATGGTAGGATATTTTTTTTATAATATGATTGCATTTAAAAGAATTCATTCAAATGATATTTAAATAATTGTTTCGATTATGGCATGTATTGCAAATAATATTGTAGATTTTTATGATAATATTAACTTTTACTTTTAAAAATAATTATATATGAACCTAAATACGGATCTATACGCATTGATTGGAACTGGCCTCGTTAGGGGGGCTAGCATAATTTGTTACGTCAGCTCAAAAAGGATAAGTTGCTTTGACGTCAAGAAAGTTCCCTGGAGTTCATAATACTCACATAAACATTTATCTTTTGCTTTTGACAATGAAAACAATTATTTTTTTACAATTTATATATTTTTTAAAATAAAAACATTTTTTTAATTTTCAATTAAAAATTTTATAATAATGGAAAACATATACACAGCAAGGGAGCTTTCTTCTTTTGTGTTGCAACTTAGCTTGAAATCTTCGCACAGCGTAGCACAGGTAACCCTAAGTAGTAAACTCCAGGATGGTTAGTACTTCAGTTCCAGAACTTTCTGCTTGATGCAGTAATCAGCTGCTGTCCATGATTTGGATCAGAAGCTCGAACCACAAAAATGATCCTTTTTTTCTATTGATTTCCTAGACAAACGAAAATCAGTAATATGAAACAAGAGTTGTATGTTCATTGTTATAGACTACGTAATTCCTGGCCTCTAGTATTCTCATGGCCATGGAAAAGTCGCTAATTCGCTAGAAAGATTCTTATCAAACACAAGCAAGCCTAAAACGTTCGTGCATAGCTTTTTAGTCAGCTAAAATGACCTCTGCAATATAGATCAACTGCACACTTCTACAATGCAGAGAGATGTCAGCATGTTCAGCCACAGATGCAAACAAGATGCAGATATAAAACTCATGAAGAACTAACAGAGATGAAACCTCAACTAATTGGCTATAAGGTTATGCGGTAGTATCAGGAAAGGGGGCCTAGCAGTCATTGCCTGTTTACATGTTACAACAAGTATAATACATTCACATTTGAAAAAACTTGTGGGCTGTTAAAGGGAGGAAAAAGAAAAAAAAAAGTTAATTAGAAACGTAACACCTAGGCTTACCATGATCATTTCTAAACAAAAACATAGAGCAAAAACAAGATAAGAGGAATAAGCAGGTACAGAAGGAAACAAGTATTGCTGTACTCTATAAAGGTTGAAGATCAGTTTCGGTTATGCACCAAAAAATTCTGTGGATAGGCTGAACCAAAATGATAGAAGCCCACGCCAAAAGATGCCTCTCTGGGTAACAAGCCGCTATACTCACTGGGAAACCTTCATGATAACAAATTTAGGGGTAAATGTCAAAACGACCAAATCTCCACCAACAATTTTGAGAACTAAAAATCTAGCAGTTTTTTATGATCAACCGGGAAGTTTAAACAAATTGTGAAAACTCCATTTGGGAATTTTTTTTAAACATGAACATACATAGAACAAGCTGTGCTTCTTCCAAAAGACATGTAAATTCTCATCGGGAATAATGCAACCATACCATTGTGCAGTTCTATATTACAATCACCATCCAATCGGTCAACTTCTAATCACTCAAAGTTTGGCCATAGGCAGACAAATAAAATTATCTGTCAAGAATGATTACCTGGTATGGTGATTGCAGCTAACTGTCATCATCACTACTTAACTGGGATTCGTCATCTTCTTCCCCATAAAGATGTTCGTCGACATCATCATCATCCTCGTTATCATCCATTTGGTCATTATGCAATGAGATAGGGTTTTTGCTCAGTGCAACCTTGTCAATCTGTTAAGAGAGCACAGATAACAATATAAATATCAACAGACCTTATTAAAACCATCAAAGTAATGCAACAAAGAAAAGTTCGGAACCTGTGCTGTTACAAGCTGCAAACGACCTGCTAATTGCAACAAAGGTTGAACAGCCACAGCCCTTGATTTGGTGATCTGAGAGAATAGAACATAATTTGAGTCTGCCAGGCAAATAATATGACACTAAGGTCTGGTGCAACAGCATTATAATCCAACACCTTTTCTAACAGTCTCTATGAACTGGGACCTTTGAAAGAAGAAAAATGGGATAAAGGGATGGGATTGGAGATGAAAGCCGCCTTATTTCTAGATGCTTAAAATGGACAAATTGCATGTGATGGACCTGTATGGAAGGAAGAGCTCTTTTCCCTTCTCTCTACATAGAGATGGTGGAAGTACCCATCTCTTCCTCCACCCTCTTTTGCCCTGTGATCGTGTCCTTCCAACAAAACATATCATTGGAGAATAACCACAGATGGAAAAGTAATGCCCCCCCAGATGATAACAAAGCTCAGTCACTCGACATAGCATCACCAGAATGTTTATTACAAGGCCCCTGCAAATAAGATCAGCTTTGGAGTTGGCCTGGTCTACATGTTACAATGGCCAAAGTTGGTCTAGACCACAGAAACAAAGAGGCTGTCTCTGACCAATATGCTACTTTACTAGTAACCTCAGCCTATCACAACCTATTTGGCTTGACATCTTTCATCCTAGAAGTTAGAGCCACTAACAGAACAAGCCATGTTGTACAAGAATTTGAATACAAATGTTAATTACAATCTATAAGTCCAAGCATCTATAAACAAAAGTAAAGCGAACAAGTTATAATAGTGTATATAATTTTAAGCAGTACAGTTTTACCATGAATATGACACAGGGAAAGAGATAAGGGGTAAAAGGAGCTAACAGCCACAACAAGATCACTTCAAGTTATGACACAGCAAAGATAAAAGCATGAAAAGAGAAACAAATGATATGCCTACACATTCACATTATTATACCTTTAATAAGGAATTAAGCATCTGGGACTCCGGTTTTTCTTGAGCCACAATATATTGACCATGATTGACCAATATACAGTATATCCATGGTAAAACACACTTTCCACTATTTGACCTGCTGAAGACAACCACAGTTTAGAAATTCCTCCATAATTAGTGAATAGATACATGATGGCTTCCTATAATAAAAGTCCTTCATAAATATCATAAGATGTAACAAGATCAATGAACATATTCTTCTTGGCAGAACCTTATGTTCTACATAGAATTATCTGTTGTCTTTTAAAGAAGTCTACAATAAGAATAAATTAGAAGTTGAGAGTCAACACAATTATAGAAAAGTAAGAGCAAACCTAGATTGCCACTTAGCCACCAAGACTTCCAGTAACTTGTATGCATTGCTAGGTTCCATAGACAAGACTGTTGCCCTCATCTGATAAAAGAAAATTATCAGCTACTATTAGAAATGAAGAACATACATGAAGGAAAACACAAGAACATAATTTGGATGGGGATAAAAAAAAAAACCAAAACTGCCTTTAGATGAAGAACAAACCTTCTTTAGCGGGATATTGTCTTCAAGGTTAATACCCTTAAGTGTTGCAGAATCAAGTGTGGGGCTCAATATACCATCATCTTTACTACCAAGTATGTTCAATAATCTCAACTGCTTCTCCATGCCAGTTGTTACAGCATCAACCTCTACCATGACATCTGTAGAAACCACCATAATAAACAGATAAGAGCGCGCAGAAGAATTGACAAAACAACTCACATTAAACCAGAACTTCACAGTAGTAACTCTGAAGCAAAAGTATGACTTCACATTACTTATGCCAGCATGGCGATAGAACAATTTCAATATAATGTTGATTTACCCATTACATATTACAGAACTATATTGATATTTAGCACACACATTTTCATATTGAAAAGCAAAATCATTGCACAAAACTTGTGACACTTTTCAAAACAGTTCTTGGGTTCTTGAGGATCGACCTTTCCGTTCCTTTCTCTCATATCATTTCTATTTGTATATTATTTTCCTTGCTATCAGTTGCTCAATATTTTCATTTTCTCTCACTTAACAATTTGCATTCCATTTCGTCTACTTTTTTCCTCTTTCTCAAGATATATTATATTAAGTTACAGCTAGCCATTACTCAGTTGCAGCAGTATTCTCATTGGCTCATGTGATAAGGAATAAGCATATTGTAGATAAAAGCTTAATGAAATGAAGTAAAAGAATCATATGATGCAAGTTAAGAAAAAGGGAGAAATCATAAGATTCCCCATATTCAAGCATCCAGACACAGAAGTTATCAAAAGAAAAAATAACGGTTAAAGCAAGCAACCATTACTGTCCCAAAAAAGTGATCTGATGTATTCAACAAAAAAAAAAAACCTACCGGGAATAGAGAGATGAACCAACATCGGTGCATTCATTTACATAATCGGAATTTTCTGGAAAATAATAGATGTACCTTTGCTCTCAGCAGATTCTTCCATAACCTCATCATGGTCAACAATATTCATATTTCTCATCTTCTTCTCATGAAGATCATAAACTTTTGGGAGAGGAAGCAAGGCATCTTCCACATTGGCACGGTCTAATGCAGTAACTGTTGAATTCAAAGAAAAGTAATTAGCAACCATGCAAGAGCAACAATCCACATAAAAATGACATTAGAATTAAAAACTATCAGAAGAGGAATCTATAACATCAAGCAAGAGCTAGCATAATGAAGAGAACATGTTAGGAAACAGCTGAAGAAGCAGATTTTCAAAGGATGCAAAAAACATCAACTGTCTAAGCAAACCATAACTACTGAAATCGACAAAATATAAAACTAAGAACATTTTGACAGAGGGCTCCACCACAAGGGTTTGCCTCATCAGTCAACATGGCAAGCAAGGGCTGTAAAGGATATAGAAAATGGTCTAAGCACACAGTCAGACAAGGCAAAAGGAAATCATTGTTCAATCGAATGTATCAAAGAAGTCAAAAACTAATTTTTAGAATTCTTTTGTCCAGAGTTGGTGTCAGTATCAGAAGAGTTTGTCTACAGACAGATGTCCAAGATAGCATGTGGAAACCAATAACTCTCACAATATATTTCGCCTTATCCAAAAATATAAATAGTTATAGTCAAGAGTTACCTCGATTTTGTAAGTCTCTGACTTTCTTAGAGTTGCTGAGAGACTGACTCAGTGGTAGCAGAACTCCATCCTGAGAGCTATTTAACTTAATGTCTGTCCCAGGATGCATTAATATTTTCTGAAATGAAGGCTTTACAAGCAAACCATAGGCAATAAACACATTTGCAGCTGTAGATTTGGCAGTGCCTTGTAATTTTGCAGCGAGTACTGTTGGTAATGCACCCTTGTGATTTTTGGGAAATTCTTCGTAAGATAGTAAGACTTTTGTGGGTTTGGAATTGCGTAATTCCTCAACATTTTTTCCACACCACGTGTAACAAACACCAGTTTCTGAAATGGCCAAAACATACAGGCCTGCATCATCAACTCCCTCATTTTCAAAGCACTTGCAATCAATGAATACAGCAGGGTGCTCCATTGCGAGAACACAGCTTGCTGATTGCCGTTTGCCACCATCTATTCTCCACAGTGCAACATATCTTTCACCAACAGCAGAAGAAAGAATGTATTTTCCATCATCAGTAAAGACCATGGAGCGAACAGCTCCCTGTCAATATTGAGAGAGACTGATTTAGCTGAACATAGAAAGCCAAGGAAGATAACTGAATGGAAATGAAATATAGTGCCAGAAACATATCTTCTGCATAGAAACATAGAAAAAAAGGAATATGGAAGCACTCACAGGATGACCAGAGAACTTCTGCATCTTTTTGTGGTCAGAGCAATTGAAAATCTTCAATTGTGCGGCTGCTGTTGCTAATATCTTCCCATCTGAATCCCAGCAAAAGTATGAGAAAGCAGTAAATATTGCATATTCACAAAGCATTCACTTCCAACACACTCTAAAGAGAGTATCTTTCATTGATGATTAGCAACCCAAAAAATACCAAATGCCTAGAGTGTAGTTAAATTGAATCATTCACAACTAATTTCCCGAAGTACATCTTGGCATAAATTTTCCAGATTCTACACTTCATAAAAATAACTAATTAGCAAGTGAAAAAAATTACAGAGAAAATGTTTGGTTTCCCTACAACCATAAAGCAAGAGTAACACAAATGGAGTGAATGAATACCTGATGAAACAGACATGCAGGATATCGCCTTTGTAGAAGCTCTAAACTTCCCCAGAGTATTTCCTGTTTGTGGATCAGTTTTGCAAATCATTCCATCAGCACCTGAAGTGTAAATGCACGAATCACGTGTAGAAAATGAAACAGCACTGACACCCCTGCACATCAGAGAAAGAAAACTATTACATCTAAAGTTACAAGTCAACTTTTACTGTACTTTTTCTATTTTTGGCAATTCTGAAAACTGATGCTTACAAAAACCTAGGAACAGTGTGGTTCCAATTCATAAATGATAAAAGGCATGACAACATAATAATTATTCAGCAAGGAACTCACCCAGGATGGCAATCGCTAACACCCCACTTCAACTGACCAGCAGACACATCAAGTGCCAAAACATCACCACTGCCCGTTCCTAACACTAACAATGAACTTCCTAGCTTCCTTTTCTTCTGCAATCACTCATGGGTTTGAGCACAGAGTTATTTCAGATAGTAGGAAGCAAAGATCAAACATTTAGTAGCACAATTACAAAGCAACTTTTATATTTAACCTTCTTATCCAAAGACAACCACTTCATGCATTTATAATCAACCGAAAGGTGTCCTCGTTCAGGTTTAGCATAAAAAATCTCCTTCACTTGATGTTATGTCTGCAAACTCAGTTTGCACCTGGCCCTTTAGTGTATCCCAGATCTGAAAGGAAAAGGAAAGATTAGTAGTTCCTACATGAAAAGAAGAAGAAAAGCCTCCTTTATCAGACAAAGGATATTATCACACAAATAGCACTAAGCTGGCCAGAAATTCAATAACGAAGCATTGTCGGAAAACATATTCCACTATCAATCTCAATTTGCAAAAGCCCTAGCATTTTCAGAGTTCAAAGATAAGGGAATCGAGTACCTTTATTCGACCATCTCCCGAGCTGATTGCTAAGTAGTCCAATGAAGGACTAAATGCTGTCAAGAGGTCTCTGATATTCAAGGACACCATACTCCTGCGAAAAATTTAAAGTGACAAGCGACACTAATAACCTTTTCATTCTCATAACTCATAGCTTGTATAGTTAACAAATAACCATTCAACATAAACCAACATACCCGCCACAGAATTTTATGAGAATCATTGTAAATCCCTCTTAAAACGCATTTACCCAACAACAACTTCCAATCATGAATGTAAAGAAAGATTAAAACTTTTTTTGACATATGGGATTATGAGTTAAAAATTTGAAGTTTAGAATGGTTTCTTTTACACTGTGTTTTTAAGAACACAAAAGAAGAGGAGTGGAAGCAGAGGCTTACCTGAAACGGTGATGCCGGAGAGAGGAAGGTGGAGAGGTGGCGGTCACTGGGGTTTTAGGGGTTTTAGAGTTTCCTCAATATTCTCTCTGTCGTGGTTTTTGTTTAGGTTTTTGTTCTGTGCTTTTGTATAACAAAAAACACTTCATTGGGCCTGGGCGTTTTGGAGGGCTATCTTATCATGGGCTTGTTAGAAAGTTTAACACTCTATCTCACAAAAAAAATTTATTGTTGTTATTATTATTATTATTTGGTTTACATGTTTTAGGGTATTTAAAAAAAAAAAAATCAACCCTGAACAACCTGGTTCGAGAAATTATTAGAAGTTTTTCGGAAAAAGAATACTACTTTAATTTTTAAAAAAAAATTAGAGTTGGAAAAAAAAACTAAAATTATTTATTCAAATGTAATATTTTTTTGTTTATAAAATTATAAGACTAGTTTTTTAGTTTTATAATTTTTTACTGAATTTGAAAAATATATTTAGACGTTTTTCACAGTTTTTCAATATAATTTTTTCACTGTTTTTCAAACAAAAAAAACAGGAAGAATATAATTTTTATATATACACATAAGGATTTTTTAGCAAGGTAAAAGATTAAAATTATTTTTTTATATTTTTATATTTAGTTGGTGTCATATATTTAATCTTTACCATAAATATTTTTTTTTTAGTTTACAATATAGCATTTTCATGATAATTTTTAATTTGAATAAAATAAAATTAATATTAAGATGAATATAATGATTTATGTTTTCTTAAGAAAAATAATTATAATTTTGATGTATTTATTTTTTATGAATAAATTTGTCATCATTTTAAACAAATGAACATATTTTTTAATTCCTCCTAGAAAAATAAAACAAAAATGAAAATAAAATGGAAAATAATTTTATTTTTTACCCAACACGGCTTCAGATACCCTATATTTATTTATGATAGCGTTTAGTTACTGTCTTGAAATATAAAATATAAAGATGATGAGAATAAAATATATATATATATATATATATATAGATTTATTTTGAAAGTGTCAATTATTAAACTATATAGATTTATTTTATATTTTCATTTGTTTTTTTTTTCAATCTTGAAATACAAACCAAATATTAAAAAAACATCCATAGATAGTAATTATAGTGTATCCTATTAATTTTCATGCAAGTGGAAGAACAACATACCAAAATGTATCTAATAATTTTTCATATCCTTCTGTGTTTAAGTTTAAATAAAGTTATTTAAGTCTCTGTATTTACAAGAAAGAAAAAAGAAATCTTTCTCTTATCTTTTTCAAGACGCCAGATGATAAATTGGACTCTTCGTAAAACTTCTGAGGCGCACAGATTACATATTCATCGCTTATGCCTCTGGCAATCACCCTTTAAATGAATATTACGCATAACCAGGGCTTAAATTTCACGATGCCATGAAATTAAGAAAACGGCGAAAGAGAAGGTAAAAGATTCTTAGCTTGCTTGCCTTTCTCGAAAATTAAAAAAGAAGAAAAAGAAATCGGTTGAGAGTTCATACAGATGGGATTTTGTGTCCTGCTTCATACCACTGTGTTTGAAACCAGCCTCAGCCCGGCAAGTTAATCCGGGTGATCGAAGATCTAGATTGAACTTGGTTTCAACAAAAATAAAGAATAAACTGTCTCGATTGATCTAAAAAAAACTAAAAAAAAAATAGTATTATTTAACACAATATCATTTTTAATTTTTAAAGATTAAAAAAAGGATCAATTGAGTTAACCCGGAGTTATGCCTGGATGATCCTAATATTCTAGATTAGGTTTAAAAACGATGTTTCATATACATCATCAACCATCCAATACCATTGAATTCCAAGATTTCTTTGGAGCTTAGAGTTCAAGATTTTATTTACAGTCGTAATCTTCGAGCTCGAGCACCCTGACATTCTATCTATCTTTCCTGCTGCATGCTCCCTTGGATTTTCTTGGCGTTCCACGTGTCAATGACAAGGTATGGAGTGAGCCCATAAAAAAAAAGGTTGATAGTTACAGTACTAGGCCGGCAACTAGACTAGCATGGAGAAAGTTGCTTGAAACGCATTCCAGTCATAGCATGAACGCAGTTCCATGGTAAATAGTCATTGCATCATGGAACTGTTTACCTTTACAATAATTCAAGAAGCAGACAAAGGTTGTCTGATGTAAGCCATCTGAACTGCAAGCTTGAGAAGAGACATGGATCTCCATATCCATTAAACCTAGAGATTTTACTGCAAAATATCGTCAACTATACATGCCACTTTCACTTCTGTCCTAAATCCATAAATGGTAATATTATATTCTGCTGATTCCATCCACGATGCGGGGCACTGCAGTTCTCCCGTGGAACTCTTGTCAGTTGTCATCATGAAGAATCTCTGGGTAAAACTTTAGCACTGTTGCTTGCATTTAATTTATCTAGCTTGGATTAGCAGGATCTGGGGATAATTTCCCGTCTCTGAACTGTGGATGAGAGATCAAGAATAGTGATCTGGGAATAATTCTCTGTCAACAACAACAAAGCTAAGCCACAGTTTCGGGCAATCCTACATTTGTCCTAGCTACAGGATTGAAACACGCTAACATCAAAGCCTGTGATCTTGTCATGATATATGGTTAGCACACGAATGTGCTTATGATTTACATAGGGCCAAATTTGATTGTAGAAGTGAAGTTAGAGATCTCATTTTCTTTCAATTAATGTCAAAATTCACCTGAATCAATCTCTTTCAGGCTCGGGTTCCTCTCCCTTCCTTCCTCCTTGATCTGTTGCGCACCGTAATGCAAAACAAAAAGACAGCCACGTGATAAGGTGGATAGTTCTTGTACTTGAATAGAAAACACTTTGTTTTTTATGGAATAATGCCCGTCAATCATGGCATGTTATATAATCTTAGCCAGAGATATGATTCAGTGACAACATAGCAATTGCATGGCTGTGTTTTTTTTCTTTTCTTCCCTTGTGGAGTTTCTTCTTTTTCCCAAATGACCATATTTTCTATTGACCAGTCACTGTGCAAGAATGGGACACGCCTGGTTGGGGCCTTTTGCTGCCATGGACTTTTGTCACTATTAGAAGAAGATGTGGATCAGCTGCCTTCCACTGCTGATGTTACTGCTCACCACCAGAACGGTTCCAACAGGGCATGTTTCCGTGTAGGGACATGCCTGCAACAGTCGATATCCCCCCTGCCCTTCAATATTTGAGTGTTTTCTTCCATGAAGAAGAAAAACGTTTCAATTTCGGGGTGGACTTTCATGGATAAGCCATGACACAGCATCGGATGCTGCTACCAACTTGATTTTGAGCCCTTTAACTCAACATTGGATGCTTTAATCCCTCGGTATGATTTGCGAGAGTTGAAGACAACGTTGTTGCTTGCTAGGCTAGGAGATCTAGTGCTGACCTTAAAACACTGCAATCAATTAGTATGCTTGTTGGATTGCCATATTGTGGTTGCAAGGCAGGCACTTGCAGTTGTTATATTTATGGCAAAGATCCGAGGCCATGGTGAGAGCAGCCACGTGGAACTTCTAGGTTAGGTGTCATGTCATTTTATGTCTCGCAGATGGCTCTAATGATCACATGCCTGCATGGTTTAATCTTTGCTTAAAGTGTTAATTACCGCTACCCTTAAATATCGGCGGCTTAACCTTGCGATATCACCATGCTTTTTCTTTACACAGCCTGTCAATCATTTTGAAGCTTGGGTGACTGTCGTTTGGCTTGCAGTTTTTGACAAAGACAAGCCCACCAAAAGAAAATGGATATCATCATTATCAGATTAGATGTAATTCTGAAGCTCCCATGGAAGTATTACCATGCTTTTGCTTTTGTGATCTTGACTTGTGTGGCTTGTTGTCTTGGATCCATGACTTCTTAATTAGCTGTTGTGTTCAAATGTGCAGGAGCCGCGACCTCCGATGGGAAGAAATTATCCATGGGGAATACACAAATATTGCTCAAATGCCCCCGTGTTCTTATTGACTAAGGTCCCGTTTAGCCAACTGCGTTTCGAACTGCGATTAGCTGCAGAAATATATGTTTTTTATACACGGTTAACCGCGATTTGAAACGTGCTTGGCAGCGATGATGTCTCATATACTTTCATGGCTTTTCAGTGATCTGGGAGGTTGGAGAATTGGTTGCAGTATAAATTCTGTGGTTAAAACATGATAAGATTTGAAAGTTGGCTCCTGCGACTTATGATTTTATGAGTTGAGCTCGTAACTTCAGATAAATTTTCCATAGTATTCAAGTTTCTAAGGTTGTCCCATGTTTCTTTGTCCTTTAGAAAGGGATTTCTGAAAATTATTTTTAAAATTTTGTTGTGTTTATTTATCATGGAAACATTCTCCAATTTAAAAAAAAATTATTTTGATTTCTAAAAAAAACTTTTTTTTTTATTTAAAAAAAATACTTTTTAAAAGTTGCAAAACACTCAAAAATATCTTATTATTTGTTGATTATATCAAATTTGATCTTTAAATTTTTTATTGCTATATATGTTATTTTGTGTTATTTATTTCTCAATTTCATCTCTTGAAACTTTATTTTTATATCAACTTGGATTTTAGTTATTTTTATTGTTATTTGTTTTTCTCTTGTTATTTTTTTAATTAAATTTTTTATATATTAAATCTAGTTCACAATCTTTTGATTATATTTATTCTATTTGAAGTAATTTATAAAATTGTAATTTTTTTAATTATCTTTCAATTTTTTTATTTTTCAAATTTAATCTTTATTATTTTGATTATTGTTTCTTTTATATGAGATAAATTATTAAATTATATTTCTTTTTAATTTCATCACCCTTTAATTTTTTTATCTATTAGATTTGGCCTTTATTTTTTTTATATAAACTTGAAAAAATAAAATAAAACATATTTTCTAACTCATTTTTTCATAACATGGTTAAATACTATAAAATATTTTTTCAATTTATTTTCTATAATATTACTAAATATCATAAAATAATACACTTTCTAAAATTTCATATTTACTTTTCAATAAACAAACAATATCTTAAATTAAGGTTGCACAACGGGCGTAAGCAAAAGGTGAAGCATCCAAGGGAAAGTCTAGCATGAGATTTAATTCAAAGATTATTTAGGTTATGGTTTAGAAAATGTTATTTTCTTATTTTTATATCCTTTAATTCCTCCATAAAAATTGATTACGCCTTGTGAGCTCCATCTTGCTTATGAGTAAGAGTGAGAATTAACCAATGCCCATGATTATTTTATTTCCAATCATACTTAATCATATGTGTCTTTCTTCTCAAGGTAGCAGCAAGGATAGGGCTCAAATTCGAGATCGAGTCATTTTTTATTTAATAAAATATAAATATTATTTAAAAAAAATCAATTAATAAAATATAAATATCAAAATATATAGAAATTGACTAATCCAATCAAAAGCATACATATTTACATATAGTTTTGGAGGGTAGCATTATATTTATTTTTATAAGAATTTGCAGTCCCAGATAGCTATATATTGCTCTCTAATGATACTAATAGCCTATTTAATAATGTAATTAAGGTTATTTTTTAAAAAAAAATTTTATTTAAAAATATATTAAAATAATATTTTTTTATTTTTTTAAAAAATTATTTTTAATATTAGTGCATTAAAATGATATAAAAACATACAAAAAAGTATTAATTTGAAGTAAAAAAATTAAATTGTTTTTTTTAAAAAAACATAAATACAAATAAGACTTTAAACGTATCAGTGAGCTGTGATTTGCTAGTAATTAATTTTTTTTTTTTTTAATGTAAGCTGTGCTCAATAGTTTATAGCAGTCAACGCAACAGCAATTTATAGTATTTTTTTCAGGGAGCAGCTCACCAATTTGACACCCTGAATCTTTATTGGTCCAGCTCGACAAAGAAAATAAAATCAAACCATGCAACTTGGCATATGCGGGCAAAATCACTGGCGTGACTTTATATTTTCAAATAGCAATTTATAGTTTTTTTTTATCAACTTGGAATTAAAACAGATCGTCCATAGCTAGATTTATGTATTTATGGGGATTTTATCATGTATAGTATAGTTTTATCTTGAATATAAACCATAGACATCGCAGCATGGTAATTGTTCAAAAACAAACATTACAGCATGGTAGCCAAAGTAAAGTATTAGAAGCATTAGTGCTCCTTTCTTTCAAAAGTTTTAAACTTTAGACCATTTTTTAAAATTAGAAAAAAAGGATAAAATATATAGATTTTATATGTTGTTTTATATTTAATAATAAAGATATTTTAAGATGGTTTATGCATAATTAAGATTAAGATCTTTTCATGAAAGAAAATTCCAAATTAAATATTTAAAAGTATTCAGTTAATCAATATATATTATAATTAAAAAAAAACTTTATTTTTTTTAAATTACAAGAGAAAAATTTACCAAACCCAATAATTAATTAGCATAAGATAAGAATGTTTGAGAATGTAGTAGATGTTATTTTTTAAAATTTATTTTATTTAAAAATATATTAAAATAATATATTTATTATTTTTTAAAAAAATATTTTTAATATCAACATATTAAAATAATCTGAAAATAAAAAAATAAAATAAAAATAATTTTTTTTTAAATATACTTTTAAAAAATATATATACATGGAGGTGAGAGTGAACAAATAAAAAAAAACTTGTGCTTCTTCTCTCTCTCTCTCTCGGTAGTGTTCTGTTATGTTCTGTCAAGTGATTGAAGCCAGGCTAGCATCCTGCCATGATTGAGGTGGGTCCCACCCCTCCATCTCTCTGTCCTGTCAGCCCACATGCTGTCTCAGTACCCCATGCACCTCGCCTCCCTTATTTTTATTCCCCCGCTTCACCCATAGTTTCACTCGCTTCCCATTACCACTTACAAAATAAAAAATAATAAAATAATATAAAATAATTAGCCAGCATTACCGATTAGCAATTCACCACTTGAGATTACTGTTTTTATAACATTGGAATTTACCAAATATTCATTCAAGGAAAAAATAATCATTGAAATTAAGTTTTTTATTTCGATCAGATCTTTAACTGTTTTTTCTTATATTTAAATTATATATTTATAAAATATTCTATTCTTATTCCTTATAAAATGTAAATATTAGATGATTATATA
Organism: Populus alba; assembly: GCF_005239225.2. Taxonomy (NCBI): domain Eukaryota; kingdom Viridiplantae; phylum Streptophyta; class Magnoliopsida; order Malpighiales; family Salicaceae; genus Populus; species Populus alba. Next base: position 509,228 of record NC_133293.1, read on the forward strand.
AAATAACGTTGTTTACCAACAACATAATAAAATTTTCATAAATAGTAATTAATTATTTACTATGGTGTAGTTTTAAAAAATTATTTTCTATTCGGTTATTTTAAAAAGTAGAATATGTATATATTTGTATGAAAAATCATGATTTAAATTCTTAAAAAATATGTATATTTTTATTAAATGAATTATTCTCTTCTTATGCATGATCTTTTTTAACATAACATTGTTTTTTAAATAGAAAACTTATCATTTAATGAAAAATCATGTCTGAATATTATATGTGTATTTGAAGGACAAAAAATAATGATTAGTATGGGAAAGCTATGAAAATTTTTTATGATAAAAAAAAAAAATAAAAATTTTATTTTCATCAATTAGTGATGATTTAAAAAAAAATATAACATTTTAAAATCATACATGATAAAGTAACGAAATAATTGCTAACATTCCCTAAAAATGCTATAATCTAATATTTTCTGGAGAATAATTTAAATTATTTTATTCACAATGGATTTTAATTAAAAAAATTTTAAAAAACTAAAAGGCTTGTCTTAAATATAAAAAAAACTAGGAGTCAATTCGGGGGTGGGCCAGTGTGCGACTTAATATAATAAAGATCATGTAATTCACACCTAATTTATTTTTTCTTCTATTCAAAAGTCATTTTCTCTTTTAAAAACAAAACAAAGTAAATGACGTGTAATTTATAGCAATAAACAATATGTTACTAATAATAAAATTCTTAACCACTAAAGTTGGTAATAAAAAATAGGTTTTTAGACCTTGAAAACCCTTCATTAATTATTTTTTTTTCACTTGAAAATATCCGAGAAAAGAAACATTATGAGCACCTTAATAAACCAACCACCGACCTTAAAGCACACTTAAACCAGTTAAAAAAAATTAAAAATTAAACTAAATAAAAAAATTTAAAGCCTAATCTTTGTTGTAGCGAGATAGGAGTTCAAAAATATTTTAATATAACTTATCTTGTAAAGAGAAACCCAATAATACTAATATTGCTTATTTAATTGTCAGGTTAACTGAGTATCGCTTTTTTTTTTTTTTTTCCAACTACTTTTTCTCTCATATTTCAAAACTAAGGGATTGAAACATCAAAAAAAAAAAAAAAAAAAAGGAATAAAGTTTATGATGTAAATGTAAAGTCTAAATTTAAAGGGGCCCAAAGATGCGAAAATAAAGATTTGTAGGATGGAAATGATGTTTTTTCTTGTGATAATGAATAAGCCCTACTATTCTTTTTCTATTTTTTTTTTTCAAAACTACAAATTGAAATCTGAGTCTACTAAACTGGCTTTTAATTTAATTCTAAAATTCATGATAGCACCTTGAGTTTCCAATAATACATAAAGAAAATAAAATATTACAAACATTCACATGAAAAATGAAATTAAAAAAGAAGTTCAGGGATAAAAATAAAAATAAAACAAAAAACCAAAAAAACCTATACATAAAAAGAGAACTTACTAATTAACAAAACGGTTCACCAAAATTATATGCAACCTTGGGTAAATTATCAAACCCAACTACATTTTTTTTCATTTACAAAATAAAATATTAAGAAAAAATCTAAGGAAACAAAACAGAGGCAATGCTACAGCAAACACGACTGCTAAAATTTAAAGGGTGTTTGTCGGGACGGTTGCATTGTATTTTTTAATATTATTTTGATGTATTAATATTAAAAATAAAAATTATTATTTTAATATATAAAAAAAAATATTAAAAAAAAAAAAAAAACAATTTTGCTACCGTTCCACACATTCTCTCTCTCCCCCCCCCCCTCTCTCTCTCAATGAACGAAGCCCGTTTCAGACAAATTTGTCGGCGAGAGACGTTTTTAATCATATTCACTTAGAGGGTAATTACGCCGTTAGTGGCCATTAATATAATTAATTAATACATTTCCTTTTTTCTTTTATTTTTGCATGAAAATTAAGCTGTCATATCTTTACTCACCAAAAACATATTATTACTGAGCTATTATATAGTTTTGTGTAATGTAATTATAATTAGTATAGTTTTAAAATTTGATTAGTTTGGGTAATGTTTCGAGAGAAGAATAATTTAGATCGGTATAATTTTATTTTTAAAAAATTAAAAATTATATCAATTTTTTTTTTTAAAAAAAACAAATTAATAACCGTGTTTTAACCGCACTAGAACTGGGTCGACCAATTTTTTTTCTTCCTATAATTGGACTAATCCGAACTTAGATTAGTTAGACTTCCAGTTCGATACATCAGACTTGTCCGGATCTTAAAACAATGGTAACATGTGTACAGTGATGGTAGTAACAATGATAAGTAAATAAATAAATAAATAAATAAAGAAAATGTTCTTTGTCATTTATATATAATTAATGCTTATAATATACAAGCTTACACAAAGCTGTCCCTGTTTCCGTGCTTCTTCTTCTTCTCCCCTCCCCCCTCCTTTCTCTGTCTTTCTTTTTTCTCCTTTTGTTCTGCAGTTTGTTGTTATTGGGGCATTAGCTAGCCAGACTTTGTTTTCTTTGCTTCCGTTTTGGTTAGCACCGCTGAAGAAGAAGAAGAAGTTGTGAGTTCTTCACGAAGATGCCAGTAAGTACGTTTCTTTTATATATCTGTGTTTCTTTCTCCTTTTTTCTTCCTGCAAATCTTGAAAGCTTGGAATCTTGATTGGTTTTGTGATATATTTTTATTTTTTTCAAGTATTTTTTGACTGCCTTTCTGGGATTCTCATGTTTTGTATTATAGTGTATCAGTGTTTCACAGCAATGGCTATGGCTGTGAATTCGGTTCATTTTTGCTATATCTTGGTTCATGGGCATTCTATGCTTCTATCTTTTCTAAATATGGTGATTGTAAAGTTCCATTTTTGCTTGAACCGATGCTTTTAATTTGGATATTATGTGTGTGATAGATTTTTTTCCCTTTTTTGCTTCTTCCATCTCTTCTCTTTTCTCAATTTAGTTGTGTCTTGAATATCTGGTCTTTCTGTTTTGCTGTTATTCTGAGCAGTTCTGCTCTCATTGGAGTTTTTTTTTCACCTTTTATACTTTTGATTAGTTGATTTGTTTACTGCATTGCTTTCCTTTCTTTTGGATTCACCAAACCACAGTTCAGCTTCCACATCACAAGGAGGCTAATTTGTTTTACTAGAAAATACAGTATAATTATTTTTATTTTTATTTTATTTTTTATAAATTGCTTTCCATTATGATCTCATGTATTTCATTGCTTCACTTGAAGCATCCTCTTGTCAACTAAAATCTAATAGTTGCCTGCTATGCTTCATCATAATAGGATTTTCCAATATTTTTTGGGGTGTAAAGGGAATTGTTAGCTTGCGAAACTCTTACATAATATGAAGAATACTCTTTGTCTCCATATGGCATCTTTTTTTGTGATAAAATGGACAGCCTGGTTTTTGCTTTTCTTTGTTCTTATTCTGTTGTTGGTTTTGTGAGCTTTGTACAACTCACTAGATTCTAAGAATCCAATAGAGGAGGTCAGAGTCTGCTTGTTACTGTTTCAATGAATTTTCAATGGAATTCATGATTGCTTTGAATTTTTTATTGCTCTCTTGTTTAATTGACTGTTGCGCAAAATGAATCTTTATTCTACGAATCTGTTCTTAGATTTGGTTGTTTTTGCTCTTGTTTTTCAGGTGGCATTACTCTTGCTACTGGCACTGAGCATTGCCATTAGAATTGATGCAGAAGAGAGTAGCGGAGTGTGTGACTTTAAGCCAGGTTTAAAACCGAGGCCACATAGTGTGTCGATCTTGGAGTTCGGTGCAGTTGGAGATGGGAAAACATTGAATACTCTTGCTTTTCAGAATGCCATTTTCTATCTAAAGTCATTTACTGACAAGGGCGGTGCTCAGCTTTATGTCCCACCCGGAAAATGGCTTACCGGAAGTTTCAGTCTTACCAGCCATCTCACACTCTTCCTGGAAAAAGGTGCTGTTATTCTAGGATCTCAGGTACTTTTTCACTGTTTGCTTTCTCGTATTTGTTTTCCCTCATTTGTTTTGTTTGACCTGTTTCTAGTGAAGAGATAGATGCAGAAAAATCTTTTAACAATGCAAAATTAGTTTGGTTTGTTGTGTTCAATCCTTGGGATTCTTACGCGTGCTTTCCTTGCTTGTCAGGATCCATCCCATTGGGATCTTGTTGATCCCTTACCCTCGTATGGTCGTGGGATTGAACTTCCTGGAAAAAGATATCGAAGTTTAATAAATGGAGATATGCTAACTGATGTGGTAGTAACTGGTAAAAGCACTTGCGTTTTCATTTGTTTCTCTTTCAATCACAGATTGTTTGGTCTTGATTGCTGCTTACCTGACATTTATTTGCTGGTCTAGGTGATAATGGGACCGTTGATGGTCAGGGTTCAGTTTGGTGGGATTGGTTCGAGTCCCATTCCTTGAACTACAGCCGCCCTCACCTTGTGGAATTTACATCATCTGATCATGTAGTAGTTTCAAATCTTACCTTCTTGAATGCTCCTGCATATAACATTCATCCTGTATATTGCAGGTAAGTTTTCTAAGATCCAGGTGATTGCTAATTTAATAAACAGCTTATGATTAGATGGAGTGACTTAGTTTTGTGTGCAATTGTCTCTGATGCAGTAATGTGCTTGTTCAAAATATTTCAGTCTCTGCTCCTGGGGAATCCCCTTACACCATCGGCATAGTTCCAGGTTTGTGGAACTTGTGTTTGTGTAATTAACATGTTTTCCACTAATTTCCCTCAGTACGAATACCAACTCTATTTCATCCTCAAAATTTTAAGTTGTATAATTTGCTCGAACTAAGAATGCTTTATTAATATAATGAGCAAAGAGAGTGGGTGTGGATGAACTGCCTTGATTGTGTTTTGTAATCATTGTCGGACAAGAATTCAGCTGACTCTGTTTTTATAACATTTTCAGATTCTTCCAATAATGTGTGCATAGAGGACAGCCTCATCAAGGTTGGTTATGATGCGATTTCCCTCAAGAGTGGTTGGGATGAATATGGCATTGCCTATAATAGGCCAACACATGATGTACACATAAGAAGGGTCTACCTTCAATCATCTTCAGGCTCGTCCATCGCCTTTGGTAGTGAGATGTCCGGTGGCATTTCTAATGTGTATGTTGAGCAGGTCTCCCTATACAACTCGTTTAGTGGCATTGAGTTTAGAACAACTAAGGGCAGAGGTGGTTATATCAGACGGATCATCATATCAAATGTTGAATTGAAAAATATCAACATGGCGTTAGGTGCCATTGGTGATTGTGGGTTGCATCCGGATGACAGTTTCGATCCTAATGCCATCCCAATTCTTGATCAAATCACTTTGCAAAATGTGATTGGTTCAAACATCACAATGGCTGGCAACTTCACGGGACTTGCAGAATCTCCTTTCACCTCTATTTGTCTATTTAATGTCTCCTTAACAATTCCCACCGCCTCAACTTCTTGGACATGTTCAAACGTTATTGGCTTTTCAGAGTTTGTTTCCCCGGAACCATGTCCAGAACTCAACAGCTCATATTCAAATTTTTCCTCGGTTTGCTACTCCATCCTGAATTCCTATGGTAAATCCGCCAGCTTATGAATACCGTTCCTTCAAAAGTACAGTCATATGGGGTAAAAAGGGATTCTTCCACAGCTTATGGTCTCTAAAGTATGTCAGATTCTTTTCAATAAGACACATGTCTACAGTATTTGTTCCTTCATTCCCTTGGTTTTGCATTTCCTCCTGTTCAATTCTGCAGATTATTTGTACAGCTTCATATCTTCATTCATGTGTAAGAAAATTTTTGGTAGTTATTGCAACAAACCACAAAAGTGACATGAATATTCTTAGTATTGCTACCTGTATTCTATTAAACCCCTCACCTTGTTCACAGAATCAGACGCATTCAATGCAAGTTTCCTTGTGAAATCTTCATTGGATATGAATCAATATACCAGCAGCATTAGTTGATGACATGAATTGCATGAATTCAGTATTCTGTAGTCAAGGAAAAGAGCATCTTATAAAGTTTAGGAGCTTCTGCTTCAAGCTCTAGGACATGGCTGCTACGAGGATTCTGATAAAGATTTTGCACTTCTGGTTTTATGTGATGGGCATGGTTGTCGGGAAAATAATTGCAGTGTTTTAATCTCAAAATGTTACAGATTTGTTTCCTTCTGCAAAGTGTTCCTGCTACAAATATGTTTACACCAGAGCTTTGAGGTTTGATTAAAAAATGAGGCGTAAATCCCTTCTCTCACAGCCTAATTAAATCACAAAATCATTGATCTGCAGAAGGAAGATTATGGATCATATAAAAGGAAGAGCTCAGTAATTGCTTGATTCTAAATCAAAGTTGTGCTATGCCTGGTTGATAAACAATAATAAAGGAGGATTTTTTACACACACACACACTGAAGTCAGCTGTCACCCCAATAAACCACATCCTACTCCACAATTTTCATCAAGCTGGTAACGTCTGCAAGGTTATAATAAAGTACGGAACAAGAAGTCTTTGACATGGAAATATTCTCTTTTTTATCTTCAAGAAACCACAATTTAATCGGGCAACTAGTATTTTTATATATATAGATTTTCGCCAAACCTTTTTTAAGTTAAAACTTGAATTTTTGTTATTGTATTTTTCTTATAAAAAAGATATATTTTCAATTCATAGAATGATTTTTTTAGTAAAATCTCCTTTATTCAAGAAGAACTAACTAACACTAAGATTGATTTTTTTTTTTTATGATTAAAATGTGACTGGCCAAAACTTTATTATTATTTTTTTTTATCTCTCAACATTCAGGAATTGAAACACAAACACGCATTTTCCTTTTTATCCCTCAACATCCAAGAATTGAAACATCATGAAACTAAAGTTTTAGAATTGAAATGTAAATATAAAAATATAAGGACTAAAGTGTATATTTACATGCCTCAAGAACAATAAAACATGAGTATTTTTTATTTTATTTTTCTGGTAATGATTTTCACTCGTTAATCCACTAGTAAATACGACAGACATGCATTGTAGCTCTCTCCATTTTCGGAATCTGAAGGCCCTAAAATTTTATGGAAAGATATTATTGTCAAAGAACCAGTTCAACCTAAAAGCTTAAGCTATTAGGTGAGGTCCAAGATATAATTTGTTGAAACTTGCACAGGCCCACATTACCTTGAAATAGGTTGGTTAAATTTACAATTTTTTTATTTAAAAATATTTTTTTATTTTTCAGATCATTTTGATATATTGATATAAAAATTAATTTTTAAAAATTAAAATTAAAATTATTATTTTAATATATTTTTAAATAAAAAAAAATACTTAAAAAAAACAATTACTAATTTATTACTTATTTCACCCACCGGGGGCACACAAAATCAAAATCAAAGCCAGCCTCATAGTAAAGTGGTTGAAGTAGCGAAAATCATCTTAGCTATAAACTTGTTTTGACTTTCTAATTTTTTCTTTCAAAACAATGTATTTTTGGCTTAAAAAAAAAACAAATTGAAACCGGTTGACCCATAGTTGTACTTTGGAATTTGTTTGACATCAAGTCCAACATAATTTATCTATGGAACCAAACTATTCACATTACAAGGATTAATTATAAGCTTATTGTAATAAAGTTTTATTACTAAAAATTACTACAACAATCAATCAGACAGATTTGGATTATGTTTGATGTGTTTTTTTGGATTTTGATTTAAATTGGTTTTTATTTTTTTATTAAACAAATATAAAAATAAAATTTTTAAAAATAATTCAAAACAATTTTTTTTTAAAGGAGATAGTACACGTTATAATTCATAAATTAAGAGTTAAGAAATTCAACATTAAAGAAACTTTTAAATAGAGATTTTTTTAACTTTTTTTACCACGTGTTACTATTTATATAAATTAAGTATAAAGCTAAAAGGTTTTTCAAACACCCATTAGTAAGATTAGCACTATGAATTACAACAATAATTCATAATTTTTTTTTTTTGTGTCATGACATTTTTTTTCCTTTTAATTATTGATTAATTTTTTAAAATTTAGTCCTTATATAATATGTGCATAGGAATTTAGAGTTAATAATTTATTTTAATTTATCTTTTTATATGGTTATCTCTATATTAAAAAACATCACAACATCAAATTGATGTTAGAAAAATATTCCAATATCGCAATATGATCTATTTTTAAAGAATTTTATTTAAATAAAAATGATTTTGATGAAAACTAGTTTGTTCAACCTTATGGAGTAAATGACCCGGTTTGCGAGTTTGGTAATGTAACCTTGGTTGCTCTGGTTCGCGGGTTTAGCTGGGTATTTTTTTTTATTGAACTCGATTATGTAATCGTCTATGTTTTTTTATCATATAGTTAAAAAAATAGTTTTGAAAAAAAATATTTTATTAAATTTTGGAAAGTTCATGGGCATGCTGACGAGTTTAGCTTCTTTTTTTTTTTTTTTTTAATTCCATCATTTGATATTGGACTGATTGAAAACTGAGTTTTATAATTTGTTTTGTTTTACTTTTTATAAAGTTATCATAATTTTTTAAAAACAAGTCTTGGTATTGGTTTGATGCTCAATTTGACGATTGTCTAATTTTATTATCATATAGTTAAATAAACAATAGTTTTTTTTTTTTTAAAAAAGTTATTAATCCTAATGAAATCCAATACCTAATTTGCAGGTTTGATGTGTTGATTCAGGTTACCCGATTCATGGGTTTAACTAGTTCACCCATCAAACATGTTATGTTATATATATATATAGTTTTAGTTTTCGTTCTTTAATTTTTCTAATTTACTCTTCTTCATTAGTGGATTGCTTAAAAAATAAAATTTATGGTTTATTGTTTTTTATTTTCTCTAGGGTTATTATGATCTCAATAATGTTTTTTTCAGGCTTGGTACTCAATTTTATAAGCATTTAATTTTATTATAAAATAAAAATAATTTCAAAGATAATAAAGTTATTAAACACATTGAAATTCATGACCTAGGTCACTAGGTAACCGAGAACGATCCAATATGTCGTTGTCTTAGAATTTTTTTAAAATTGTTGTCTTAAAGTTTTTTTTTTTTAAAGCTATGCTATGTCTTTAAGCTGTCTTTATACCTATTAAATTGAATAATTATTTTTGGATTAATTTTCATGTGATTTAATTTAAAACTCAAATTAGAAAAAAAAATTGGGTAATAGGATTTCAAAATCAAATCGCTTGATTGAATTTAATAATACTATAAAAAATATCTCTATATTTTAAATATTTTTTTTAAGTTTAGAAAAAAAAAAAGCCTAACCTCCAGCAAAACATGGATGAATGTACCAGTACATTTTAAACTATAACTCCAAAATTTTAAAATTTATTTTTCAAAAGTCATGTCTAATATTTATACTACAGTATATTAGTATTGAAAAAAAAAACATATAAAGATAATGGGCCAGCCCATTACCTCAGTAGCCCATTAAGTTGAACTTGGATCCAAAATTGGCATGTGGCCACATTAGGACATATTCATCTATTATCATCTCTAACAATACCAAAACCCTCAAAAAACCCCTCAAAGACCAACCGAAAAGCACGAGAGCGACTAAAAAGCTCTAAAGCTTGTACTTCAATGGCGGCGAAGAAACAAGACAGTAACAACAAATCAAAGAAGAGAAAGCAAAACCCAGATGCTAAGACAAATACAAATAGCTCATTTTCTAAAAGACCGAAGCTTGTCAGCTCAAAACCTGAAAACAAGCAAGAAAAGAAGCCTTTCAAGCCATTTAAGAAGCAGAATTTTGGCAAATTGAAGTCGCAATCTGGTGAAGAGAAGAACACCCCTTTATCAAAAAGGGAGCGTAGGCTACATGCAAAGGTTATTTCTTTTCTAGTTTTTTTTATTTTTTATTTTTATTTTTTTATTGTTATTATGTATAGTTGTTTTTTGCGTACTGAGTGTTTTTGTTTGTTTGTTTGATGATAGGAATTGACGGAGGCTAGGAAGAAGAGAAGGAAGCAACATTACACTCTTGAACAAGTATGCGTATTCTTTTAATTTGTTTTTATATCCAATTTGATTCATTGAAGTCAAACATTTGTCTCTGAGTCGTGGTTTAAGGAGTTACCTGGGACTAACATGTCCTTTTAGGAATTTGTCATTTTTGAAAAGATAAGTTGAAGTTCAAGGCTTGCTGTTTTTTTTTTTTCTTAAGGAAATCTGAAGTGTGTATTGGCTATAGTTTATGTTGTAAGTTTTGTTTATTGTGATTATTGGTTTGAGCAAATATCTTTTATTTTCACACAGGAGCTTGCACGTCTTTGGGAAAAGATGAGGCAGCGTAATATTGTCAAAGAAGAGAGATCCAAGTACCTTTTTTTTTTTGGTTAAGCTTAACTCCATGATTACATGTGCATGGGATTTTGCTTTCATTCTTTCTCTTAACCATTTTTTCCCTTTTAAATTATCTTAAAAGGATTATTGCTGAAGCTATACTAAAGATGAAGGGGAAGATTCCGGAAATTGCAAGCTCCCATGTTTCGTCTCGTGTTCTGCAGGTGATTTTCTGCTTCCTTTTTGTTTGTCCATGATATGGGTTTTCCTAAGTTTACTGGTTTGTAAATGTTTGTTGTATCCCTCATTTATGCTGTTTTATTTTATTTTCAGACTTGTGTGAAGTATTGTACACAAGCTGAAAGGGATACCGTATTTGACGAGCTCAAGCCACATTTTCTGACCTTTGCGACCAACAAGTATGCAATTCATCTTGTGATGAAAATGCTAGATAATGGTACGTTTTGAGTTGAAAGAATCAAAAGAGAAAATAGAGGGACAATCAAAATGCCAGTTCCTATACATTATATTTATTCTTGTAAGTAAGACCCTTTTACTTTCATCATCTAAACTTCTTTATCTTGTTTGCAGCTTCTAAAAAACAGCTAGCAGAGTTCATCAGCTCCCTCCGTGGGCATGCTGCTTCTCTTCTTCGACACACTGTTGGATCTGTTGGTATGTTATACACTTGGGTTTTTGTTTGCTTTTTTTAAGGAGCAGTGGATCTCTTGGATACTCTGATCAAAGATATATTGATTCTGCTTAATTGTCTGTTACTCACTCTAAATCTCTCAATTTTCATTGAACTTAATTCTGGTGGTTTGTCAGTTCTGAAGATTCAATAGTTGATCCAAACCTGATTCATCCCTGTACTTGATGCAAAACATTACCTTGTTAGAGGATATTCCCTTGAATTTTTCTTTAGATTATGGTTTCCTTTGGTTTTTCCCTATCCTTTTCAGGAAAATATTGTTTCTCAAGTTTGATGAATTGGATAAAGGTTTCCTATTGAAGATAGAATGCAACTGATTACTTTTTTTTAAAAACTCCTTTTCAGTTATCGAGCATGCATACCAGCTGGGAAATGCAACTCAAAAACAAGAGCTTCTGATGGAGTTGTATTCCACTGAACTTCAATTGTTCAAGGATCTTTCATCAATGAAAGAAAGCAGGTGACTCATTTTCTGTTTCTAGTACTTTGCCATGCAAGAGTGTTCCCTATTGTAATATTTTCTAACAGTCCATGGTCATGCTGCTTTCTTGATTTTGCTGAATATTTATCTATGCCTTGGTTATCTTTCAGGTTACCAGATGTTATCTTGAAGCTGAACCTACAGAAAGGTTCAGTCTTACGACACATGGCTTCTGTCATTCAACCAATTCTGGAGAAAGGAATTGTTGATCACTCTATTATACACAGGGTGCTAATAGAGTACCTCAGCATAGCTGGCAAGGTTAAACAACATTTTAATGCCCTAAACAATTTCAAAAGAACAAATTTTGAAGCATTTTTTTTTCTACAGTAGCAGTTTCTCTTTGCAACTTTGTTGTCTTTCTAAATTAAGTTTGTTTTTAGACCTCAGCAGCAGAAATAATTCAACAATTGTCAGGCCCACTTCTTGTTCGAATGATCCATACAAGGGATGGATCTCGGGTTGGGATACTGTGTGTCAAACATGGGAGTGCTAAGGTTTGTTGCATTTTCTTTGATCTTTAATATCGACAAAGATTTAAAAATAGCTGTTTATTTATTCAACCATGTGAAAAGGGTTATTCTGATTTCCATCGGTTGTCCATTGCCCTTTAATCTTTCTTTCCTTTTCCTTTTGTGATAATATCCAGGAGCGAAAGAAGATTGTCAAAGGACTGAAAGGCACAGTAGGCAAAACAGCTCATTTTCAATATGGAAGTTTGGTAAGGATTTCATTTTTCATCTGTACCTGCTCTGTAGCTTGACGTATTTATTGTTCGTGGCTGGAGAAAAAATTTACAGTCACCTTCCTGACATTGTCTTCTGACTTAAAAAGTTTCATTTAAGTACTCGATGTTGTGTTTTACCAATTGAGTTCACTCTTATGTTTCCTATATTTCCTTGGGTAGATCCTGCAACACATAATTTCCTCCAGATCTGCATATATTGCTGAATTGTTTTCTGTAGTTGTAAATGGATTCTTTGTTCTGTGTTTTTTTTTCCGGTGACGGTGGGGGTGGGGTATGGTTCAAATTGTAAAGATTAGTGACTGAAGGTTATGTATATGCTTTAGACTATATCTCAGTGTTTTGAATTTTTATGCCCATTTGCATTATCTTCAGCTTCATCTGTTTCCTTGCTTGTGTCATCATATTTTTGTTCTGTGGTATTCTCTGACTATTAACTTTTTGTGCATCGGATGTTTTAAGGTACTTGCCTGCATTGTCTCAACTATTGACGACACAAAGCTCGTAACAAAGGTTGTTTCTAGTTGTGATGCTTATTACTGTTATTCTTTAGAATTTTCTTTTGAATGTCTTTCTGATTGAGTTTCTATTAAACTCTTCTGATTGCAGACTGTCATTCGCGAGCTTCAGTCGATCTTAAAGGAGCTTGTTTTGGATAAGGTTTCTACTCTTCTTGCACCTTGGAAGTAATTTTGGTTACATATATAATGGGAAAAGGTGTTGTGTAGCTTTAACTGTAAAACATGGATGGTCACCAAGTGTTTATTAAAATTCAGAATGCCACAAACAGGACTGGCTACTAATTATTAATTAATTCAACATATCATCAAACCCCCTGGGCACCTCTGCTAACAAAATTTGGGAAACTGGTTCTTACAACGCATTTATTTATCAATTAATTTTGTGGGATCTTTTATCTCAGTTTTTTTATATTGACAGATTTTTAGCTGTCTGGTTTTACCCTTACAAAACTTGTTCCTGATTCTTTTCACTGTTTATTAGAATGGAAGACGTCCTTTGTTGCAGTTGCTTAATCCAAATTGTACACGATATTTCAGTCCTGATGAAATGGCTTCTCTTAGCCTATCTATTTCCTCTCTCAATTCCATGGTAACGTGATATTCATTTATCATTTATCTGGACCTTGAACGATCTTAGATCACTGATGCAATGATGCTTGAATGTACTATTTTTCTTTTCCATTTGCAGGGTGAGTTGGAAGTAAATTCTGAAACTAAGTCTTTAAAGGACGAGGAATCTAGTGACAAGGACAACAATGGGAGAGAAGTTACAATGGCAAAGCCTGATGGAAGTACAAGCCCTGAAACTCTTCAACTCATTGAGGGTGGCAAAAAAGATCCTTCTATTAGAAGGCAAGAGCTGTTGGTGGGCAGTGGCCTTGCTGAGGTTTGTTGCATTAAGATCTCTAAAATTCCTTTTGTTGTTCTTTTCTATGGTGTCTCTGTATCAGAAAGACTTCTGGCTTTGATACTACTGTGCTTTGCAGGGCCTCATTGACATATGTATTGAGAATGCAGAAGAGTTGCTAAGATCAAATTTTGGTAAAGAAGTCTTATTTGAGGTTAGTCCCTGCATCTGATATTTTGTTGTAGTAATTGTTTACTTCAACCTCCAGAAGTTCAGTTGCTGAAACTTGTTATGATATTTTCACCTTTCTCTTCTGAAGTCTATGTTAGTGTGAACTTGCTATTTTGCTAGATTATTGGGTTTAGGAGGCACATACATGCCTATTAAGAGTGCATTTGATAATGTGATGCAGGTGCTTCTGAAAAGGCATCAAATTGGGATGCTTTTTTTATGGTTTCGACATCTTCATGTCACAATCATCCTAAAGCTCCCAAAAAAAACCAATCTGATGCCTTTTCAGTTCAAAATCAATTTGAAAAGCACTTTAAAAAACACAAACACAGAGCAATTGCACTACCAAACAGGCACTAGATGTCTTTGTAAATACCTGGCTTAACCCATCAGAACATTTGATTTGATCTATCTTGGTGATGAATGAAGGTTGCAACTGGGGGTTCTGGTGGTATTCTTCGAGAAACTTTGGGTGACAAGATGAACACCTTGCATGAAGCTATAGCATCTCTTGCAGCAGAATCTAAATTTGAGGAATCAGACAAGGATCATGTCCTTGAAAATTTCCACTCCAGTCGGACCATTAGGAAATTAGTTATGGAAAGCTCCATGTTTGCCACCACTCTATGGAAGAAAGCTTTGAAAGGAAAGTGTGAGCAGTGGACACAAGGTCACAGGTTAGGCTAACATTCAAGTCTCTCTTGCAAGTAGAATGCATTTAGCCAAAGCATAATTTTGATATCTGACGTAAATGTCTTTCCTAACATTCTGCAGTTCTAAGGTAATATGTGCATTCTTGGAATCGTCGGACTCCAAGATCAGTAAACTAGCCAAGGAAGAATTGCAGCCCTTAATAGACAGCGGTATTCTCAAATTACCTGAAAAGAAGCAACCAGCAAACAAATGAAGGTAAAATCGTTTGCAGCTGACGGTCACTATAATGACACTATCTCAAAGTACAGGCACAGCAGCTCCTGGATCACTGGTTGAATTGAATTTGAACTCAACCACGACAAGACAAGCATAGAGTGGATCCAAATCTGAAATGAGGTCCAAGGAAAAGGTGTTATAGCATGTACTGTAGCCTATCTATCTTTCTCTTCCATGAATCATGTCAACGTGCACGACATCTGTACATTAGAGAAATCACTCTGTTGCCGATCTGTGTCACAGCAGAATCATGTTTTTGTTCCTCCTATCAAGCTTGAAATTTTGTTATATTACGACTTACCAAGTTGTAGAAGCATTTGATCAAATATATGACTTCAACAATTTTGACGTTACATCATGTTAAGATTGCCTGACAGTCACGTCAGCTTCATCTCTTCCTTTGTTTTTCCCCCTTGAAAATTACCAGCTGTAAAATATCGACTGCATAAAACCATGAATCTAGTGAGACAGAAAAGATTAAGATAATGGGACAGAGGCCTGTTCTTCGAAAGGATAGATTTACTGTTATAAAAACATTTATTTTTATGAATTTTCTCTGTTATTTTCTATTTTTTTTTACATTAATTAGAAGCAATTTAGATGCATCAGCTGCATTTTTCTTTTAGAATATCAACTTAAATGACTGGAATCACAAAAAACGCTTAAAGCAAGGGACTAAAAAACACAATTAAGCTCAGAGATTTTCTGCTGTTTCGTAAAGAAATATACAGAGGAGAGCTTCTATTCTATGCTGTTTCATAAAGAAATATCTTAATATATTCATTGAAGCAAATTTAAATTAACATCGAGAAATGCCACAGCTCCATAGAACATATATTTTCTACTGAACCCTACGCCCTTACCAATGGATCTGTGATTCCCAATATTATTTCATGGCACGATAGATGCTATTTGACTAAAAATGTTTTGTTTGACTCCAGGAGTATAACATTTTGTGGTTGTCTCCTTCCTCTTGCTTTTTAGATTCTTAAGCATATGATTGAATCTCATTTCTTTTCCTTTTTCAAAATCCAATTTCTTGGTAATTGAGAATTTATTTTTTTCTTTCCTTTCAATTTTCTTCAGCAATTTATATATATATATATATATATATATATAGAAAAAATGCTTTAAATATCCCCATAACTGAGTATCTACCATAAATTCAAGGGATCGGTCTAGTGGATAGTGAGATTTACTCAATTTCCTAACCTTTTTATATTCAAATTTTAAGATGAACACTTGATGGAACTTATTAAATTCCATTTAATGCATGAGAATATCATTAAAGATCAATGGACGTGATCTCAATTGATATACTAACTGATTCGAAACAAATATTTCAAGGCACATAGCAGTATTTTTGAATACAGGTGAGCTGACACATGAAAATGGCTGCTCTCTTAATTTCTCGTGAAGAAGATAAAAGAATGGCCTCTAAGCTCTCAAAATCCAACCTCTAGATTTGATTTTAAAATTGAAATCAGCCCAACTAATAGGGATTGAGGGATGGATAATGGAGCCAAAATCCAAATATTAACCCTGTCAAACATTAACGTTAGCCTCTCCATCTCTTCTCTTCCCACAACCGATCCACTTTGAAAAATCTCTCCCACAAACTTTGCTCTCTTTTCTTAACTGCTCCACCATTGCAATCACTCCCTCTCCTTAAAGACCAACGAAACGTACACCAACATTAATACAATACACATTTAGCAACGATAGGAGTATATATAACAGTTCCATTCTTCATTTCCCCCCCTCTTCTCTCTTAAATGGGGCTAGAATTAGAAACCAAGAAATCCCAGTTAGTGTTTGAGATTTGTTCTCTGTCAGCCCTATTGGTTTCCTGTGTTCATAGGCATCATAGTAGTAGCTGTGATCCTGTAGAATCGCATTTTATTGATTGGTATCGCATTCTGGGAGTACGTAATGTGTTAATCTTCTTGATCTTGATTACTTCTCAAGGTTTCTTTATGTTTTATTTCAATTTAATTCAATGTGTTCTTGGACTTGTTCGCAGGTAGAGGAAAATGCAGGCTTAGAAGTTATAAAGAAGAGGTATCATAAACTTGGTAAGTACGTTTTGTTGATGTTGTTGTGTGCTTTTGTTTTTTTTGTTTTTTTTATATATATTATGTTGACGTGCTTTTCCTTCCGTTTGTGGTGAGGATTGTTAATTTCTTGTGGCAGCTTTGCAACTTCACCCAGACAAGAACAACCATCCTAAAGCTGACATTGCCTTCAAGCTTGTCTTGGAGGTTAGATAGACTATTCTCTTCTTATTTATTGATACAGGTAGAACTTGGCATGTATAGTTGCATGGATGACTGCTATTTCAATGTAGATTTATTGCTTAAATTGGTTTATGTAATCAATCAGATGAGATAGATATTAGATAATTCTTGTTTCTTGTGGATTAATGATGAAGATAGTCATTTGAATCAAATTGAATTTAAGAAATATAGAATATGGATAGATGACACAAAATCATTTGCATTTTGGGACCATCTGTGGGCACCGACTGAACTTGGTTATTTAATTTCAAACCAAGATTTAGATAACTACCATTAGATTCTATTGTTATTAGAGTACATAAACTCGCACCAGTAATCACATCAAAGATAGCAGCCTGTAAAATAAATGCTCACGAGGATGAAATGCAATATTTGATGACTAGTAATGGTTCTGTACTATGAGAGTTTGCCCTGTGTGACATAGCCATAAAGCCATGGCAGAGTTTGGGTGACAGAAGGGGCCCTGGCTGGTTTCCCCTGTAAAATGAAAAAATCACCAAACTTTGTTTTCTTGTTAGTTTTTCCATCTTCTGATAGTTCACTCCCTTTTCTTCCACCTTTAATACACCATGCTTTGTTATTTCACTTTGCTTCATTTCTTTCTGGGATAGCTTTCCATCAGGGTCGTTCCGTTTTCCAGAATCTATGGCTGCCTTGAATGTTCTTGCCGCAATCGCAGCAATGGCATTTGAATATCCCTGATTGAGGCCCTTCGTGGAAGTCATAAACTGGCCGATTGAAGGAATATGGGGCAAGATTGATGAACTTGTTAAAAAAAAAATCGGTGCGAAGCAGGAACTGCCAAGTTGGGGTATCGTGATATAAAATTATATCACAACACCCTTCACCATTCTCTTAGTAATTAAGAAACAACATAAAATTTCATGAAACAGTTCTGTTTTTTTTTTTAAATAAAATAAAATAAAATAAATTTCAATGTTTGTGTGTTTCTCTGTATATATGTATGCATGTCTGTATGTTCCTTTCAGCATCCTCAGAAAAAGAATACGCTTTTTCTTGCAGGCTTATTCATATCTCTCAGATAATATAAAGAGAAGAGACTTCAACTTGGAGAGAAGCAAGAACTTCTGCATTGTGTGCAACAGAATTCCATACGCATTTTCCAACAGTTTGAGCAAACCACATGCATCGAAAGTTGTCGAGGAATTGAAATCTGCAAATCGCACAAGATTGCTTCGAAATCGGGTAAAAGAAATGAAACAAAGATTCAAAGAGGAAATCAAGGTGATGGAGAACTGTTTGAGGGCTAATAGATTGTCAAGGAAAGAAACACCTCTTTTCAAACCATCAGAGAATTACCAATTCCAAAGCAACACTCGTTGTGTGTCACAGAAGGCCGAGTCCCCGGTTTTTGATCCATCAAACTATCTTTTCACAGGCTATCCTCACATTAGGAATCAGATTTACAAGAAACCCGAGAACTTTTCAGACTTGAAGAGGAGAGATATATTGAACAAGTACGGTGGCCATGGAGAAGGAAAATCATATAATGATTTCCCAGTTTTTGAGATGAGATCAGATGGAGGAATGCTCAAGGAATCTGCTGCTTGTGTTTATTCATAATCCTGAATACTGAATAGTATTCATCCATACAGTACTGTGGAATTAGAGTTGCAGAATCTTACATTAGCAGAGAATTCTTTTCATATTTTCTTGCTGACAGAGAGAATTTTTTCAATCAAGAAACTGGTATGTTGTAGAGAATTCATCCAAAGAAGGAATTACTTGTTGCAAAGAACCTCTACTTCATATAGAAACATATATCAAACTCTTCTCTCAGTATAAAAATAGCAATTGTAGATAATTCAACCAGATAAACATTATTCATTAGAAAGAATCATTTTCAGCAAGGAATTATGCGTAAAGAAATAATCCTTCACAAAACATTGCCAAAACGAGCTAGATTTTGTCCAAATTCAGCCTGGCTGAACCCGGGGCTCTAGTAGGCTGGTTCTAGGGCTACTCTGTGAAAATCAATGCCGATAATATACTGGAAAAACCATTAAAAATCTCATGTCTTTTGAAGGCGGAAACACTTCTGCATATCATATTTTCATTCATTACTGTTTCATAATTCATCTCACACTACTACGTTTTGAACCCGACTCGGTCAGACAAAAATGTGAAAAAGATTATAGATTTGTCATTATGATTTTCCTAATAACCAAATTACTCGTATAAATGAAATATTACTAGTTTTTTATTATGATTTTGTTAACATCTAAATGAATATCAGAAGGAGCTGGCACCGAATCGTGATTTTCCACAGCCAGGACACCAAGGAATCCATAAGAAGAGGGAATGATGCTGAGAATTGTTAAAAGTTCAGATAAATCATTTGCATCGATGCCAGAAGCCAGCAAGGTAGGTGACGTGGATGGAGGAGCTTTGCAACCAGGCTGCAAGATCTCTGATGGTTCTCGTGCTTCGACTTCAAAAGGCAGGCCTGGAGTGGATGAGGGCAATCATAAGAAGAATGGCTTAGTTGGCACTCAATCAAGCGAAGAAACTTGGAGAGCACGTTTCTTCATCTTCATCGATGCCAAGAGGCGAAGATAAAAGTGGTGATCGTAGCAATTCTTGGTCCTGCAAATAATTTGAATGGCACGTAAATCTGTCGTTACTTTTTACTCTAATGATTTAATTTATACGAAAATAAAAATCAAGGTGGATAACAAATAAACTGAGGCAAAGATCAATCATCTTATCTTAAAACAATCTAACACGTGTTCTCTAATAGCAATGATATGATTGCAATATTATTTCTCAATCTTACTTGATTTTCTATTCTTGATAGCAAAACCAAAAACAAACTACAAACCAAAATTTATACGTTACTCGTTACCATTTTTTTTTTTTGTAGAAAAGGGTAGAAGAATCTTGACAAGAAAGTTTGTAAAAGAGAGATTTTTTAAAAGATGATAAGTTTATTTAATTATCAAGATTTTATTAGGATTGTCTTTGTATAATATTTTAAAACGACACTTTTAACGTTAATTTAGTTTAAAACCTAAAAAATATACACAATTTTAAATTTTAATTTATTTAAAAGTGGTGTTGCGGTAACTTTTCAAAGTGCTTTTTATTTGGAAATGTATCAAAATAATAATTTTTATTTTTAAAAAATTATTTTTGATATTAGCGCATCAAAATAATTTAAAAACACCAAAAAAATATTAATTTGAAGTAAAGAAAAAAACTAAAATAAATTTAAATTTGTTCAAAAACGTTTTTGAAACCCAAAAATAAACATGAAGGATTCTAAATAATCAACATTTAATCTATGAAAACCTAGGGTTTCTTTAGAATTTTAAAAACAACAACAAAAATTGATTTAAAATCAAAGAGTTGTTTGGATTCTAAATAATCAACATTTAATATAAAGATTTTGTATTAGGTGTGAATTTTAATTTTAAAAAAATTACAAATCATTATTTAGGTATTGGATCTCATCATACCTCATAATTTAGCTTCCAACTCTAGCTTTGCCTTTGATATAGGTTCTTTGTTCGTATAAGATCACCAAATTGTTCTAACCTTTCATTTTGAATTCGTTAATTACAATGTTGATTAGGGATTTTTTTTATTTAAAATTCGTTGTCATTCTCCTCACTAAAGAGAGAAGAAAGATAAAAACATTGTAAGAACCTACATATTTCTCTCAATATTAATACTATATAAGTAATATTTATTTTTTTTAATATTATATAAAAAAATATTTATCCCTTATTAATGTTATGTAGAAAATATCTATCCTTCATCCTCATATACTATGGTGTATTTAGAGGAATTAGTTTCTTAACACTTGTATTACTTAATTAATTTATAATATTTTTCTTTAATCTCTAAAAGATTGCTTAGAATTATTTTATAAATGAATATATTTAAATATTTATTAAATAAATATATTTATTTTTCAAATGATTTCATATAAATTTATTGATTATAATGAAATTAATTTGTTTAATTTTTGAATCATGTAAATATTTTTAACTGGACTTAAGTGAAAATTAGGAATAGTTGAATTATCTTTCAAATAATTAGTAATTTATAGTTAGGATAAATATATATAAATTTTAAAAATAATAATTAAACACAAATTTCACCTAACATCATACCATTGAATAATGCAAGACTATAACCAAAATAATCATTAAAAACTAACTTAGTATTCAATTTTATAATTTGATGAATTTTGATATAATTTAATTATTTTTAGATTTTAATACTTTATATTTATTGTTGACTTGCTTTTATGTTATTTTAAATTTTTGATAGTTAAAATAAACTATCAAAATAGTAATATATAGTTTAGGAGCAATTCAAGTAATTTATTTATGTTATGTAGTGTTTTAAGAATATAAAAATATGAAAATAAGGGAATAATCCTATATTATAGAATCCATTCTAAATAATAGCCTATATTTAAAAAAATATTTCTTTTTTTACCTTTTTAATTAGATATAGAGTTAAATTCCTTACTATATTTAAAAAATAAAAAAATATTTTTTAAATAATTTCTAACAATAATTATTTTAAATAACAAAGGCCAACCAAATGAAGCTTTATTATAACAATCATAGTTCAACCTCTCTCTCTCGAATGACTTTGCAGTTTAAATAAAGATTGATTAAAATATAATTTTATTTTTTTATGTTTTTAAATTATTTTGATATATTAATTTTAAAAATAAAAAATATTATAATATATTTGTAACAAAAATGATTTAAAAACGAATCATTATCAAACCTCCCCCAGCAAAAAAAAAAAGCAAACCAGATGGATGTATATTATAAAAATGATAGTTAGTTGAACCTACCTCGTATGCTCGATGATGGCCCATCCAATTATTGCTGAGTAAGGTTGGATCCAGCCAGTCTCCAGGCCAACACGTTCTCGTGATTTCTGCCCTCATCTCTGGGACTCCTTTTTCACTTTCTCGCCTTGACTGCTGTCCTCGTCAAACCGTAGAGCTCACATTTATCATTGATTTTTATTTATTTATTTATTTATTAATTAACAACACACTCAAACATAAATACTGTAGTAAGGAATACTACTTTTTCATGTGATTTTATTTTGGTGTGCCTCTAAGCCAAATGTTTGTTGTTGTTTTTTTAATTTATTCTCTTGTTTAGTTTTTTGGATATCAATATTTAACACTCATAAAAATTTATTAGATCTTCTAAATACATGTGAAGATGTATTTTTAAAATTATTTGAAAATAAATTTAATTGAAAATACATTATCATCGAATAAAATAAAAATAAAATCATAGTGTACACGCACGTTGCCAACTTACCTGAGTCTTAAACAGAGGGAAAAACTTGCCCCTCCAACTAGTCATTGGTTGCCGTAACGTGCGCGCACTCTTTTACTTGGTTACTTGGTTATTTGGTTATTATATTCCCAAACTCAACCTTTCCGTTTTCAAATTATTTTCATTCTCCAAAATATCCTCACATTAATTATTTTTTAATTGGTTAGAAATTAAATTTGGTTAGAAATTGAAATTTCCAAATTATTTGGTTAGAAATTGAATTTATTTTTTAATAGTAATGGGTTTAGATTCTTTAAAGGTTACTACTAGAGACTTATACATTTATTAACTTCATGATCTATTAAATTAATTAAGATATATACAAGTTATATACACTCACATTAATTAAAAAAAAAAACATCTTAAGAAGTATTAAAATTATTAATAAAAATCAAAATTAAAATTTAAAATAACATTGCAAATTATATATTTAGATAAGATTTAGCTATGTCTGACTATAAAAACAAAGATAATAGTGATAGGGTAAACATGTTTCTTTTTATTTTTAATTTTAAAATATATTTATTTTATATTTTTATACCTATCTTTTCTTGTAAACAAGATAAACTTAAGCTTAGTGTTTGTTTTTCGGTTTTTTTAAAATTCTTAATTTTTAATTATTCTGATAGGTTAATTTTAAAAATAAAAAGATATTATTTTAATATATTTATAATTTGGTTTTAAAAAAACTACTATCAACACGATCGCAAGCATTTACTTAATAGTAATTTAACACCTAATCTTTCTTCGTTTCAATATTATATTATCTTCATCTATCCCTTTCAACATTCCACACTTCTTCTCTGTGTCTACAAACTTCTCTGACTTCTAATCCATACCCTTCCTCCAAAATCCCTGAAATCTGTTTCTCCTCGAAAAACCCATTTGCATGATCTCCAAAACTTGAAATTCTTCCAATCATGGCGGCGGCGACAATGGCGACGGCGGCGGGAGCAGCGATGCTGATGTATTACATAATAATCCGGAGACTAGCGGCAGCGAAGGGCGTTGATTTATCGAAATCGAGGTCGGGGACGAGGAGGATTGCCAGAAGACCGGTACAAGCGCCTGCCACTTGGCTAGAAACAATAACAACATTATCAGAGACGCTTAGGTTCACTTACTCTGAGACTTTAGGAAAATGGCCCATTGGTGACTTGGCTTTTGGAATCAATTATCTCTTAAGGAGACAGGTATATATTAAGAACTGTGTTTTGATTTATATTGGGTTGTGTTAAATTTGGGTTTTGTTTTTAAAGTTTGTCTTTTTATCATTGAGTATGTGAATTTTAATATTTTTTTGTGCGTTCAGTTATTTTAGTTGTGAAGAGAGAAAGGAGATAGTTGCTATTTTTGTAAAAACTGATGCTCTAGTTTAATGAGTAATTTATTTGTCGAAAATGTGTGGTCTTTTTTTATGATTTTTTGTGTGTGTTTTGAGTTATTTTTGGCTTTTTAATGTAGGCATTTTTTTAGTTATATTTTGCTTTCTGGTGTAAGAATCTAGAGTTTACTGCTTATTTAGTTGTTGTTTAGTTAAGCTAAAAGGAGTTAATTAGTGTTTTGATTGCTGTAAAGACGTACTTTACTGTAATTGGTTATGTATACTTTGGTTGGCCTTCTGCTTAAGATCAAGTGTAATTAGTTATTTATTTGTTCAAATTTGTATATTTACGGGAATAATGCAGCAGCCCTAGATGCAGATGACATGCCTTAATCTTAAACTTTGATTTGTATTACTCTTTTCTTAGGCCTTTGAGGTTTAGTTAATGTGTTTAATCGAGGGTTTTTTTTTTTGTGTAGGGTAATTTCCATGTTGCAAGTGTATATGCTGGTGGTAATTCTGTACAGCTGAAAGGCCCTGACATTATAGCAGAGATGTACGATCTATTGAGATTGTTGACCCTTTGCATGTATTTTTCAAAGAAGCCATTCCCGATCTTTTTGGAGTTGGCAGGATTCTCTCAGGAGGATGTTCTTATTCAGAAGCCAAAAGCAGGGGTAGGTGACAATCTATAATGCAATTTGTTAGTGTGCTTTGATCTCTTTCTTTACATTTAAAGTAAACCTGTAAACTTCTTTTACATAGGGATTTACATTATGGCTCCTTATCCTCTCTTTAGATATAGTTTAGCCTGTATTATGGGTTTTTATCAATTTTAAGTAGATTTTTCTGCATTTCTCGTTCTGTTTGTTCTTTCTAAAACGCTGTGCATACACAGCAATTTCCTTTACAGGTGAAACGTCCTGCTTTTACACCATTAAGAAGATTCCTTACGTGGTGCCCCTTGTCAAAATAAATTCACAAAGGACTGTGGAAACAAAAAGCTGATTTTAAATACCTTATTTTACAGTTTGTGGCTGTTATTTCTGAAAAGGAAAGAAATAGAAAGGTACACTATTGTAAGACATTGTCTTTCCTACTTGGCATGCCCCAACTAGGAGACTTGAACTGGATAACATCATTTGTGATTGGTGACATAGTCAATGGACCCCAAATCTTAAGCATGCCTAAAACTCAAGACTGCATGCCTAAAACTCAAGACTGCATGCCTTTTCTTATCAACCTTTTCCTCTTAGATTTACTTGTCCCAGAAAGGTTATGACACTGAACATACTTAAGATTCTTTTTCATGATTCAGCTCAGTTTAAAGCATCAATATATGAGGTGTGCAACTTTTTTCCATTGTAACAGTATTCTGGAAGAACTTGTTTAGATGATGTTCTTCCCATGTATCGTAATCTCTCCATGATCCTACTTTCTGCTTTATTTTTGTTCAAAATGTTAAATGAGTATTCCTTTTAATTTCCACAAGTTTGGATGCAGCTTCTGAAGCCTGCTTTCACAATTATACATGATAAAAATTCAAAACAACTCCTTCTACTGATTCGCGGTACTCATAGCATCAAAGATACACTAACAGCAGCAACTGGTGCAGTGGTCCCCTTTCACCATTCAGTTTTACATGATGGTTGGATTAGTAATTTAGTTTTAGGCTATGCACACTGTGGAATGGTTGCTGCAGCTCGTTGGATTGCCAAGATGAGCTCTCCTCTCCTGCTTAGGGTACATGGTGAATATCCCGACCACAAAATTAAGGTAATTGAATATATTTTTTGGCATGGATTCATCTTTCTCATATTAATGTCTCTGGTATACACTAACATGGTATTAGTGTAAGATGCTGACATGTAGTAAGGTTTACCTGTCTTTGAACTCGCCTCTAATTATTCGATTATCATTTACAGATTGTTGGGCATTCACTTGGTGGTGGTACTGCAGCATTATTAACCTATATACTTAGAGAACAAAAGGAGCTCTCTTCAAGTACCTGTGTCACATTTGCCCCAGGCATGTGCTATTGACTCCTGGTGATCTTTTATTTTGTTTTGACATTTACTTGGTTAAGCTTGTACTGGATTGGATACTTGTCATGCTTGCCGTTTACATTTGAACACCAATATTAATTTCTAAACTGAGATTCTGTGCTGTAGGTGCAATATTCTGTTTTCAGGATAAACCCCTGGGTTTTCTTGTCATCGTGTGTGAAATGCTCTTTGCACTTTGATTCTTATGGAAGATCTTATTTGGTTGAAAGAGGGTATACCTCCGGGTTACTTTGATACGCTCTCTAAATGCCTTTCATTACTTTATTTGCAGCTGCATGTATGACATGGGATTTAGCAGAATCAGGCAAGCATTTCATTACCACTGTCATTAATGGATCTGATCTGGTGCCTACATTTTCAGCTGCCTCTGTTGATGATCTTCGCTCTGAGGTTCTGAAATTTGTTCCTGAGAGGGTCAAACATTGATGTTCATTCTTTACCATCCACTGTCAAACTCCTGACTTTTAAATGGTTGTCAACCAGGTCACAGCATCTTCATGGCTAAATGATTTGAGGGATCAGGTTGAGCATACCAGAGTCCTAAATGTTGTTTATCGCTCTGCTACTGCCTTGGGATCCCGTCTACCATCCATAGCTAGTGCGAAAGCCAGGGTTGCTGGTGCAGGTGCACTTCTGCGACCTGTCTCCAGCAGCACTCAGGTAACATGATGCTTGTGGTTGTGAATTAGTGGTCCAGGGACTTGTAATCAAGCCACCGTCATTTAGTTCTAATTTGGAACGAGTAAAAACACCTGTAACTCACATTTTGTCTCCGAATTGAATCAGGATCAAGATAGGATTTTTCTGAATTTTATAATTGTTTGATATAGGTTGTGATGAAGCGAGCACAAGATGTTGCCCAAGCTGTTGCCAGAACACGCCCATCTTTAGCATCATGGTCGTGTATGGGGCAACGTCGACGTTCTGTGGGCCCTTCTTTGGTAAATTCTAACACACAGGATTTGCCTGAAGCTACTATAGTATCTGAAAACTCTGAAGCTCTTGTGACTGAAGTCCAGACAAAAGACTCACTGCAGATCCTACTTGAGTCAAGCTGTGGTTCAGGTCACGATGATGCCAGGGAAGATGAGCCATTTTTATCTGATGATAGGGTAATGACCTCATCAGTCATGGAAGAGGTTACTGAAGGTCAATTGTGGTATGAACTGGAGAGGGAGCTACAAAGGCAAGAGAGCGAAGTTGATATCCAAGCGCAGGAGGAAGAAGCCGCTGCAGCAAATGAGATTTTTGAAGAAGAGAATGATCTCGCCAAAGCAGCTGAAGCAAAAACTCACATCACCTCAGAGGATCTGTCAGAGAGCCAACTGTTCTATCCTCCTGGCAGAATCATGCATGTCATTTCCATACCTTCATCAGATACTGCTAACTTAGAACTTGATGAACCCACGGAAGAACACGTAGGTTTATACGAGACTCCCAGAGAACTGTATAGTAAGATCCGACTGTCCAGAACGATGATCAACGATCATTACATGCCTATGTATAAGAAGATGATGGAATTATTAATCCAAGAACTGAAAAATGATGAGGATTGTAGCTGTGTTATGTTTGAAGATTGAATATCTATAATAGAAAATTCGCATCAATCACCGATATTTTATGATCTCGAGAAAATATATACACGTTGGAATATTAGGCTTACAGATTTTCAGTGTTAAGTCTTGTCATTGTTATAAAACCTGAGAATCAACTCCAACTTAGTGTGACTCAGGATCAAGTTGGGAATTTAGAAATTGACTTTTTTATTTTCTGTAAAGTAGTTTTTAGAAAATTATTTTTTAAATTTTCTTGTATTTATTTGTTATTAAAAAAATTGGTTAATGAAAAATACTTTTTAATAAAAAACAAAATTTGACTTGGTTTTCAGAAAATTGTTTCTTTGAAAAATTTGAATGGAAAACACTTTTCAGAAGTTGTGAAAAATTTAGAAATGTCATAATATTTGCTGATTATATCAAATTTGATCCTTAAACTTTTGATTGTTATATATATTTTTGTTTTGAATATTTATTTTTCAATTTTATCTCTTAAAATTTAATTTTTATATTAAATTTATTCTTTATTTTTATAATTGTTATTTTTTTTTCTTATTATTTTTTTATTGAAATTTTTTATCTATCAAATTTGATCCTTATTATAGTTACTTATTTTATTTGAAATAATTTATGAAATGTTAATTATTATTATTTTAATTTCTTCATCTTTTATTTATTTGTTATTTTTTAGATTTGATTTATGTTATTTTGATCATTATTTATTTTATTTGAGATAATTTATGAAATTATATATATATATATATATATTTTAATTTCATTCTCATTCAACTTTTTAATTTGTAAGATTTGTTCCTTATTATTTTAATAAACTTGAGAAAAATAAAACATTAATAAGTTATTTTCCAGTTTATTTTCCATGACATAACCAAACACTCGAAAATATTTTTCAACTTATTTTTTATTACACTATCAAATATCAAAAATTAATTCACTTTAAAAAAAAAATTAATTTAAAAAAAAAACAGCCTAAGTACTTTTTAAGTGATATTTAGTTTTTACTATTTCAAGATTATTTTCTTCTAAAACAAAACCCAGGTCGACTTTTCATGGCCTGCCACCTTACCCCATACCCCATACCCAAGAATCAAACAACATCACAACTTGGGATTTTATTAATTTTAAGCACAAAAGATGTCGGATTTTAAAGAGAATTTTTGAAAGAGAACGAAAACAAAAACTTCTTTCATGATAGATTTGAAAGAGAATTTTCGTCTTCATTTTCTGGTTTATGAAAAACACCCTCTTCTTTAAAATTTATGTTCTGAGTTGATTCTTGATTTGCAGGCTGACCTCTTTTTTTTAGGTTAGACTAGGTTTTCCATGACTTAGTTTTTGTTGAATAATTTATTTAGGTTTTTGCGCGTTTTAATCAATAATAGAGGGTTCTAGCACATTTTATCCATAAGAAAATAAAAGATTCAAAATGCAAATCCTTGGATAAGAAATTACATATGCATTAACCAAAATTTTTTTTGATAAAAATATTGATTTGGATACAAGTTAGGTGAACCCCTAACCTTCCTCCATATCCAACTATAGTAACAACTAATTAAATTTTAAGAGATAAAATCTAACTGATTAAATTTTAAATTTGTTATTTTAGAGGTTACTAGTTTGAGTTTCACAAAACTTAAAACCATTGAAAACTTACATAGTCATTAATTTCAAGATCCGTATAATTAATTAAGGTACATAGAAGCTAACTCAAATACTCACATTAATAGATAAAAAAAAACTAATTAGATTTTATCCATATTCAATTTGATCCCAATCAAGTACTCGATTTTTTCTCATAAATGAAAAGTTTGAAACTAAAATTAATACAAAAAACTATTTAATGATAAAATTGAAACATATAATTTCCACAGGGGCATTTTTTAGATTTGTCCTACTAATAAAAAGAAGAAGAAAAAAAAAGAGCCAGGAAAAAAACAAAAATCAAACACTTCTTATGTATTATAACATACATTTGTTTTTATTACGGCTGACACTGCATAAGAATGAAATCAAAGAGAAAAGATGGATGAGGTAATTTAATTGTTCAATTTTAAATTTATTTTTTTAAAAATTATTGATTTGAATGTTATAAATTTTAAAATTATTAAAAATTTATATAATTATTAATTTTAAAACCTGGAGTATTTAGTTAAAGTAAATAGTAAGTTAGCCTGAATTTCTACAATTAAACAAAAAAAGAAAAAAACAAAGAGAAAAGGCTTCAGATTATTGGAAATAACACCACCTTTGTCGTAATCGATACATGACTCTAAATTCCAATTTCCAAACAACGACAAGACCAATCTTTCCTCGGCCATTCGAAGTGTTTGAGGAACGTTATTTCGGTGCCTTTATGTAGCCTACGTGAGTGGAGTTTCCAACCCTGGTTAGGGTATGGAGATCATAAGCAATCCAACACTTGAATGTCTCCTTGTTGTAAAAGTAACCCAAGCACTTGCAATCGCCTGAACATTTCCTCGGACAATCGTCCTCATTCATCGGACCAGTCCCGCTTGTGTGCTTACTCATATGTAATGATCAACCCCTTCCAGCTTGTAGTAGTAGAATTTCTTGGATCCACATGAAGACGACCTCACAGGCTGACAGTCCCTGCTCCAACCCATTAGTCCGTTCGGCAACGGGCAAGCAACACATTGGTTATCCTCACACAGTCCAAAGCGACCGCACCTCTCCGGCAATTGACACTCACTCTCCCAGCCCGAATCTCTAGAGAAAAGGGTGAAGGTCACTTGAAATCCATCATTGCTGTTCGCTTTATCATAGAAGGTGTGGATCCTAAGATTCCCATCTATCCCGAGTCGAAGAAACGACAGTACTGTGTTGTTGTAGTTGACTGTGGTGAGTATGGCATCTTGGAAAGGAGTTGAAAGAGC
Source organism: Populus alba (assembly GCF_005239225.2). NCBI lineage: Eukaryota > Viridiplantae > Streptophyta > Magnoliopsida > Malpighiales > Salicaceae > Populus > Populus alba. Next base: position 539,526 of record NC_133293.1, read on the forward strand.
AAAATCATAATAAAATCCATCGACTTCTCCTCGGCTATACAGAGTTACATTCTGAATACGACCCTTGGATTCGCTTACCTTGTCTGGTGTGTAGTAAAGATAAGGCCTAGGAGAGCTAGGGCTCTTGTAGTACATGGCTAGTCTTTTGGGTTCCAAAACCAAGCTGTATGGTCCATCGGAGTTTTGCTTCTCAGATGCCCGACTCACAAGCCTAGCCGTTCCTTCAAGACGAAGAGACTGCCCCGCTAGAAGAGTATCGGTGGGATGGTCAAAACTCTGCCAAACAAAACCGCCCCTTCGAATCATGAAGCACCATGTTGCCATTGGGAAGGAGTTGCAGGCCAACAACTCCTTTCCGGGCAGTGTAGGTTTGCCAGGCAATGCTTCCATCGACATCAGCCAAGACAAGGTTTCCATCTTCACCAAGAGTGAGAGTGGCGTTTACACGTACTGCTTTGCCTCGGTTGGCTTCCCAGACAAAATACATCTTTGGAGATGCGAGAGGGTTTCCCATGCGGAGAGCGAGAGTGAAGGCATCAGGGGTGGTGTTGTAAAAGCTAAGCTGGAAAGGGTAGTTATCAATGCCTATGAGACGATAATATGCCCCGTATTCTACCGAGTAGTCCTCCCCGAAAAATGTGTCGACGGGGATCTGAAATCTGGCTGACGGAGGGACAGAAGCTTGAGCAATCAAGGAAAAGATTGAGCCGTAGAGGAGGCAGAGGGAAAGCAAGGAGACTTCATGAAGAAAAGAGGACATTTTCCTTGGGTCTGATGTAGAACAAAGGCAGGCAGGTCCTCTTTTATAAGAGAATAATAGAGATAGCTCCTGTCATTGATTCAATCATTATTCTTTTTTCCTAAAAAAATCTCGATTTTAATTTTTTTAAAAATAACTCTAAGATCTTGAGTTCAAACAGATTTCTCAAAATTATATTATCTCGGATATATGTAAGATTTAGTTTGTGATTATTTTTTAAAATATTTTTTACTTGAAAATATATTAAAATAATATATCAAAATGATTAAAAAGTATATAAAAAAAAATATTAATTTGAAGTAAAATATAATAAAAAAATATAATTTTTTTTAAATGTAATTGAAATAAAAATAAACAGGGTATTAATCTGAAGATAAGTTGAGTTAATTTGTCATTAATTACTAATATTTAATTACACGTGATCTGCAGTAGACTTTAAGTGAGTGTTTTGTTGACTAATAAATGGCAAAAACCTTTTTCTTATTTTTAATTAGATAAATATTGGGCCAAGTGGTAAGTTGTAATTCCTTTGTCAACAAATTGTGATAAATGCACGTGACATGACTCAGACTCGTTTATCATGAAGCGGAGAAATAGTCAAATAGGTGCAAGTTGCATGTTACAAAACACAGGATAACTTCTCTTACATTTAATTGTTCGTCGCAACAATATAATATAATGATTTTTTTCATCAAAAGTTAGATCTTTGACCAGGATTATTTCGATTATTTTGGTATTTCCACTAGGTGTATTAATTATTATTGATTTGTTTAGGGTATTTTTATTTATTTAATATTGTATAAATAATAAAATAACCAAAATATCTCTAAAAATAAAAAAAAATTAGTGATCTTGGATAGGGGTATTTAAGTATTTTTTTTATACACAGTAGAACTGCGCATTTACCTTTGGATATAAGAGATTTAGTTCATTGTAGTTAGGGGTATTTGAGTCTTTCACCTTAGATTTTGTTATTAATTGTAAGTTTAGTTGAGGATAGTAACATAATTCTATTTTAAAATAGTGATTTTTTAATTGAAAAGTTTTTGGCGCATGTAGAGCAAGCACCAATGTGTTGAAACCGCTGCACACTTTGTGTTGTGGGTGTGGCAGTTTCTAGTGGTCAAAAAATCTCTTTCATCATCTTAGCCAATTCCTCTCTATTTTCTCTTCCATTATAGGTGGCACATGTACTTTAAATGTGGTTGGTGTATCGCTAGTGACCATTTCTTTTATTTTTTTTCCTTCATCTTTCTCTCCTACCCCGGTAAATACAATAAAGTCCTCATTGTTATTATTATTATTATTTTTTTTTTTTTACATTCAGACCTTTTAGTTTTGATTGCTGCTTTTTAGTTGTTTCTTTTGTTGAAGTTTTATTTCTTTTCAATTTAACATTTGATTTTTAATTTGTATATCTAAGGTATTTCGATTCGGTCCTTCTACTTTTAATTTCTTATTTTTTTTACTTTGCTATTTTGTCAAAGTTTTTATATCTTTCATTTTTATCCTTCAAATAAAGTTTATATTTTTTTTGAATAATAATAATGATTTCAATTTAGTTCATTTTCTTTTAATTTCTTATTGTTTTTCTTGGCTCTTTTTTTTTTTTTTATCTAAGTTTGTATAGTTTTGAATTGTGAAATCTAAGAACAAATTTTACCAAAAAAAAGAGAGGGATTTATAATAATTTAAATTTTTATAATACAAAAATAGTGTAACTACAAAAAATAATAATGATCATAATTGTGGTGATAAAATTTAATAGTTTTGGAGAACAAAAAAAAAAGGGGGGGGCTTAATTGAGAAAGATGGAGAAAGATGGGGCCAAAATAGAATTAAGAAGAAATGGGACTATAAATACCCCATTCCTTCTCTCTCCCATGGTTGGTTGGACATCATCAAGAAGGGGGGAATTTTAAGATTTTCCTACATCAAACCTAGAAGAAAACACCTAAGTTAGTATACCTACACAAGTCTTGAAATTATTAAGTGAAGAAAACACACTTGGGCAAAGGATTTACAAGAAGAAAAGTGAAGAATTTGTGAAAAAAAAGAGGGAGAAGGGAGGGTCGGTTGTTGGTGAAGAAAAAGAAGTTGAGAAACTTTAATCACACTAGAAATTAAACCTAAATTTCCCTCAAGTATGTAGTTCTAAATAAATTGTGAAAGCCAACTTAAATTCAATTAAGAATTGTGTGGTAATTTAAAGTTGAAAAATTAGGGTTCTTGAGTAAAAAATTGAGAAAGTGCGGAAAATGATTGGAATTAAGTGGATGAGAGTTGCATAAGTTACCTAAGAGGATGAAATTAAGCAAAGAAGATTAAAACAAAAACCATAGCCAAAGGAGCAAGAGTGGCCGACAAAGGTGGGTTAGAAAGGAAGGGGAGAAATTCTAATTTTTTTTCCTTGTTGTTCCATAAGAACATTGAAACATATTGTCATTGGGTAAACAATGATGAAATGTTGTGGATTAGTGTATAAAAAAAAGGAAGGGAACCCTTAGTTCCCTTAAGCCAAATTTGGCCAAGAGTCAAGTGAGGGAGGGAAGAAAAAAACTTTGGTATGTTGTGTTTTCATGATGCATAAATTAGGGACAGTGGAAAACTTAATTGAAAATCATCAACGAATCTAGTTAGGTTCATCACCTCTTTTCCAAAGGAGATTCAAGCCCCAGGACAACAAAATCTGGGGACAATCTCTCATAAAAGTTGTAGCTAAGAGTGTTATTTTTTTTAATGAATCCAACCCCATCTAATTTAGAGTCCTAGAACTCCAGATATGAATAAAAATATGAACAGAGGTCGATTTGTCTCCCCTGCTGATAGTTTCGGCTGAGGTGATAAAATGATGAAATTTAGCCATATTAAGGGTAAAATTTGCTTTCTTGCTCTTTGTAAACCATGTAACATCATGTCTTGATCTTTTTTTTTTTTTTTTAAAAAAAAAGGATGGTAGAAGGAAAATGAATATCATCACCATTGCTGCTATTGTGTTGTGATATGATGAATAATATGGAATAACGATGGGTATTTAGGGTTTCAGGAGGAACCATAGAAGAAGTGCAGCAACAATAAGGAAACACGAGTCGAGCGTCCATAGTAGATAGGTATTCAATACCTATATCTTCTCTATTTCATAATTATTTTAATCATTAGTTGAGTTATAAGTTTTAGTGCCTAATGATGAAAAAAAAAGAAGAAAAAAAAAGAGAAGAGAAGGGAAAATGAAGGGGTAAATGACAAGAAAATGGAAATGGAAATGGAAATCTAGATTTAATTATGGGTCCTTATGGATGAAATGAACAATAATGATGATCCTTATGGATGATCGTTCCTCGAATTTGATTAGCAGTCCTAAATAAGGAGACTAATGATGTTAGCCAAGTTGGCTAACATCGGCATGATCGGTATAGGGGAGGAGGAATATGAAACTTGATTAGTTAATCGGGTTCAAAATAGTTAATGATATCGGTGGGTGATGTTAATATCGGAAAAACTCATGGAACTTGATTAGCTTTCTGAGGTGAGAGCTAATGATGTCAAGGATTCTTGACATCGGTATATCCAGGGACCTCCTAAGGTAACATGGAACATTGATTAACTATTTCGGCCCGGAAATAGCTAATGACACCAACAATTATGTTATTGTCGACATTTCCATGAACTTGATTAGTTGATCTCAGGATGAGAAACTAAAGGCGTTGATGAGGGTCATTAGTGTCGATAATAACCTTCCTATTTTGGGTAGAAGTGTTAGGGTGGATACTCTTGATTAGCACTTGGAATACCTATAAAAAAAAAGAGAAAAAGGGGATATAGTTATTGTATTTTATTATTTATTTATTTATATTGAAATCATGATTTACAGGTCCTTTTCATGCACGTAAGGAGTAGAAATTAGGTTATTGACCTTTTTTGTATAAGCTAGGGACTTAGGGTCTATTTATGTATTTTGTTATGTAGTAATCATGTAACCTGATCATAATAGTATACTCTTTGTACTATTTTGTGTTTGGAATATCAAAATGTATTAATTTGCGCTTGGAATATTATAATGTACTGGTTATGTTTAGAATGCTAAACTGTGTTGTGTTTGTATATGAATTTTCAATATTTGGATGTTCGTCTTAATTTCTAATTTATGTGTGTGTTATGAGATATAAATTGAATAAAATAAGTTGTCATGATCATTTTTTTGAATGAATTGAATAGTTGAGTTGGATCACTTGTGGGTGCATTTATTGTTGGGATGTGGATGCAAATGCATGCAGGGTTAATTGTTGATAACTTGGGACTTTCAGGTATAGGGAAGACTTTGTTGTAATTTCATTAGAAATTTTAGAAACTTATCGTTAGAGAATAATATAAATCATATCTTAGGACCTCACATAACAACTTAAGCTATTGGGTTGAGATGGTTCTTTGATATGGTATTAGAGCCTTGATGACCAAGCGGTCATGAGTTCTTGAATCTCACCATCCCCCATTTATTTGATAAAAATTAAGGACAAGGTAGTGTGGACCTGTGCAAGTTTGAAGCCCAAATAACTTTCATTTGAGGAGATATGTTAGAGAATAATATAAATTATATCTTGGGACTTTACCTAAAAACTTAAGCTATTGGGTTAAACTATTGGGGATGTTACATGAATTCTATCATTTAAATCAAGTTCATGATTTTTATTTTTTTTAATAATGATAATAGTAGTAATAATAACAGTAACAATAACAATAACAGTAACAGTAACAATAATAATTGTAATAATGATCATAGTAATATTAATAATGATGATGATAAAAATTAAAATGAAAATAATATATTAACAACAACAACAACAAAAACAAAAAACAACTAAATTAGTAATGATGATGGTGATGAAAATATTATTATTATTATTATTATTATTATTATTAATGATAGTAGTGATAATAATAAGAACAACAACAACAACAACAACAACAACAACTAAATTAGTAATGATGATGATGAAAATATTATTATTATTATTATTATTATTATTAATGATAGTAGTGATAATAATAATAGTAACAACAACAATAACAATAATAAAAGTAGTGGTGATAATAATAGTAGTCATTGTTGTAGTGGTAACAATAGCACTAATGCTGCTGCTGCTCCTACTACTACAAATAATGATAATAATAATAATATGGGAGAAAAGAATAATAATAATAATAATAATAATAATGATAATTATTATTATTATGATAATAGTAACAACGACAATAATAATAATAATAACAATAACAATGATGATTGTAGTAATAATTGTTAGATAATAATAATATTAATGAGAATGCTAATATTATTACTAAAAAAAACAATGTTAGCAATTATTGTGGTGGTGGTGGTGGTGATAATAATAATAATATTACTTATTATAATAGTTGTAATAGTGATTTTGATCATTAATTTTTTATTGCTAATTTTAAAATTTTTTTTGTATGATTAGAATTTTTTTTCATTTTATTTTATTATTTAATATTTAATTTTATAAAAATTAAACTTCATGATTTATTTAAATCAAGTGCTTCAAGTTTAATAAATCAGGTCACGAGTTTAAAAAAGTAGACATATTTTTTTAAAGACTTTATAATTCCTTTTATTTTTAATAGTCATATAATCTAGATCTCAGGTTTGATGGAATATTCCATGTTAGTTTAGCCCTAATTAGTGTTTTTACATATTTATCATATATATATATTTATTTATTTATTTTACCAATTTTCAATACTTAAACATCATTTATTGTTCAAAAAATAATCAACCCCGCAGCAAAGCGCAGCCCAGAGGCTAGTTATATACTAATACTAATATAAAAAGAAAATAATTATTTATTTAAATATATTTTTAGAATCATCAAAAAATTTGTTTCATGATTCAATTAAATAAAATAATATAATTACACGGAGTAGAAACATAGTGAACAGCATTGATCTGTTATTATATGTTTAATTAATTGAAAATATCTATTGGCAAATCTCGACTACCTTTTTGTTAATCGAATAATTAAAATGACTTCGCTCATCTCTAGCTTATATTATATCATACAAATAATATTCTATTTTGTTTTAAATATATATTGCTAATATTATTCCAGGCATTAACAACCGGATTCACAATCCATATGTTTTGTAAATTTCAATCTTTAATATTTTCCATGTGGATCTAGGAGATGAAAAGAGAAGCATAGCCAATTTGATTATTCCATAAATAAAAATCTAGTCATTCCTTTTTAACAATCCATTAGGGCTCCTTGACACGTTCGCTCTCATTATTAACTTAAAATATTTTTAAAAACAACCCTATTATAAGTATAATAGTTTACTAAAGTAACTCCTGTGAACGACAATTACATAGAAACAAAAAGATATAAAAAATAAAATAATATTACCTATTTAAGAATGTAATTATAATTAGTTTTTAAAATAAATTTTATGTAAAAATATATTAAAATATATTTTTTTTTTTTTAAAAATTATTTTGAAAATGAACACATCAAAATAATCAAAAATATATATATAAAAAAAATTATTTTTTAACATATGTTTTTTTAAAATTTTTATAAAATACAGCTTGCACCACTTTCTAAACAGTGTCAAACTATCTTGAGAAAGAATACAGAGAAAACCTTACATTAGTTCTTCCATCTATCTGTTGATTATTGGTTCTGAAGTAAAACATTTTTTTAATGGGGTTATCTATTTATTAGGAATTTAAAATCAAGGTCATTTTTGAAAATGGCACGGTAAGAAAAAAATAAAAAATTGAAAACTAGCACAGATGAAAAAAGTTGTAGGAAAAAGCTTAACTAAAAGGGGTGCGCTGTTTACAACAACGCAATCTACAAATTTGTTTTTTAAATAAATAATGTATCATATAAACACAAACTAAAATCTATTTTTACCCTTAATAAAAAAAATTATTTCCTCTCCTATATAGGGCATAGACCCAAAGAATTAGAGTTTGAACTTCAAATATATTCAAATGTTTACAAGCTACAGCTTTCTTTTCCTCCATCTATAGCTCAATGGAAGTGAAATCTAAGATGATTGCCATTTTGAAATACCAATACCTTTCATAGACCGCGCGGCAGTTTTTTGATATTAGCCACCGTAACGTGTCTTCAGGGACTCTGGGGGCTCTTCTTCCATTATGCCTGCTCCCGTTGTAGCTAGGTACTCACGAATGGTTGTTTTGCGGTCTCCAAGGAAAGTGTGTTCCAAAAAATTGTTGTAAGCTGCATCGCTGAGATTCTTCGCTGCCAACACACTGCACAACGTTTTATCACCCTCAATTTATATGAACAAGAATTGTAGTAGCAAACAGAGTGTAATGGAAGGCTTTGGCCTTGAGGATTTATGCTAATGGAAAATTTTGATCTTGTTTGTTTTTGTGCTTTAAAAATACTTTTTTTAAAAATTAATTTTTTAATATTTTTTTCTTAACTTCAAATCAATATTTTATTGTTTTCAGAATCATTTTAATGCGTTATGTCAAAAATATTTTTTTTAAAAAATAAAAAAATATTATTTTAATACATTTTTGAATGAAAAGTATTTTAAAAAACAACCGTAAACTTGCTTTGGTGAACAATTCAAAGAGGACAAGAAATCATCTCATCTCCAGCGAAAAACCAGTCAAATTTCTTTATTGACAAGTAAAGGGTCAGGCATTTGATCACCAACTTTTTATGGATGTCCACATCTGATTCATGGTAGCAAATCAATGCATACTTGAAAGCACACACACAATGTAGGCTTGTCAAAAATACCACTTACCAGTGACGAAGATAAGCACGACAAGGTAAGATATCATCTCTCCAGATCTTATCGATGTTATATCTTCCATAATGCTGAAAATAAATCTCCTTACTTCCTGCATGAAATTAGCTAGCAGTTATAACAATCCCATCCGTTACAGAAAGCAATAGCCAAGAAGCGAAAACCTCGAACATTAATTATTGCTTATTCATATTTGTAGTGCATGGTGAACCTTTTCATTACATAATAAAAAATATTTCTAATTCTCCTTTGATTAAATAGAGGTAGCTCTCAGAAGTTAAAATGTTAGAAATTCCAAATTTATGCAACCTTTGCAGACAATCAACATCATCCTGGATCAAAAGAACAAATAGCTCTCATTTATCAAAAAATCACAGGAAGCTGGCCACACAAATATAATCATGAAATGCAGAACTGCTAATCATGGCCATTCCAATCTCAATACTTGTATATAACATTACAGGCGAAATCCTGTACAAACCTTTGCATCTAACTTGGAAAAACTCTTCATCACTATAACGCGCACAAAGCACCTGCATCAATCCCCAAACCAGTAAGCAAATCTATTAACAGCAACTTGTCATGCAGACGAAATCAAAGAAATAACATTTTTCACAATTTCAAACCCACATACCGCAGGAAAATCAAACAGCTTGCCATCCAGTGTTTCAGGCACAACCTGCCAGAGGTAAACAAAGCAAAGTAGATACTAGAAATCTGAACAAAGTCTATCATTAACAGCCAGTCATCCAACAACTTACAGCTAGAAATCAGAACAATGTTTATCAAAAACAGTCAGTCATCCAGCAACTTACAGCTAGAAATCGAAACTCGAGCTCCCTCTCCATAAAAGCTGGAATCTAACTTCACGAAGCAACAAATTCAATTAAGCTTCACTGATATAACAAATATAATCACATATTTCTTTCTCAATTATTCAAATATCAAAATAATTAATTGAATCAAACACAAGACCTCAATAACAATTCTTTTAATGTTTATAAATAAATAAAATACCTCTGATTTTTCAATCTCAAAAACTGTAACTACTAGACTTTCACCTTCACACGGCTCCACACTCAAGCTCGAAATCTCCTGCAAAAATTTAAAATTTAAAACCTTAACAACAATACCGAATTAAGAAAAGCAAACTTAATTGATTTTTTTTTATTATTATTATTTGCAGTGTAGTGAAGAGTTATGAAAGACCTTGGTTTCAGGCTTGGCGATACCACGCTCAAAGAAAATAGGAGCCACGTGAGCAAAGACGCGTCTAAATCCATTCAGTCTTGCAACTCTAAAGTTGAGTAGATCTGGAAATGTACTTCTAGCACTTCTCTCAGAGAGGAGGGAGCCGAAGCCGCAGACGGAGATGAGATCGGAGTCCGACGAAGAGAGAAAACTACGGAAATCAGAATCGTCTCTGAGTTCGATCGGTTCCGGTCGGGAGATCGCAGAGGACATGATCAGAGACAGTCGACGGGGAGGAATCCGGCTGCCGGAATAGCGAGGGAGGCTGAGAGAGGGGAGTGCGGCGAGGTTGTTTGTGAGAGGCGAGGTTGAGGAGGAGATTGGAGAGAGAATTGTTTTAACGTGAGAAGCACGTGAGCAAGGAAAGTGAAGGAATGGAAGGGGGAGAGAAGTGATCATGGCATGGCAGGTGTTTCTTTTGGTGGCGATGGAGAGGGCCAGGATCAGGATGGAGCGTGGTGTTTTAGTGGTTCAATTGGGGTTTCGCTTGCTTCACATGCATTGCACGTGAGCTTCTTTAATTTATTTTGTTTATTCGCATGTACAATGGCTTTGACATTCGTATCAAGAGATTATTTATTTTTGTGTGTAAAAAATAATTTTTATTATTTTAAATTAATTTTTAGATAATTTAAATAATTTTAATATATTGATATTAAAAAATAATAATATTATTTTAATATATTTTCAAGTAAAAAACACTTTAAACAATAACTATTACCATTATTCCAAACACCTTTAAAAGTATTTGCATAACTTTTTATTTTTTTAGGTTTAATTTTTTTGAATTATTATTTAAAAAATTAATTAATTTTCTTTTAATACATAAGGTTCATACAAGAGATGTATTTTAAAATTACTTAAATAAAGACTAAGATTTGATTTAAAAATATTTTTATTATTGAACAAATGAAAAATAATAATGTAATTGTCTCTTTATCATAATTTTTTTTTTTTTTCATTACAGATAAGAATCTATAACCTAACCTGTAGCACTTAAATAGTGTTTAATTAGCGTCTCAAAATACAAAAAAAAATTTAAACAAAAATGATAGAGATGACATGTTTTCGTCCTTTTCTTATCTCCAACTATATATATATGGTAGAGCGATTGAAGGAGGTATGCTCGTTTACTCAATTCTCAGACGTGTAAATTCAATTCTGGGTCCATAATGCTTCTTCACAATTACATAGACAACAACTACTAGAGCAGTTGAAGGCATTGTTTTACAAAGCTTTCATCATGTTTGAAGGCATTGTTTTACAAAGCTTTCATCATGTCAGCCTGCGAGGAGATCAGTTGAGGGTCGATCTGTTGAGACGGTGAAGGGTGGAAGAAGAGACATATGGCTGAGATATCATCCATGGCAATCCCTTTTTTCTTGCAACTCCATGCACGGCCTGCGCATTCCACCAGTCTTCTAGCTGATTCTTCCCTATCTGGTGTCAAAGAAACAACCTGCACTGCTTCTTGGTTGGAAATCACATCCCATACCTGTGCAAAACAGCAAATAACCATCATTGATTTATATTTTACTACTTCTCAAGGCAAAGGCAATGTGTTTTGCATTGGCTAAAATCAACAGAAGTGAATACTTTGAACTGTGTTTGATTACTGTTTCGAGACAATATAGAAGAAGACATGTTTTCATGTCTTTTATCTTTTGAAAAGATAGAAACTCATTCTATCCTCGTTTCTTCTTCGACCAAACATGTTTTTATCATCTCTGTGCCTATCCTTTCGATCATGGAATATCAAGTTATTAGACGAAAGAGTGCCATTGAGAAAATGCATACCCCATCAGTCGCCAAGATGACGAACTGGTCTCTGCTTGATATGTTTCTTCGTGTCACATCCGGTTCCGAAACGAGCCCGAAATCTTTTACGCAGTGGTCTCCAAAGGCTCTTGATAATGATAGTCCTGGAGTCTTGCCGTTTGGCATCCAGACCCTGTAAACCCCTGGCTCGTCATGCAGGCAAAACACTCGACCCTTCGACTGTGTTATTCTTTCAGCCTCCTCTGCAATCAGCATCAGAAACGTTTAAACAACAAACTATAACTTATATGTGTGCATATATATATATATATATATATATATATATATATATATAGAATGAGTGAAGGAGTGCTCTAACCAGGTAAATTAGGCTTAAAATCGATGGTAAGCTGAAGTGGAACCAAACTGCCATCAATGGAAGTGGTCGCCAGCACAGCCCGAGAATCACCAACATTTGCTATAACAAGATTCTCACCCTGAAGACACCATATTGGACAAAGAAATTTAGGTTCCTGGTGATTGAAAGCCAAGAGATTCTCAAATATTTAGCCTACAAGAACACCCTGCAAACTAGTTTTATTTATCATCACATTCTGCATTTCGGAACTCCAATTCTGCTCTAGTTACACCTGATCAACAATTCTATCAGCCAGGGACAGCAATTTAAGACATGAACAGCTTTGAAAAACACCAGAAAGACATATTTAGTCAATATATCTATTGTAAAGAACAAAGAGATGCGTTTACTAATAAGCACCATACCTGTTTAATGATTGTTACGGCCGTAGTCCCACTAAAAAAGGAGTCAATCTTGCGATTCTGCTTAAGTTCCTGATCAATGGCAGCGTAAGTCTTTAGGTAGGACTGCTTCCAAATATCGAATTGGTGAAGGTTTCTATCCAAATCCATCTCGAAGTCCACGCCAAGCGATGTCAAAGCAAGGTTTTCTTGCCAGTTACACAGCAACAAAGAGGGTACAGATTCTCTAACTTTTTTTGAAACGAAATGGCCCCATGGTCCATGCCCATCAAAAATGCCACAGAAGATCATATCATCTTGACTCCCGAATCCCTACATGACAAGGAACAAGCCGAAAGATGAATCATGATAGAACTAGCTGCATATTGAATACACTGTGAAGTCTTCATATGGTTTGTCTTACCTCCCACACAACAGAGGAATCCTGATTAATTCCTTTTTGCCCTCTCTTGGAGCAGACCGATGCAAAATTATCTGACTTACTAGACTTAACATTGCCGGAGGAGCTCAACATCAACTCGTTCTTCCTCGCATCCTTTGCCAATGCTTCTGCAGCTTCCTTTCCAGTATCTTTTTGAGAGTTTCTGCCCTTGATTGTCGATATTATTCTGGACAATCCATCATGAAAAGATGGAAAAAGCACCATCGATTCTACAGCCTAATCACACAATCTTTTATCTCTTCATCTAATTTAAGTTGTTTGTAACTAATGTTTTGAATAAACATCCAAGCTGATCTTGACGCACACTTAAAAAAAAAAAAAAACAAAAATATATTGTTATATTAATGCCTGGGATTCCAAACTTCAATTATCAAACTTGAAATCTACATTCAATAAACAAAAGGGCTCCTTCTGTTTTCCCATTTTGAAGAAACAAGCATCACAAACAAAACCTCCTCAACGTCCCGAATGGTGAAATGAAAAACTGACTACGATATATACCTAATAGTTAAAACTTCATTTCTTCAACATTTTCTTGGCAACCAAACAGAACCCATTATATAGTATATATCGCATTCAAAATAAGATCTATAGTCGAAAAACAAAAGGCCAACAAATAAGAGAAGAAGAAAAGTGAACAAGAAACCTACTGATAATATTATTTCCCTGTAGGTTCACGAGAGGAACTTCTAGCTATTAACCTGAAATTAAGCTGGGATTTTAGCCTGAGATCTCCTCTGATCACCGGCCGGTACGCATCTGACGTGACCACTCAAGCGATCCAAATTATTAGTTGGATATTGAAGGGCTACTTGTTTTTTATACTCCAATTTCGTGCACTCTTGTCTACTTTTTTTTTTTTTGATCAAATGTAAGAAGCACTCTTGTCTACTTGATAAACGCGTACGTTGGCAAGCACTGTAGATAGCTTTACAGCAAGTCAGCAACTGTAGGTTGCTCACTGGGGAAATGGCTACAATTTGAATGTTATGTCAGCTAACGGTCGGTTTGGACATCTCCCAAGGATTTTTTTGGACACCTACGTACTCTCGAGGTTTTGTGTGGTTTCAGACTTCAGAGAGTTGCATCATGGCCGCCAATTTGGATATTTTTTGAGGAGCCCGATAATTCATTAGATCAACATGAATTTTAACTAGTACAATGCCGGTTCCTTAGCGACGGGTAAATTTGTAAATTCTATTTAAATATTTTAATTAATTTCAAAAATCAAAATGAATTAATATTAATTGTATATTTTTTTTAAACCAATATGAATTTTGTATTATTTTATGTTTTGAGTTTTGAACAATAAAAAAACGCTCAATTAGTCATTTAAGAAAATGTAATTGGAAGATGCAAATATCAACACTAAAAAGATGCTAAATCAACTTAAAACTGCATTTAATCTTAGTTAATAAGTACATAAAAATTAAAGAATAAAAGAGCTTTGATGATCAAGCGGTCATGAGTTCGAATTTTATTATTTTTATTTATTTGATAAAATTAAGCACAAGATAATATAAATCTATGTAAGTTTCAAGCTTAAAAAACTTTCATTTAATAGAGTGTGTTAGATAATAATATAAATTATATCTTGAAGTCTCATCTAACATTTTAATCTATTAGATTGATATGGTTCTTTGACAAATATAAATATTAATTATTGACAAGAAAAAAAATAAAAAAAGTTGGATATGATGCACTATGCCTACACCTATAAGAAAATCAGCCTTGCAAGTTTAAATTGGATGCATGACTCGGGTTTAAAAAAATAAATAAAAAATACAAATGATTGATGCTTGTAATTTTTTATGAACTAAGATCAAGGATGAACCGGTTTGGCTCTCTGAACTTAATCTTTATACTATTTTAAATTTAAAATACCTTCAAATCATTTCAAAAAAATAAAAGATAATTTTTAAACATCAAAACAAATGAAAAACCTTGATTCTCTCTCATCTCTTCTCTTTCTACATTTAGGGACTTCATTGTAACACAAATAAAAAGTTAGGGACTATATTGTACAAATCTTGAACATAAATGATCAAACCGAATTAAAATATATAAATTTTTTTTTTTTAAAAGAATTGCATCATCTTAATCAAAATCTTTCAATACAGTGCTGTTTTGAGAATTATTCATAGCTATATTACCTTTTAGTTTTTCATAATCATTAATCAATCCCCATTTGTTCAGAAAACATCAATTTAATTATGTTGTCCTTCTTATCTATTTTTTCATTAAAAAGATTGGGATATGAGAAAAGACCTTTCCAAGAAAATTTCTTATAAATATAATCTTTTTTTTTTATATAAATAAGAGAATTAATTATGGTGGGTGAGAGTTAGGCAGTGGATACCTCAATTCAACTTGGAATAAACTTTAAATATCCTACCATATTATTATGATACTATTAATTTTGCATTCAAAATATTTTTTATATTAATCATTTTAATTAAAATTATCTAAAAAAACATATAGATCTTTATATAAAACTATGTTTTTTCTTGTTTAAAAATAAATATGGATATAAAACTTTAATAATGTTTTTAAGTTGAACTTTTTATTGATAAAATGGAATGAAAAAGGCCTAGCCCAGCATAACAATGTGCACAAAGAACAATTTAGCTAAAGGCTCAATTATGACAATTATTATAGTGCTTAATTTGCTTAGTTTAGAACCATATTTGTTACCCGTGCTAGCAAATTTTTTCTTCGATATATATAAAAAAAACCATTAGGGTAAAGAAATATAAACTTCAGTCATTGGTTTAAGTGACAATCTAAACAAAACAAAAAAAATAAAAAACCACAACAACAAAAAAAAAAGTAAAAAAAACAAACTTGAGTTTATTGAGATGATCAAGCAACTAATGTCAGTTTAATAGAAAAAATCATGATAAATCTATTTATGGTATCAAAAAACCTAAAAAACCATCTAAAAAACCAAAACCAACACGAAGCAAAAAATCTTTTCAAGTTCATATGTGTTTTTTTCACAAAATTTAAAGAAAAAAAAACACCTAATATGAATTCTCATTATATCAAATGGAACCATTTGACACAAATTTTGACTGTTGTGGTAGTCTAAATTAGTGTTAACGATATTTTTTTTTCTCTCTATAGTTGAATTCCTGCAACCTTTCTCTCTTCTCTCAAACCATGGACTAAAAAAATAAAATTTTATATCAAAATTAAATTATAAAAAAACATTGAGGTGCCAAATACGTATAATTTTTAAAGTATAAGGACTAAGTTAAACTTTTGTGTGAACTTTGAAACTATCACTTATTTGTGGTGTCTTTTCTACTTTGATTACTTGTTTTTTTAATTTTATCTATAGTCAATAAATTTGATTTAATTGTCCTTAAATTTGGCTAAAAAGATAGCAATTGTATAAAAAAAAATTGATGATCAAATTATAAAAAATATAAACAGTATATCCATGGTGAAATATAAAGGGATGTGGAAATATTAACTCAACAATACTCGTCCCACATGTTTTAGTTTTTTACTTAGAAATAATCAACATGTAGAATTTGGCCTAAAAAAAATAGTAATTAGAGAAAAAAAATTTGAGTATCAAATTAAAAAAAAAAACCAATAAATTTACAGTTTTCTAGGTTTTTTTACTTGATAATAATCAACAAGTACGCACTCTACTTGCCTAATCCACTTCACTAGCTCTTCTGTAGCAGATTCTCTTGCTACCACGAATTCTATTATATTCTTTTCCTTCCATGTTCAAGCAAGTTAAGAATATTGAGGTGAAACACTAAAAACTTGACTAGTTTTGCAGTTGTAGATCAATTTAATGATACATGCAATATCAAAGGCAATAAAGATATTTAGGGGGCCTGAAAAAAACCATCTCATACATGTAAAACTCTTGGTCTATAATTCTTTACAATATTTACACGGACAGCAATCACTACAGTCGGTGGCTGAAGCTTTGTTTCTTTAAAAAGTCTCGATCATGTCAGCTTGTTTTGAGATCGTCAGAGGGGCAGCTTTTTGAGGTGGTGAAGGGTGAAAGAAGAGGCAGATGGCTGAGATATCATCCATGGCAATGCCTCTTTTCTTGTTCTTCCAAGCACGAACTGCGCATTCCACTAGCCTTTTAGCTGATTTTTCCCTATCAGGTGTTGAAAAAACAACCCGCACTGCTTCCTGGTTAGAGATCACATCCCATACCTATGAAAACCAAGAGGAAAAACACTTCAAAACTGTACAGATTCTTATTTGTTCACAAAGACACTAGAAATGCTGTAGAATTGCCATGAGAAGGGCTACAATTCATTCTGCTATCGTTCTTATCGTCTCTCTTACTCTACACTACCCTGTAGTTTTACCTGCTCGAGATGTCAGCAAAAGATGTAGAAAGAGAAGACTGAGGTGATACTTTTGTGATCATAAGAAAGATTGGAATCAAGAAAACACATACCCCATCAGTGGCTAAAATGACGAACTGGTCTCTGCTTGTGATGTTTCTTTGTGTCACGTCAGGCTCAGAAATGAGCCCAAAATCCTTTACACAGTGGTCGCCAAAGGCTCTGGATAATGCTAGCCCTGGAGTTTTACCATTTGGCATCCAGACCCTAAACACCCCGGGCTCGTCACGCAAACAAAACACTCTGCCATTGGACCTGGTTATTCGTTCAGCCTCCTCTGCAATCAATACAAGCAGGGAAATAAATAATCAATGCTCATATAATTATGCATCTGTGCAGGAATCTATAACTTGCGATAGGAAAGGCCAGCTGACCTGGTAAATTAGGCTTAAAATCGATGGTAAGCTGAAGGGGCACCAAACAGCCATCATCATCAGTAGTTGCCAATACAGCCCGCGAATCACCAACATTTGTTACAACTAGATGCTCACCCTGAACGCACCATTGCAACCAAAGTATCAGGCTCCTTTAAAACATGAAAAACTCTTAGAAAAAAGATCGGGCCGGTGAGATTTTAACTCGTGATCAACAAGGTTTTTCTGATTCTATGTTAAAGAACCAACTCAAGATAAGAGCTTAAAGCTGCCATGTTAGTTCTAGTACTACTGAGCACCATACCTGTTTAATGATTGTTAAAGCTGTAGAACCACTGCAAAAGGAATCAATCTCGGGATGCTGCTTAAGTTCGTGATCAATGGCTGCATAAGTTTTCAAGTAGGACTGCTTCCAAATATCGAACTGATGAAGGTTTCTATCTAAATCCATTTCGAAGTCCTTGCCAAGCGACGTCAATGAAAGAGTTTCTTGCCATTTGCATAGCAATGAAGAGGGTACAGATTCTCTAATCCTCTTAGAAATAAAATGGCCCCATGGGCCGTGCCCATCAAAAATCCCACAAAATATCATATCTTCTTGGCATCCAAATTCCTGTTTAAAAAAGAAGATCAAAACCATGTTGAGCAATTAATTTTCAATATTAAGAATCAGCAAGAACAATCCAAAAGGCTCCTATTTTACTCAAATCTTTTACGATGGTTTATGTTAAAATTAGCTGTGAATGCATACCTCCCACACAACCAAGGAATCCTGATTAATTCCTTTCTGCCCTCTCTTGGAGCAGACCGAGGCAAAGTTATTTGACTTTTTAGACTTAACAATGCCCGAGGAACTCAACATCAACTCATTCTTCCTCGCATCCTTTGCCAATGCTTCTGCAGCTACCCTTCCTGCATCTTTTCGAGAGTTTCTTCCTTTCTTGATTGATACTGTTCCAGCCAATCCATCGAGCAGAGATGGAAAAAGCACCATTGCTCCGACAACCTTATCATGCAACAAATCTCTTTATTTAACTTCACTGTAACTAAATAACTTCTAAAAGCACCTAATGATATGTTCTTATGCACGTTCTTTAGATGCAAACTATCTTAAGAAAGGTGAGTTAGAAGAAGATCAAATTCTCTATGATCATCCAAAAGTAAATATAAAAGAGAAGAAGAGAAGTAAGAGGAAATTAAACCTCGTAAACTATGCTCTTTAATTTGGTTCACAAAAGGAATGATCAGCTACTAGCCTGAAAGCTAAGACTTTAGCTTGACATCTCCTATCACCATCCAGTATCTGACGTCACTCCGGCAACCCGAACCTGTATTGCTTGAATAATCAAAGGCTACTTGATGCTTATACTCCATTTAAATTTGTATATTCTTTGAACTTGCTAGTTCATACGTATGTGATTTTATAGCCTTACAGCAACTGTGAGCTGCTTAGGAAATGGCCACCATGCCATTGCTCCATGTCAAGGTCAAGTAATGGGCACCTCGGACATTTCATGGCTGATTTTTCTTGGGACACCTCCTTGAGGTGAAGACTTGCGTCATGGCCAGTTTGGACATCCTTTTAGTTCATGCATGTCTATTGCTGATTAGATCAACAACATTAACATGCAATAGCTAGAATCAATTTTTTTTTTCCTTGATTTTTTTTTCTTTTATTCGACAAATGAGTTGTGATGGATCATGGTTTCTCAAATCAATCTCATTTAAGAGATAATGCGGAAAAATCATAACCCAAAATGAGACTATATCTTTTCGGGTGTCCAGCCCCACGACTGGATCCAAGCGCGACCACGCCTCTTTCCAATACTGGACTTGGCACAACCACACCCAACTCTACATTGGGCGAAGATGCGTCTATGCCCAGTCCCACAAGTGGGCCCAGGTGCGACCACGCCCAGCTCTACTTTGGGCGAGGATGCGCCCACGCCTAGTCCCATGCTGGGTTCGGGGATGACTACGCCTAACTCTATATTGGGTGTGGATGCGTCCACGCCCAACTATCTCTTGGGCTTGGGGCGTGAATTAAGCCCAATATCCCTTAGATTGGGTGTGAAGCTGAATAGTCACTTTACATTGAGCCCCTCATATCTTGAGCCTAAATTGATAATCATGATGCCCATCATAATACCATTAAATACAAACAAGCAGCCCATGCTTATATTAATTAGATGTAATAGCACGAGTAGTAGAATAATATTATTTTACTACTACAAGATTACATCTCTATCCCTCCTACGTTGCATAAAGCAAGTCAAGTCAAGTCAGGTGACACAGAAGGAAGCATGAATAGATAGGAAAAGTGAGGGGAGAAAAACCTTATACTCTAGGATAAAACACATTCATGGCTTCTTCTTCCTGAATTCTCCATCTTCTTCCCTCTCTTCTTCTCTATCTTCATAATAGCTTATTAATACTTCCATTAATATCTTTTGTTACATAAAAAATACCTAGTACTGACTTGATCTTCGAAGGGTCCTCCATCAACACCCTCGTGGGACTTTGTGCAGGTATTTATTCCAGAAAGAGCTAATATTCCCACAGAGAAAGATTTGCCCAAGTAAAAGCTTGCTTGGTCTTGAAGTGGAGGTCATTGAATACATTATAAAGGATGTGGGGTGATTCCAATGAATAATTCACCTTAGAAGATTCCCTGTGATTTTTATAACCCTATCAGTTGGCGCCATCTATGGGAACCTTACAAAAAGCTAATTACTTCTCTAGCAAGAAACTAAGCTTTGACTCGCGGTTCTATCTATTACACAACCATGGTAGATCTATTAAGAAGTGAGCATTCCTGCAGAAATCAAACTAACCACCGTGAGAGAGAAAAAGATCACCCCTCCCACCGTTCCATGCCGAATTCGTCCGGTTCATCCAGTCCACACTGGGAACAACATAGAAAAAGGGCTGAGGAGGTCTCAGAGCATCACCAACCTGCCCACCAATATCAGATGGAAGGCTCTCCACTATCCAATAGAGTTTAGGAAGCCAAAGTACCTAATGAGTATTTGTCCGCAAAGATAAGCTTAAACAAGTATGATGGACTCACAAACCCTTGAGAGCATATCCAAAATGTGAGGGGAAGCCTTGAGCTGGTCATCTATGGCAATGATATGATCTGTAAGATATTGCCCACCATCTTCAAGGGGAACATAAGGAGGTGGTATAATAACCTGAAGTCATGGTCAATCTTGAGCTTCCAAGACCTATGTGCCAAGTTGGTGGCACGTTTCAACACCAGCATCCCCACGAAGAAAAGCTCCACTGAATTATTTGGGATTGTCCAAGGCGAGAAGGAGCCCACCCGGCCTATCTAAGGAGATTTAATGAAGACATGCTTTAGGTGGAGGACTTACTGGAGCCCATAGCCTGTGAGGCTTTGATCAAATGAGTAAAAAATAAAGAGTTGTGGAAGTAACTCCACCCACAACGGAACAGAACTCTACTGAGGGTGAAGCGGATGATTGAGAGTCATAAAAGAGTGGAGGAAGCCTTGGCTGCTCGTAGAAGCTCCACTCATGTCCATAGAGGAGGCATTAATGATGAACCCCACAACAGGAATCGTTCCCTAGTCAGACGATAAGAGGTTAGGAAGAAAGGACCCCTTCGGGAACATCCTAATAAACTCAAAAGGGTCTATGGCCTTGTAAATGCAAATTACACTAACATCTATACAACTCTAAGAGTCCAAAACTTGCTTCAATATCCTTCTCCCTTAAAGCCCAATCCCAACCTCAAGTTCTTCAAGAAGTACTGCCAGTTTCATATGGAGAGGGGACATGAAACCAAGGATTATAACTCTATTAGAAAAGAAATAGAGAGGCTCTTGGCTCAAGGATACCTCAGACAGTTCTTAAAAAAATCATCTCAAGACGGGGATAAAGATGAAGTAAGATAGCAGGGACCAGCACTCCTTGAGATCCTAATCATACTAGGGGGCTCAGCAACCAATGTGGGTGTTGCCAGAAATAAGAGGACAAGGGTGGGGGATCAAGTTCTAATGGCAGCAAACCAAGAAAGGTTTTGGCATGAACCCATCACCTTCACCCCTATTGATGGACAGGGGATTGAATACCTACATGAAGATGCCTTGGTGATTTCCAATGTAATGGAAGGACACAGGGTTCATAGGATACTAGTGGATGGCAGCTCAGTGAACATCCTGTCAGCTGAGGCCATGATGAAGATGGGAATAGACGCCTCTAGAATGACTTCAGTACCCACACCCTTCATCAGGATAGAATGGACAACAGTGCACATGAAGGGAGCAGTGGGGTTGACTATCATTATAGGGTTTGTACCTTGTTATGTAACTCTCCAATAGACCTTCATGGTTATTGATACCCACCTCCCATACAATGCCATCATCGGGAGGCCACTGCTCCATTAGCTCAGCGTAGTAGTCAGCACTAAATATCTGACCCTGAAATTCCTAACCAGTAAAGGAATAGCACCAGTGAAGGAAAATCTAGAAGTCTCAAGAGAGTGTGTTAACACATGCCAAAAGGGCAAGAAGGCCATGTTGATTGATCGTCTTGAAACCTATAAGAAGAAGCTCGAGGTCAGAACAGAGGCAGCTGAAGAGCTGGTTGAAGTTTGTTTGGGGCCTAGAGACAAGAAGGCCATGAAAGTAGCTTGCACCCTGAACAACTAATAGAAACAAGACCTCACGAAGCTGCTGGTTTCACATAAAGGTAACTTTGCCTTCCGTCCAGAGGACATGCTAGGGATTAGCTTTGAAATAGCTTCACACCAGCTGAGTGTAAATCCTAGTTTTCCCCATGTATGTCAGAAAAAGAGAAGTGTGAAGGGGGACAAACAAAAGGCAATTGCTGAAGAGGTGGATAAGCTCATATCAGTAGGATTCATACGGGAGGTGACCTACCTTGAGTGGCTTGCCAACATTATGATGGTAAAGAAGGCCAATGATAAATGAAGAATATGTATGGATTTCACAGACTTGAATAAAACCTGCCTATGGGATAGCTATCCACTCCCTGAGATAGATAAACTGGTGAATTCAACAGCGAGGTACGAGTTTCTTAGCTCCTTGAATTCAAACTTCGGGTATCATATCATATCCCCATGTATCCAACTGATGAAGAAAAGACATCCTTTATAACCAAATGAGGGACCTACTGTTACAGAGTCATGCCTTTCGATTTGAAGAATGCAAGGGCATTACATACCAGAGGATGGTTAACAAAGTGTTTAAGCATCAATTTGGCAGATCATGGAGGGATATGTAAATGATATGTTGGTGAAAAGTATGACCTTTGAACAACACTTGCAGGACCTCAAGGAAGTCTTCCAAGTATTGGAGGACCACAATATGAAGCTGAACCCCTCCAAGTGTGTGTTCGCCATCCTATAAGGGAAATTCTTGGGCTTTCTAGTCAGCCATAGAGGGATCACGCCTATTCTAGAGAAGATACAAGTACTATTAGGCATGACTCCCCCCAAGACAATGAAGGAAGTACAATGTCTCACAGGGAGGTTAGCCGCTTTGAGCGGGTTCATAATTAAACTGGGGGTACAGAGTTTGCCATTTTTTAGAGTCTTAAGGAATGCCCCCAACTTCCAATGTACACCTGAATGTCATAAATCTCTTGAAGAACTAAAGATTTACCTGTCCTCCCTAAATGTTCTCTCTCAACCTAAAAAAGAAGAGACCATGTTCTTATACTTGGTGGTAGCAGACCGGGTTGTTAGTGCGACACTAGTCAGGGAGGAAAAAGGAGTATAACATCTAGTGTACTATGCTAACAAAGCACTACTAGATGCAGAAACCCACCACCTAAGAGTAGAAAAAATGGTATTGGCACTAGTGACAGCTTCCCGTAAGTTGAGGGCCTACTTCCAAGCACACCAGGTGGTGGTGTTGACAGACCAACCTCTAAGGCAGATTCTTCACAAACCGAACATGTCAAGATGACTAGTAAAATGGATAGTGGAACTAGAAGAATATGGATTGCAGTATGGGCCAAGGCCTACAATCAAAAGGCAAGCCTTGGCTGACTTTATAGCTGAATGTAGATTTGAAAAGGTCGCCACATAGGATCTTTCTCCCATTCCGAAGCTAGTAGACCTTGGGTCACCCGAGCAAATCTTCTCTCAAGATTGTTGACTCTATATGGATGGCAGCTCCACATAAGAAGGAAGTAGAGTGTGATCCTTTTTATTAGTCCAGAGGTGCAGGTTTACCAATATGGGCTCAGGTTTGGGTTCCTAACTACTAGCAATGTGGCCGAGTATGAGGCTATAATAGCAGGGTCTAGCAAAAACCCTGAAAGTGTATCCTCTACAGGTGCACAATGATTCCCAACTAATTGTAGGGTAATGCCAGGGAATCTATGAAGCTAGAGATTCGACCATGATATTGTATTCATAAAAGGTCAAAGCCATCCTAGCTCAGAAAGGCAGGGTAGTCAAGATCGTTAGAGTGCCAGGGAGAAAAATACACAAGCTGGCTTTCTTTCTAAGCTAGCCAATGCTAACCCGACAGAGCTCCCCATTGATGTATAGATTGAAGTCCTGGACCATCCCAACATGGAAGAGAGCAGTACTATAGCCTTTCCAATTATGAGAGCTAATGATTGGAGAACACCGATCAAGGAATACCTACTCACGGGAATTGTGCCTCTAGGCAAACTAGAAGCCATTAAGCTGACCAAGAGAGCAACGAGTTACCGTATGATTGATGGGGTCTTATATAGGAGATCCACATTACCACCGCTCCTTAAGTGCTTATCCTTAGAGAAAAGCATCTATGTTTTAATAGAGATGCACGAGGGAGTCTATGGATTGCGTGCAGGCTTTAAAGCCTTGGCTACCTAGGTTACAAGAGCAGGCTTTTATTGGCCCACCATATTACAAGATTCTAGAGACCCGGTGAAGAAGTGTGATGAGTGTCAAAGATTTGCTTCAGTGTCAAGGCAACCTTCAGCTAAGATGACAACAATCCCTTCCCTTTGGCCTTTCTGCCAATAGGGAATGGATATTCTAAAACCCTTTCCTAAAGCAATTGGGAGAAGATAGTTTATCCTAATGGCCATGGACTACTTCACTAAATGGGTGGAAGCTGAAGTATTGGATACATCACAGTTAACAAGGTAATCTCTTTTTTATGGAAGAATGTGATCTACCGATTTGGAGTACCCAAGATACTGATCACTAATAATGGAACCCAGTTCGACAACTAGAAGATGAGGGAACAATGTGAAAGGTTGTAGATTGACCACAAGTTCTCTTCGGTATCACACCCCTAGATGAATGGGTAAACTGAACTTACCAATCAGGTCCTACTTAATGGTTTAAAAAAGAAGATAAAACATGCCAAGTCAGAATGAGCAGAGTTTTTGAATAAAATCTTGTGGGCCTACAGAACAACAACAAAGAACTCAACGATGGAAACCCCTTTTCTCCTCACATATAGGACTAAAGCTATGATCCCAGTAGAGATTGGTTGCCCAGTGCTAGGTTATTGTACTTCTCTCCTTAGAACAATGAGCAAGAACTCAGAATCAATCTCGACTTACTAAAAGAGTCCAAACTCGTAGTTGCTGTAAAGAATGAGGCCTCCAAACATAAGGCCACCCAATATCACAATGCTAAAGTGAAGAACAAGAGTTTCAAACAAGGGGATTTGGACCAAGAAAGCTGGAAGCCACGGGCAGTAGAGAGAGAGTGGAGGAAAACTAGCTCCAAAATAGGATGGTCTTTTTAAGGTGACAAGGGTTGTTAAAGCCAACACCTATCATCTACAAGACCCACAAGGCTCTGACCTTCCTCATGCATAGCATTCAAACCACCTTAATTTGTATCATTGTTAAATATATAAATAAAGAATGCATATCTTTATCACTTGTGCTCTTATTTTATTCACATTCCTTTCTTAGGAATATTTCCTACCGATCCAATCGAGGTCACACACCCCTGTGGCGTCTGAGACCCACTACTCCAAAGTAGTAATAGGGCATCAATGCTTCTTTCTTTAGGGCGGCTGTCAGCACCCCCTCCCTTCCTTTTATCTAGCCTTTTCAGATGGAATCAAGAGTGCTGAAGCGGCCTTATCAAGCTGACATAGTCTATCCAACTCGGGTTGCAGACCCTATGTACAATTTGGGACCCATACCTCTCCTAAATAATATGAGTACCAGCCTTTACAACATCAAGAGTTCTGGGGTGGCCTTATCAGGCTCACACCATTTATTCAACTCAAGTTACACGCCATGTGTGTGATCCATGACCCACACCTATCCCGGATAGCACGGGTACCGACTTCTACAACATCAAGAGTGTTGGGGTGGCCTTCTCAAGCTCACACTGTCTATCCAACAAGGATTTTGACACCCTGTGTGCAATCCAGGACCCACACGTCTCCTGGATAACACGGGTACCCGCCTTTACAACATTAAGTGTGTTAAGGTGACCTTATCAAGCTCACACCGTCTATCCAACTCGGGTTACACACCCTGTGTGCGGTCTAGGACCCACACTTATCCCGGATAGCACGAGTACTAACATTTACAATATCAAGAAAGCACTAAAACCAGCCCTCCTATAGCAACAATACTTCCTATTGTTCCATACGGGGTTACACACCTTGGTGGCGTCTAAGGCCCACTTCTCCAAGACAATAGTGAGTGTCCAATATTCCTAAAAGGAAGAACTAGGAACAAATCTTGAAGCTTCAAATAATGAACTCTTTGGGAACACCATCCCCCATAATGAGGCCCTAACCAGGGTCACGATTCAATTAAGGTCAGTCCAAAATCTTTTTAGTCTTAAGTCTCCCTATTTCTCTAAAGATGAGCAGACTTGGGGGGCTACTGATGAGTCATGGTTTCTCAAATCAACCTCGTTTAAGAGATAACACTGGAAAATCATAACAAAAAATAGGGTTATGTCTTTTTAGCTGTCCGGTCTCACAATCACGCCCAACTTTAAGTTAGGTGCGGATGCATCCATGCCCAATCCCACGCTGGGTTCGGGGGCGACCACGCCCAACTCTACGTTGGGCGAGGACGCGTCCATGCCCAATCCCATGTTGGGTCTGGGGGCGACCACACCTAGCTATCTCCTAGGCTTGAGGCATGAATTAAGCCCAACATCCTTTAGATTGGTTGTGAAGCTGAAGAGTCACTCTGCATCAAGCCCTCTATATCCTGAGCCTGAATTGATAATCATGATGCCCATCATAATACCATTAAATACAAACAAGCAGCCCATGCTTATATTAATTAGATGTGATGGCACGAGCAATGGAATAATATTATTTTACTACTACAAAATTACATCTATATCCCTCCTACGTTGCATAAAGCAAGTCAAGTTAGGTAATACTGAAGGAAGCATGAATAGGCAGGAAAAGTAGGGGGGAACCTTATACTCTGGGACAAAACACATTCATGGCTTCTTCTTCCTGAATTCTCCATCTTCTTCCTTCCCTTCTTCTCTATCTTCACAATAGCTTATTAATACTCCCATTAATATCTTTTGTTACATAAAAAATACCTGATACTGACTTGATCTTCAGCGGGTCCCCCATCAAAACCCCCGGGAGACTTTGTGCAGGTATTTATTCCAGAAAGAGCTGATATTCCCTTAGAGAAAGATTTGCCCAAGGAAAAGCCTGTGTGGTCTTGTGTGGTCTTGAAGTGGAGGTCATTGAATACACCATAAAGGATGTGGAGGTGATTCCAATGAATAATTCACCCCAGAAAATTCCCTGTGATTTTTATAACCCCATCAAGTTTATATTTTTGATCAATTTGAGTATCCACATACAAAAAATTATTCTTTTTCTTCGGTTAAAAATATTTCTAAGTGGAATCAAAGAGATTTAAAAAGATTATCTATATGGGTTTAGTAATAGAAAACAGTTCTCTATTTTCATTTTTTTTCTAGTTTTTATTTTTTTTATATAGAAAATCAAGAAACATGTTTGTTTGTGAAAATGATGACAAATTTTTTCACTGAAAAATTAAGAAATATATCAATATTATAACTCTTTTCATAAAAAATCAAAACCATAATTTATATTGCAGAATATTAATTTTATTTCATTCAAATTAAAAACTATCGTGGAATAATTATATTGTAAACTAAAAAATATTTTTTTATATAAGACTTGTAATAAAAAATAAATTTATGATACTGACTAAAATATAAGAACATAAAAATTAATAATTCACTACCACATTTAATAGTTTTACCGACATAATTTTCTGTTGATATTCAAACTACCATTCCGTTGGCAAGAATTTTACTAACAGATTCATGGATGAAAATCATTCGTTGGTGAAAAAAATACCAATGGTCTTACAGATGAAAGATGCGTGCCAAAAATTTTTTTACTCACTTTAATATACCAATGGAATCATTATGTTGGTGATTGATAGTGGCATTTATTGTAATTTTATTTCAACCCTCTATAAAATACCAACAGAATTATTTTGTCGGTGATGTAACAGTGTTGTAGTGACATATGAAGTAAAATGTTTCAAACTCTATGGAAGATACTAGTGGATTGTGTCTGTCGTTATATCTGTCTATAATAATTAAAATATATATTTAAAAAAAAAATCTTTGGACAAAAAAATAAAATAATTAAAAAAATAAAATTGTATAAAATTCAAGTATGTAAAAATAAATTTGAATAATATAAAATCCAAATATTCATTACAAATTTATATTTTCAAATAAAATTAAACTAGAATAATGGTGGCACTGGAGGAGGAGGAGGTTGGTTGCTCCTAGAACCAAATGGCCAAAAAAAGGGCGCGCACACACCCATCTATGATCTCATATCCATGACCATGCAGCCGAGTTCTTCATAATCCGCTGAGAGTCGTTTATATTTTTTAGTGACATGGGTCGTATGTTCTTGCAAGGCCGCAAACTTCTGAGACTGGGTACTCGATATCGATTACGAGCTCCTAACAGTTAAGACACTATGGGCCATCCGCAAGTTCTCGGCCATAATATTGGAGAGTCCGTATACCTAATTTATATCAAGTCCACTAGACAATCCTGCCTCCATCCACAAATCCAGATCAAAATTCAGGTGGGTTGAAGGATCATTCTCGTGTCTCTTCCTCAACCGACTGTTACATGTCTCCTGAAAATAAAAACTAAAATTATCAAATTCAATTCAAGAAAATAATAATTTACAAAATAAAATGGTTGAACGAATATACCATAAAATGTTGAGCGCAGTTGTCGATGAATTGTTGCATCCCTTTTTAGCGGTCTTAACTTCACACGTGTGTCTCCTTAAAAGCTCCATTGGGCTTGGCTCACGTCTAAGAGTCATAGCCTGTAAGAAAACAATATTGCAAGTTAAATATATTTATAAATAAAAACAAATTAATTAAAAATAAACGTGATTAAAATTAATTTTATCATCCGCTATGCATGCGAAACAAAAGGAACGGAGCTGCTAGTGTGTGTGGTAACCAAGTCGTGAATTTGTCGGCTCTAGTTCCCTGCACCGGACTGCAAGCGTCATTTGAAACGCTCGGATGCCTCATACTAAAAATCACGCAACCTACATGATAAAAATGTATTCTGTATGAGTTAAAGACAACTGAAATTTTAATATTTAAAATAAAAAATAATTATCATATTATTTTCATTGTTACCTAGTTGCAACATAATTCACTCAAAACTTCTTTGCAACATTGTCATTTTCTCTATCCTATCCAAAATTACCCTTGCAATAACAATTTATAAAAAATAAATCAATAATCTAAATAAAGTAAATGAATTTACATAAAAAAATAGTTAAAATTTTAAGTTAACACTAATGTATCGACATGAGGTTTCCAATCAAGATATTTGAAAACCTAACTCCATTAAAACAATAAAATCTTCATTGATGATTTAAATACCGATGTTATTACATTGGTGACCTCAATGTTTGTAAACCTTAAAATCAATAAAATTAATGAAATATTAGTTGTTCATAAATTGTTAAACACAAACCAACTCAAAGCAAAACAAATTTACATTGAAAGGTCATCCTTCAAATGTGCCTCGTACTTATGGGTGAATGAATTCCGCTATGAAGGGACATTGCCTTTATGCTGTGGAACAACACTCGAAGATGCCACATCATGAGTCGACACAAGTGCCTCTTCTTGGTCGGCATCTAATGACATGTTGTCATCATCGCTGCTAAAAGAACTAGTTGTGATCATGTGCTCACGACATACAATTGATTTTTCTCTACGCATTGACATAAATTTTAAAAATATTTACATAATTAATTTTGATTTAAAAAAAAAAATTCAGCAGCACCTCCTCTATGCTATAAACTACCCAGAATTTTCAATCCTACAAATATACAAAATATGTGTTACAAACCAGTTGATTTTATTTTATTTTTACCAACAATTTTGGATTATTCAATTTTATCTTATTTTCAAAGTGATAATATTTTTAATCCTAAATTGACAGGAATGTTTTATAATTAAATTTAATCCTATATATTCAATTGACATTTATACTACAAATTTGACAATAACAATTAAAATTCAACAAAACAATAAAACAATATTGCAATGTAAACAATAAAATAGAAAAAATATATATTTAATTCTATATATTCAATTAACATTTATACTACAAATTTATCAATAACAATTAAAATTCAACAAACACAATAAAACATTATTGCAATGTAGACAATCAAATAGAAAAAAATAAATTAATCCTATGTATTCTATTAACATTTATACTATAAATTTAGCAATAAAAATTAAAATTCAACAAACACAATAAAACATTATTGCAATGTAGACAGTAAAATAGACAAAAAAAAAATACAAAAACAAATATAAGCTTTAGGAATGAAAAATGCTTACCTTAATGGTGTACTTAGTTTCAGATTTTATCTACATGTGATACAAAAAACAAAAATACATTGCTATTTAACAAAGAAAAAAAGATAAATAAGAAAAAAAATACATCAAAAAACTCACCATATATACCTGTTGATTGTGTTGAGAGGAAAAGCCTTATATTCTACTTGAAGATGTTGAGAAAGGAGAGGATTGAGAGAGTGAGAGTAGAGAGAATAGTGTGAGAATTGATAGAATTTTGAGAGAGTGAGAGTTTGTGAGAGAATTGAGAAAATGAAGTTTTGGTGTTCTCAATGGGTTTTTATACCTTGTTTTTACCGACTAAATCATCAATGGTATATAAAATAATTTTATTTTTAATTAATCAATTGGTGATTCCCTCGGTAAATTCACCTTAAAATTTTCATTTCGCACTAAAATTTTCAAAAAACCCTCCAAATGTTTAGCAATCCGTTCATGATTATGTCGGTAAAAAAGTAAACAATACATATTCAGATATGCATTAATTAACAAGACATTGGAATTCACAGTCTATCAATAATTCTTTTCGAAACTTGACATTTACTCAATGAACTTTAATTTCCATCACCAACATAAGAAGGGGAACAATTTTCTTCACCTCCAGAATACACCGATGGACAAGATCCATCGATGTACTGCACAGTGAACATGGTTAGGGAGAGAGGAACAATTTCCTTCGCCTCTAGAATACACTAACAGACACAAACCGACAAACATAAGGCATTGGAATTCACAGTCTATTGGTAATTCTCTTAGGAACTTGACACTCACTCAGTGAACTTTAATTGCTATCATCGACATGAGAAGGGGAACAGTTTCCTTCACCTCTAGAATACACCAACGAACAAGATACATCAGTGTTTTGCACGATATTTCCCTTTGTGTTGTTGACTGTGAACAGTGCTAAGGGGAGGGGAACAATTCTCTTCACCTATGGAATACACTAATGGACACAAACCATTAGTGTTTCCATCGGTGTGCTGCACAGTGAACAATGCCAGGGGGAGGGGAACATTTCTCTTTGCCTTTGAAATACACTGACGGACACAAACCATCGGTGTACTGCATAATGAATAGTGGCAGGGAGAGGGAAACAATTCCCTTCGCCTCTGGAATACACCAACGATTTATGCTTGTCGATGTTTCCATCAATGTACTACATAGTGAATAGTGTTATCGAGAGGGAACAATTCCCTTCACCTCTAGAATACACTAACAAACACAAACCGTCGATGTTTCCATCGGTGACTACATAATGAATGATGCTAAATAGTTTATGTATTCCCTATCTATCCATCATGCAAATACTGAAATTGAAAGTTGATCGCACAACACAATAACAGAAGTTCACATAATAATAATAAAATAAATACTTCTTTGTTGAGAATTTCGTCAATAAGTTCTCTTTTAGCCTACTCCCTTTATGTAAAATGCTTCTCGTCCATTCAACAATTATGTCATAACCGGCCTCACTTAACCCATAATCTAACTTGATGGCAAACACATGTGCAATGAACGATAATTTATTATGATTTGTGCAGCCATTTCATAATGGTTCGTTAGAATCTTTTAGAAGATAAAAAAAACCAAACAGCGTCTGCATTAGGTTCTTCATCTATGATTGGACATTGACCAGCATGGCCCTGATTCATTCTTATCCCATCCATAACCATAGTCCTATAAAGATTATTTTTTTCAGTTTCAACTCCATGCACGTTGCTAGCACTAGAAGTTGATTCAACCATCCTTTCTAGTGTGCATACCAACATAGGTATTCCTCCATGAACCCTTTATGTTGAAGATGCATCGTTATAATATCTGGATCGAAAAACAATTTATTTTTACACCTTTTGCATAGACACCTAATACCACCTCCACTAATATTTTTTAGAATAGATGTTGCATAATTAATAAAACCTTGAACCACATTAGAATAATACATCCTTCGCAATCATTGGAGTGAATCTCGATACATCTATGCACGATCATCCATGACTTCTATTGAACCTATAAATATCAAATAATGATGACAATAATATGTATTAATTAATTACATTAAGTAAATAATCAACCTACTTTCATACTTCTCTTAATTCATTATCAATTATGTATGTACATATAAATTTGTACACATTAGTTTACAGAAATTACAACTCGGCAATAAAATTGACAAAATATAAAATGAACCTATTAAATAAGCCATTATTTATATCATCACAGCACACCTAAGTCGGTAATTCGATATAAGTTTCAACAATTTACAAATAAATATAATTTTACAAAATCTAAAACAAACTGTAACATGTACAAAATCATGTATCCATACAATAAGTTTGTTTGAGAAAAAACAATAAAATAAGTAAACACCCAAACAAAATGCATATACTAAAAAAATAAGCAATAAAAAAATTGACATTTCAAAATTGTGTTCAAATTTTTTTTTTAAAAAATGGTAGATTTACTTACTTAAAATGAAAAATTCGCAATAAAAGTGCTACTGTGACGGGAAAGGTCGAGGAATGATGAGTTGTGTTGAGATTGAAAGGGTGGAGAGGGGATCTGTTAGTTAATTGCAGATTGAGGGGGGGTTGTTTAGTTGTAGAGGGGAAGAAGGTGAAATAGGGGAGGGGAGGGACGACAAACATGTCATATATTAACTATTATCGATGAAATTATCGACAAAATGTTTCTGCCTATCAATCCATTGGCAATTCTGTCAATATTAGTGACACGTCACTATATGATTTTTCCTGTTTGAATCCAACTGTAATTCTGTCAGTAAAAGCATCCATAAAAAATTACACGTTATCTTACTCTTTTATTTTTTTAAATTCCTTTTATTCCAGCTGAGATTTCCTCGATATTTACCGATAGAAATATTCCATCGGTAAATATCAATAGAGTTAGTGATGAAATCAATTCGGTCAGTAAATATGATCACCTCAAGATATCGATTGATTTTTTTTGTTAGTGATTTTGTTTATATTTGTAAATTTTCTAGTAGTAATTTATCTCTTTATATTGCTAAAAGTGCTTGTTTATAAAAGAAAAAAAAATGTATTGTTCATGGCTGTTCTTCATTTAAAAAAACTATATATATATATATATATATATATATATATATATATATATATATATATATATATATATATTGAAGTATTGCTATATTTCTGAAAGACCTCCTACTCTTATTGAAGTTGAATCCAAAACAATAAAGTGAAAAGGATAATCATTTATCAATTAACTACACATGTCAAACTTTAGTATTGTTTTATTTTATTAATCTAACTCACAATCAATCACATCTTCAGATCAACTTACACGTCAACAAAGCTAAATTTTGTTGAACGGTCTAGCTATTTTTCTAAACAATAGAAACAAATTTAACCTAACCCCGATGGTATATATAATTTAAGGAGGGTATGTTCTCCATCGTAAACTAAAATAAGATTTAGTTTGATGTCATGACTGATCGTGATTTGTTGGTTATATAAACTAAGTACTTAATTTACGAGTAGATTTTGCATGAAGTCGGTCAAAAAAATATATAAAGTAATGAGCGATGAGCTCAGTGCAATTAAAGTAAGATTAACATATGGGTAGGAGAGCAAGGGGATTAAGATTGTATTATCTTCAAGAGGTGCTAATAATTAAATAGAATATATAGCACCGATTACACAAAAAAAAGCAATTTTTTTATCACAAAGTTTCTTTGAAGATGAAAAGAAGAAAAATTAAGAAGTTGGTGCTAACCAACCTAAGTTTTATCACATTGGTGATAAAATATTGTGAGTGCTCCTGCATATTCATGATGCCAAACACATGGCTGGTGTTTAACGCAGCCGATGTGGTGACCCCTACGATTGTCGATTGTGATGTGTAGTGGACTTGGCAGGCTGGGACCATAACCCCTCAACTGGCTTGGTTCTTGTTCCAGGATTAAATCGAGTTTAAATTTGTTCAGATGATTTTACAAGCTGAGTTTCTATTAGAGACCTGCTCCATTGACCATTGAACTGTTGGGATCTTTCAAAAGTAAACTTAGAAGTTGTTTTTTTTTTTTTTTTAATTGTTTTCCCAGTTAATTTCAAATTCTAACTATTTGTTTCTTGTTTAAATCTGTTTTAGACTTCATTTAAACAGTTATAGTGTTGTTTTAAGTAATTTTCTTTATTTTTTTATAGCATTTAGCGTTGTAACTTTAAAACTTAATAACCTACTAAATCTCTACGGTCTCTATCTTCTTATTATTAAGAAAAGTATTTTTTTTTAATCTTAATCTCGAGAAGTGTAACTTAACTTATTAAATTCTAAATTTATTTTTTTAAAAATTAATTATTAGTTTGAATCCCACGAACCTCTAGATTTATTCCCTAAAAATTACTAGTTTGAGTCTTATAAATTTCAAGGTCATTAGAGACTTACATGATCATTAACTTTAATACCCATAAAATTAATCAATGCATACACAAGTTGATACAAATACTTATATTAATAATAATAAAAAAAAAAAATGTTTCTCTTCCATTAAGGCTTTCATAGAATACAAAATACAGGGCTTTTTCCATCTTTAGAGGCCATGTTTAATATTTAAACAAGAGTTTTTTTTTAAAAAAAAAAAAAAAAAAAACAGAAACTAATTTTTGTAATGCCAACATAAATGACTTGACTGTTTATTAAACTAAAACTACTTTTCGGCCGGCTTAATAGAGAAAAACAAAACTGCATGTGTTATTTTAATATTTAAGTTAATTTACTAAATACTTTTCTAATATTAAAACAATTTGTCCTTGTCTGTAAGCCTCAACACGATAGAGAAATAAACTTTTTATTTAAATAATTTATTATCATCCATCGTATTCTGTGGGCAGAATCTAATAGCGCCACTCAAATTAAAGTAATAATGGGTATAATTGTAAGATTTTAAACTCCGCGAGACTTGGCTTGAAATCAAATCTTAATAGTTAGAGGACTGAACTGAAAAATCTAATCTGTTTCTCTTAAAGTGCCCGCCTGTTTAATTATGCAACTTTGAGGATGAGGGAAGATGGCATAATGCCATCAAAACCATAGTTATTAAACCCGGCTCGGCCCGGCGGGTCCACCCGGGACCCGGTTGACCCGGTGGCTGGACCGGTTCGGGTTTAATAAAAGACCGGCTGTGGCAACAGCCCGGCCAAACCCGGGCGACCCGGTGGGTCGACCCAGGACCCAGGCGACCCGGGCAAACCCAGACGAGACCCGGGTTTTTTTTTTTTTAAATATGGGATAAAAAAAATTGGTTTAAATATTTCAACTTAAAATGATAACATAGTATCTTTTCAAAGTGAGGTTTAAAACCCTTTCATATATATACTCTATGTTTACATGAAAAAATCATGTTTTTTCAATGTGGGATAAAAAACCTTTTGATTTAAATACTTCAACTTAAAGGGATAACATAGTATCTTTTCAATGTGGGATTTGAAGTCCTTTCATATATATACTCTATGTTCCCATGAAAAAAGTTATGTTTTTTCAATGTGGGATTTGAAGTCCTTTCATATATATTCTATGTTCCCATGAAAAAAGTTATGTTTTTTCAATGTGGGATTTGAAACCCATTAGTATATATACTCTATGTTCCCAAGGAAAAAATCATGTTTTTTTCAATGTGGGATAAAAAACCTTTTGGTTTAAATACTTCAACTTAAAGGGATAACATAGTATCTTTTCAAAGTGTGGTTTAAAGCCCTTTCATATATATATTCTATGTTTAATTGAAAAAAAATCATGTTTTTTCAATGTGGGATTTGAAACCCATTGGTATATATACTCTATGTTCCCAAGGAAAAAATCATGTTTTTTCAATGTGGGATAAAAAACCTTTTGGTTTAAATACTTCAACTTAAAAGGATAACATAGTATCTTTTCAATGTGAGATTTGAAGCCCTTTTATATATATACTCTATGTTCCCATGAAAAAAGTTATGTTTTTTTCAATGTGGGATTTGAAAACCCATTAGTATATATACTCTATGTTCCCAAGGAAAAAATCATGTTTTTTCAATGTGGGATAAAAAACCTTTTGGTTTAAATACTTCAACTTAAAGGGATAACATAGTATCTTTTCAATGTAGGATTTGAAGCCCTTTCATATATATACTCTATGTTTTTTATCCCACATTGAAAAAACATAACTTTTTTCTTTGGGAACATAAAGTATATATACTAATGAGTTTGAAATCCCACATTGAAAAAACATAAATTTTTTCATAGGAACATAGAGTATATATACGAAGTGGCTTCAAATCCCACATTAAAAAGATACTATGTTATCCTTTTAAGTTGAAGTATTTAAACCAAAAGGTTTTTTATCCCACATTGAAAAAAACATGATTTTTTCCTTGGGAACATAGAGTATATATACTAATGGGTTTCAAATCCCACATTGAAATAACATAATTTTTTTCATGGGAACATAGAGTATATATATGAAAGGGCTTCAAATCTCACATGGAAAAGATACTATGTTTATCCCTTTAAGTTGAAGTATTTAAAATATTATTTTTAAACTTCATTATTTATAATATGTATAATCTATAATTACATGGATTTTTTCATATAAAATATTAATTTTTTTTTAATCAACCCGGATAATCCGGGTTGACCCATGAAACTCGAGACCCGGCCCCTTGGCCGGGTCAACCCCCGGACCGGGTTTAATAACTATGATCAAAACAAGGGGTCTAACAAAGAAGAAGTCAGATTTATGGATGACATTTGAAAGGGTCCCACATAGAAATCAAAGTGCAAAAATAAATAAATAAAAAAGTATTGACTCATCGGGGAGGATTGTAAAATATACTAAAACGAATCAGTGTTTTACTGTGGACTGCACTGTGTAGTCCACAGTAAAACACTGATTTTTTTTATATCCCTGTTAAGCTACGTTTTTTTTTTTTTTTTAACAAATTTTTTTTTTAATTTAGTTTATTAATGTTAAATTTTTTTTATTTAGTTATCAGACTTTCATGATACATTTTCTAGATTTAACGGGTTAACCTAAATTTTTTTTTCTTTTTAATTATTTTTTTTCGTTTAGTTTAATTCGTTAATGTTAAATTTTCTTTCTATTTAGTTGTTAAACTTTCATGACACACGTTTTTTCAGATTTAACGGGTTAACCTGGTTGGACAAGTTAACCTATAATTTATCTTTTTTGCTTTTTATTCTTTTTAATTTATTTTTTTCGTTTAGTTTAATTTGTTAATGTTAAATTTCTTTCTATTTAGTTATTAGACTTTCAAGACACATATCCCAAGTTTCACGAGTTAACCTGGTTTCACGGGTGAACTCAGTTAATTCTGGGTTGACCCGTCAATTTTTTTTATTTATTTTTATTTTCATAAATTTTTTTGTTTAATTTAGTTTATTAATGTTAAATTATTTTTATTTAGTTATTAGACTTTCATAACACAGATCCTGGGTTTAACGTGTTAACATGATTTGACGAGTTAACCCGTATTTTTTTTTAATTAATTTTTTTCATTTAGTTCATTTGTTAATGTTCACTTTTTTATTTATTTAGCTACCAGACATTCATGACACGGATCCAGGGTTTAACGGGTTAATTTGGTTTGACGAGTTAACCTGTAATTTTTTTTTTGCTTTTTTTTTTCTTTTAAATTAATTTTTTTCGTTTAATTTAAATTGTTGATGTTAATTTTTTTTATATTTAGTTATCAAACTTTCATGACACGGATTCCGGGTTTTTTTTTTTACTGTTTTTTTTTATGCCTTTTGAGAAACATTTTTTTGCTTCTTTCTTTGTTTTTTTCTTTTTTAACAATTTTTTTTTTTAATTTAGTTTATTAATGTTAAATTTTTTTATTTAGTTATCAGACTTTCATGATACGTTTTCCGGATTTAACGGGTTAACCTAATTTTTTTTTCTTTTTATTCTTTTTAATTAATTTTTTTAGTTTAGTTTGTTAATGTTAAATTTCTTTCTATTTAGTTATTAGACTTTCATGACACACGTTTTTCAGATTTAACGGGTTAACCTGGTTTGACAACTTAACCTATAATTTTTTGTTTTGCTTTTTATTCTTTTTAATTAATTTTTTTCATTTAGTTTAGTTTGTTAATGTTAAATTTCTTTCTATTTAGTTATTAGACTTTCAAGACACATATCTCGAGTTTCACAGGCTAACCTGATTTCACGGGTGAACCTGGTTAATTCTGGGTTGACCAGTCAATTTTTTTATTTATTTTTTTTTCATAATTTTTTTTTTAATTTATTTTGTTAATGTTAATTTTTTTTTATTTAGTTATTAGACTTTCATGACACAGATCCTGGGTTTAACGTGTTAACATGATTTGACGAGTTAACCCAGATTTTTTTTTATTTTTTCTTTTTTAATTAATTTTTTTCATTTAGTTCAGTTTGTTAATGTTTATTTTTTTTTTATTTAGTTACCAAACATTCATGACACGGATCCTGGGTTTAACGGCTTAACTTGGTTTGACGAGTTAACCTGTAATTTTTTTTTTCTTTTAAATTAATTTTTTTCGTTTAATTTAAATTGTTGATGTTAATTTTTTTTTTCTATTTAGTTATCAAACTTTCATGACACGGATTCCGGGTTTGATAGGTTAACCTGGTTTGACGAGTTAGCCCAGTTAATTCTGGGTTAAACCATTAATTTGTTTTTTTGTTTTTAATTATCAAACTTTCACGATACGAATTTAAGGTATGACGGGTTAACCTGATTTGAAGGGTTAACCCAATTAATTCATTTTTTTTCTTTTTCTTCATTAGTTTTTTTTCTTCATGTTGGTTTTTTTTTCTTTGTTTTTTTTTTCTTTTTAACTCATCTATTTAATTATCACACTTTAATGACACGACCTTGCAGCCAGATCCATGTCCAATGCTATTGGGTCTGGTATTGCAGTCCAGACACTTTTATGCTAAGGGTTAACCCAAGTTTAATGTTATTATAAATATTACTCTTGGGTCAGGCGTTGCAACCAAACCTGAGATTTTTGGGTATAACTTTATTAAAAGACCTAACACTTTTAGATCTTAATTATTTTTGAAATGCAAAAAATAATTGACCCGCGGCATCGCGCGGGGCATGTAACTAGTAACTACTAAAACTGATTAATTTTTGTAGCAGTTGTAGATATTGAATTTCATTTAGAATTTCATTTTTTAACAGTTAAAGGAGTTTCAAACATGAAATTACATTAAATTTTTTAATTAATTTTAATTCAGAGAATTTCAAACATATTGTAAAATTCATATAAAAATAAATCAGAGGTTAAAATTTACAATTATATAGAGAAAAAAATTTAATGTTAAAATTTGATTTCCCAAAATAATTATCTACACAATTTTATTTTATTTTTAGTTCTTTAAAGAAATAGGATGAATGTGATGAGGGTAATATAGAAAAAAATTATTAAATTTCATCTTTTCCAAACATGTGGATTCTATTTATAAATAAAGTGAATTCAAATTGAATTCAGTTTATAATATATAATTGGTTTCAAGTAAGCTATGAAGGTATGAAAGTAACAAAGGATATCAATTCCTGATTTATTATACTAAATAGAAGAAATTAGTGTTAAAACTAATTTCTTCATTTACCCATCACCTTTTTTTTAAAACATTTAAAGTAATTAGATGAACGTAATGATGATAATATATAAAATAAAATGAATTAAATTTTATTTTTTTCAAGCATATAATTCAATTTATTTATTAATTGAATTCAAATTAAATACTATAATTGAATTTAATTATAGTAGATAACTAGTTTAAAACGACTTATTAGGTTTTAATCTTTAAATTTTATTTTCATAATGTTTTACTCTCAAGGTTATGAGATAGAAAAGAGAAAGTTGCAAGAAAAGCAAAACGAGAGAGAAATATATAAAGCTGACCATAAAAGAAAAAAAAAAAAAAAAAAGCTTGGTGTCTATGAATTCATTTTAAAAAGGAGAGTTCACTAGAGGCGAATTTTTTATATAACTATAATAAAAAAAACAAAAAAAAAAAAAACAATCAGGGCTAATAAAGGTTTTTTTAATTGAATTTGATTTTTATATTTTTTTTAGTGATTAAAACATAATTTTAGTTGAAAATGAGATTTATAAGGTTACTAGAATGTTTTTTGGTGTATTTGGAGAAAAATAATGAGGAAATAAATTTGGAAAGTTCAAAAACAAAACATAAGTAAAAAAAATTTTATTTGACTAGGCGCGGGCTTGTTATTCTAGTTCTAGGCCCTTTTTTTAGATGACCCTTCACTTATTTTTCTTTTCAATTTTACAATAAATTCTCTTTCAATAAAAAATTTAAATAATTTTTTAAAGTATTAGAAATGCCATTTTCAAATAAAATTAATTTTTTTTCCTAATGATGTTAATATTTATGAATAATTATATATGAAACTCAAATAATATATTAACTTATTTTTTCATATAGTCGTATAAAAGTAATTGAAATATTTTTTTTTTATCCTTGGTTGAAAATTGCTTTACATATCTAGGTTTTTACATGAAGAAACACACTTTTGATAAAAAAAGAAAAAAAAAAAAAAAAAGGAAAAAAAAAGGTGGCAAAGTAAAAGGAATATATGAATAACGAAAATGGAGCTGTCTAAAGAATTAAGTAGGGTTATACACTCTAATGATTATTATGATCTTACCTTGACGATAGTCTCACAAGGCTTGCAAAAATATTTGTTCTGACTCAACATAAAATTATTTTAAAAAAATAAAATAAATTGAAACTATTCTTTAAAAACTCAACCGTCAGACCCAACCCAAGTTCAATTTATAGGATTAACTTGAAAAAACCAAAAGAAAAAAAAAACATTAAAAAAAAAAAAAACAGAAAATAGATAATCACGTCTGACCAAACCAACCCAAGTTGATATCATTGACATATTGAAATGAGGTATTTGTTATCAATTACATAATCGACAAGAGAAAGAAAATAGAACCCGAGAACAGATGATTTAATAAACTTTTTTTTTTTAATGAAAAAAAAATGCTGGAGGAGCAATGCTGCTTAAGTACGTATATATTTTGTATTTGGTTAGTACAACAAATAGTACTCTCCTTATCCCCATCTCTATCTCGTATTTATATGCAACCTACCAGAGCGAAAAAAGAAGAAAAAAAACAGGGGATTTTTTAATGAAATGATTTGAATGCTATAAAACAATGGTCAGCAACATTACCAGGAATCGTCGCCCGCCGTGTAACCCAGCAGAGAAAAACACTGGGACTGGTGACTACCCTCTACTCTTAAAACCTAATAAAAAACTTGGGATGCATAATACTCGCTCTCATTGAACACAGGTCTCAAGTCTTCCTTGCACATGAAGTCCAGAGGGAAA
Source organism: Populus alba (assembly GCF_005239225.2). Lineage (NCBI taxonomy): Eukaryota > Viridiplantae > Streptophyta > Magnoliopsida > Malpighiales > Salicaceae > Populus > Populus alba. The sequence continues at coordinate 581,392 of NC_133293.1, forward strand.
GAAACAAGATGCCCCCGCACCGACTGTAATCTCTCCAGTGGATCGGTGTTTTTCATGTCTCCATTTTGGTAAGACTCAAGCTTTTGAGGGGCTATCCCTAAGTCGATGGTGGTATGGCCAAGCCTATCCTTCCAGAACGCCGTACTTTGTCTGAGTGCGGCTCTGCATGTGATTACAGGCGGAAAGCAATTGGTTAAGATCATTAGGCAGGGAAAGATTAGTGAAGAAGTATCATACCTGGTGTGTATAAGATCACTTGGCACACAAGAAAAGACATCCTGATAGATCGTGGTATTTGTCTGTCAAATGAGAATCACCGATACATGATGTTAGTTTGTAGACCAAATTCGAGGCAAATGCAAAAGCCCATTGGGAAAAACCTCGGGCAAAAGATGCATTGTTTATGCTGTTTAGCATATACAATATATAGAATATTCATACCACTTGTATTTGGTTGATAAAAAAAAGCAGCCAGATTATTTTGGAGCAAATTAAAGTTTTTATGCAGTAGAATATGCGCTATAACTTCATAACCATGCTCTTTTCTTTGCCTGGAACCTTTCAGGATGACACCCATGCCAAAAACATACCACACTCTTCCACTGAAGTTTAAAAATCGACCAAGAAAAGAGGGGGCCAGGGTAAGAGGTTCGACAGAGGTCATAGCTTAGTAAAAATTGTAATATATTGGAAACGGCATGTCTAACAACAATTCCAATGAGTATATAATAAGATTAAGGGAACAAACACGAGAAGCAAACAGTGACAGTAATTTAGCCATTCAAAGCGCTCCATATATATCAGCAGATGTAGGAAGCACTTTTTAATGTGAACACAGCCTCTTAACATGTTGATATGTCAGCTGCAAAGAAAATCTATGTAGAAAAAGAATTTTCCTTATTAGCTTTTGTTTAAGAAATTAGAAACTTCATATGACAATGCCTAGTAACTCACACCCTATTAATGCAAGCTTTTGAACTCTGCCATCAACGCCTATGGGAAGTCCTCCAGATTCAGCATTTAACATACACAAACAATAAACATTGGATATTTGAATGCAGGAAGAAAATTGTTCCACATTGAATCGAAGTTCGGAAAAAGAAAAAGTGCTGTATGAAGTAGTCTTCTAAAATAAAATCATTTCTGTTCTCACCTTTGCAGTTGACATCCATCTGTCTTTGTAAGTCGACTCAATTACTGGGTCAATCACTTTATGGATCTGAAATTAAGAGAAAAAGAATGTGATGTGTCAGATGGAAAGCAACAGTAATCTATCAGTGATGTGACTTCATAATTGTGGAGCAGTCAATATTTACACTAACCTCTTTGGCATGAAGACCAAGGTGTTCAGACCACAATGAAAGGCGGAGACTAAGAGCAAATTTTCCAGCCTTCCAGGGTTTCCCTCCCATTAATGAATCCACAAATTCCTTGTCTTCGATAAGTACCCCAATCTATTACAAAATTGTACCAAAGAAACAATGTAATAACATTCTTTAATCATTGAAAGTTTTACAAGCCATATGCTATTCTCATTCCCTTTAACCTGTAATCACTACTCATCATAGATCCAATTTTATCTTTGCAATTTTCCATGTCACAAACAACTGTATAAAGGCCTGGTTAGAGTTTACTTTGACAGATCATCATTCTTAATTGTATTAGGCACGTGTTATCTTTGAGAATCAAAGTTTCAAACAGAAAACCATATAGGAAAACCTGGAATAGACCGATACCTCAGAATCTCGTGACCCAAGCAAACTCCTGTCATTAATATTAGCTGATCCAATCAAGGTTGCACGGTCATCAACTATCATTATTTTACTGTGGACATACACCTGCAGACACAACAAGGATAGATAAGCATTTTGTTCAATACAAAGAAACTCAGTACATAAAATCAATAGAGATTGAGGTGATGGGCTATAAACAGCATTTGTCAAAGGCTGGGGAGAGAACTAATAGACGAAGTAATAAACAGCATGAGATCTATGCATACCTGACTGGTGACCACAGGACCACCATTAAAAAGTTGGCCATAAGCTCTAAGGCCATAGAAAGAAATATAATCATGAGTTTTCGGACCAAGAAGATCATATAAGTTGTGCAATACTGAATTTTGTCCTCTGCAAATAGTTCGATATTGCCAATGCATTATGGCTCTGACAGATGCTGCACCACCATCATCTACACCACCCTGTGAGACTAAAACTTGAGCCAACAAAGAGGAGAAAAAAAAAGGGAACATCCAAGTTTCAAATTTCAAGTAATGAACAAAGAATTAGAACCTGGAATCCTGGAAGCAGAGGTATGACAATAATAACCCTGAAACACTTCTTATCATTAAATGCTCGCATAATACGCCGATACAATGCTTCTAACACACGATTCTGTATAATGTCATCTCCTGAAAGACCTGATATGAAAAATTGATTCTGGGAAACCCAGCAATGCAGAAAAAGCCAGGCAAAACAAATAGCTTCAGACTTTTACAATCAGCCTTAACATCAAAATATGAAACTTCCATGCTGATTAGAAAGAAAGCAAAAATAAAGAGCATCTACAGTTGATGAAATAAAATCTTTTACTCATGCACAAAACCATCTTTTAACCAAATTATTAAAAGCTTGAAGTAAATCATTCTTGATGCCTTAGACAAAATTAAAAACTCTTTACAATCATTCAAAAACCACTTCCTTGATTGCCCCTCCAAGCTATTCTTCTGTACAAAGATTCTTTCGTTTTCTCCCTAAGCAGCAATCACTTCATAGCTTCCAAAAATCAATAAACTTCCCCTCAGTCAACCTCTAAAACTGACTGAATTCACTTCCTAAAAACCACTCATTATGCCACAGTATACAGTCTCTACTTTTCCTTTTCTTAGCCTTCCCAGGGCCCAGGCTGATATTAGTGATATCTTTCAGGATGCAGTCTTAGTAAATGTGAATGAGCAAGTTCATAGAGTAAGATAAGAGTATCTAAAATCAATTCCTGACTCTGACATAAACAAATAAAACTGGAATCGAGTGCCTTGGCCATAGCTTAGATGGTGAAGGGTGCTACACACAGATGGGTAGTTCAATGATGGGATAGTCCCTGTGCAACCACCAACCCTCCACACTACCGGATAAAGCCTGAACACTTATATTTAGGTCTGATAAAAGTTTCTTATTGCAATTTTTCCCTCTCTAAAAACCATTTCTTTAAATACTTGCTGCACCATTAGCATCGTGTAAAGCCTTGTCATTTCATGCCTTGAACCAAATTCATGCTGCTCTTCCTTGCCAGTGATGCGAGGGAGACAGAGACTGAGCCAATATGACTTAAAAAACTCACTAGGAGTCAATACAATCATGAGTGGAAAAAAACTGCAGAAAAGCTCAAATTGAGTGTTTCAAAATATATTCCCACCGAGGAAACTATTTTAATTGAGGTGGATATGCTTGTCCTTAAGTTACTTGTTCAAAAGACAGTTGGTTCCATTCACAGAAGGATACAATAAATAGTGTGTAACGGTTTATACCTCGATGTAGACAAAGTTCTCCGCTTTCTCGATAAGAGAACAATAAGCACAGTGAATGCTCTCTTCAATTTGGCTTGTTCCAGCAGACCACTGACTCACACTCCTTATGACCTGGAAAATGAAAGAAATCATTGATGACAGAGGATACAGATTAAGTTTTATAGATGATTTATAAACATAACAAGTACTGAATAATCATAGCAACGTTAATGGAAAAAAAAAAAAAATCAATTGTGCTGCCTTGTAGAATGTGAAATTGTCACAAATAGAAACATGAAACAAGGCTGACACCATTTCAGATTTTCACGGTTCTTCCCTTTTTTTTTCAATAAATGGACAGACCCTTCAGTTCCTCTAAAATTGCTTTGAATTAAGTAAATTAAAAATTTGAACAAAACACTCTCTAGAGCTAACCGAAAGACGTGCAATGCTCAATCTTCACATGGATCATGAAAAGGTAAGAAATCCAGGCAAACCATGTTAAATATGATCTCCTGTTGGCATGGAGGACTGAGATAATCGGAAGACTCAAGGTGGGTTTCTTACACTTGATTACAAATATAAGAATTGCATAATATATCATGAGCAGTAACCCACCTGACAATGACAAGAGACACGAGAACCAACTTGCCCACTTTCATCCACAGAACCAATCTGATCAACCCTTTCTTGTGATTCCCACCATTCCAAGTCATCAGAAGTTTTGGTGCCAGGCTCCGCTGCTAAATCTGGAGACACTTTCACATTAAGATTCAAGGAATCGTGGTCATCAACAAAGCTTGTCATTGGCATGTCTGGAACAACTGGTTCAATTTTGGATTTCCGGAAACCATGTGAGTGGCTTCTGCCAGGGGTAGACTCCAGCCCATTTCGTTTTGGGCCTACACCAGAGCCATCAGACCCATCAGCTTCCTGAGGCAAAAGAAGAGGGATGTCTTGTAAAGATGAACTAGAGGAAAACGAGTCCTGCCTTTTAATGCCTTTTGCATTATCTTCAATATCTTTTCTTTCAACTTCCTTCTCTTTGTTTTGCCCCATATAGTGTGGGATAACCATGTGCTGCTGGGGCATAAGTAGAGGAATTGCTTCCTCATATGGAGCTTTATTTCTCTGGAAAAAAGAAAAAGGCGTATTCATGTTAAAATTAAAAGCTTTCCCCAACCTGCATCACAATCACCATACTAATTGGTGCTAAACTTTTGACCTTGGCATAGTTCCAACGCTGGACAAAGTGCCTAGCTACATCACGACAAGGTGGTCCCCAAAGAGCACAATGGACATCATGCCAAGGCATTCGAGGATATTTGCCACGATCCAATTCATCTTTCATCGCATCTTCCCATGAATTTGGTTCAGATTCCCTGGAAGATGAAGTAAAAATTCATTTCATAAATCCAGCAAATGCAAATTCTGCTTCAAAACAGGTTATTGCAGACTGTTGTAAGATTCCCTCTACTTCAAGAACATAGCATGAACACATTAAGTGGTTATCTATGATTAGCATTTGTTTGTTTATTAAATTCCAGTAATTATATTTGACTGAGCATTGCGTTTGTGTATGTTAAATTCCAGTGACTTCATTGTGTCAACTTGAAAAATCTTGTAACTACATTTTACAGGATATAATCAGTTAATCAAGCAGCAGAAACCACTGAAACAGCGACACCAGATACAAGATGAGATAAAGAAAATGACCAAAGTAATGAATCATTTATGTAATTATCAATCTCTCAGAATATGTTCATTTAACATTCTAAGAAATCACATTAGAGTAGAGAAAAACAAATTATTTACCTAGGGTTATAATAATCCTTTCCTGGCCATTCTTGAGGAGGGCAGTCGCCCACTCTATGTTCACATGTGTCATAGCGGCCAAAGCACAGGTCCAGTCCTCCAATAAAGCAAACCTGGTGATCCACAATGACAAGCTTTTCATGGTGGGACCTAAACATAACCAAAATATATATCAGAAATTGAAAGGCCCATCCTGATGAAGATAACTCAAAATTTACTTCTGCCCAACACTCTTAAAGCTTGTCCAATAATGCATACCAAAGGTAAACACCTGTTGAAAAGTGGTCAGGAGACCGCAGTACCCTCACATTCTCATGAATACTAAGAAGCTTTCTCTTGCTATACACACTATTTATTTTCAGAGCAAGAGCCACCTCTTTATAGAGAAGAATATATATCTGCAGTGAAAAATTTAGATTACACCACCAGTCATGCATATAAAACCAAAGCAGGTTGAAAGAAATCCTGCAAAGAAATCTTGATAAAACTCCATGTCACATACCATTTAAGGGCTTTCCATAGATTTTTATAACTTTATTTTGACTTGTAAATATACCTCAAGGTTCCTCGGTGCCTAAATTATATTGGGCAATTGCACCATTTAACCGGAAAAAACATATGCATGTGGGAAAGAAATGTAGTGGAATGCAATGCTTGCAGAAGCTTTCTATATATACTACAAAAGTTCATGCCCCTATTTCCATATAAGATAAGGCATCTAGAGAACATTTGTGCCCATAAAAAAGACTCATGGCCTATCCTCAATTTATCACCTTTAGTCATGCTTTAGAAAGAAAAAAAAAAATACAGCTTCAAAAGTTTAGTGCATATTATATTATAATTATTAATAAAACTAAATATCAAATCAAATGTAACAAGTAAGAAAGCATCAAAGCTGGAAAGAACAATAAACAAGCAATTTGCACCTGAATCCCTTGTTTAGCTTTGATTTCCAGCAAAGAATCAAGTCTAGAAGAGGCATGATCACGAAAAGGACGCCTTAGATAAAGTTCTGGGCACAGCCACCACCCACAAATAAATATCTGCAGAGAATTTACATCAATCCAAAAGATACTGTATAAATTAAATCTCAGAATAAATAACAATGAGGAGAGCTGATTCAATGCACTGGAGCTGACCTCAGATTTAGCATCCTCAATTGATGAAGCAATCGCATCAAAAGCTGCCCTACCATCTATAAACCATTGAGCCTGACTACCATCATCAGACAAACCCCTAGGAGGAGCAAAAGAGCCAAAGCGATGAGGATGACACCAACCCTCAGGAGGCCGAAGTCCAGCATCATTAATTGCAGCAACCCAATCTTTAACTCTGGCACCACTTTTAGATCTCAAGTCTATGCTTCTGTTTCCACATGTGACCTTTGAAGTTTCCAATCATCTGTTAGTGAGTGCAATTATCTGATACAATTTCCTCATCACTAGATCATTAATAAACTTACAGTAATGAAGAGGAAAACCCATCACAAATTGAATATATACCACCTAATAACCTGTTGTATCTAAAGGCATCTAGCATGAATTCCCTCTATATTTCTTTGTTTGGTTGTTTACTACACATTTCCTAAAAATACAACCAACGTAATCAGTCAGACTCTGACATGCAGGGAAGGATCATATCACTTTTGAAAATGTAATGGCTATCATCTAGTTTGCCTTGCCATCAACAACCAGCAATATGCTCATAGCTTCTCAGATTACAATGTGCTTGTGTGCGTTTGCATGTGTAACTGATCCTTAATCAAGAAAAGCAGCTGACACCAAATCCAGGATATACCATCATCAGCAAAGTATTGGGATAGGGCTAGTACAAACTAACATCATCAAATTTTAAGATGACTCAAGGTCAAATTGATTGCTTGTACAAAAGCACAATAATGAAAATCCCACAGAAGAAATAAACTGCACACTGCTTACCTTAAAACTGTGCCGCAAGGGATTCCTCTCCTTTATTTCTGCTGCTAATGACACTCGGCCTTCACCACTTCCATCTGAAGTAGGTAATACATCAAAAACAATTATATCCAAAGGTTTGGTAGCAAAAGGATCCGCCAGAAGTGCCAAGAATCCTGGTTTCAAAACAGCCCACGCCTACAGAAAATCATAAAACATGGACAATGTTGTGTGATTCCTCTTGTTGTGAAACCTACAGAAAGTTAGAGCAGTCTATTGTTGATGTACTATCAAGAAGACCCCAACTAAACCACAAAAGTTGGCATGCATCACCAGGCTAAATCATTGCTGAACTAATCTTTTCTCTTGCCACTACTAGTAATTTCCCTCTTGCAGCTTTATTACAACAAATCATATGCTCTATCTAAATTTTTCCAACAATTATCAAAGTTGAACTACAGCAGCAAGATCCAATAAATGAATTGTAATTTTGTGAATGCTGAATCTTAAAGGAATAAGATTCATAAAGTATAATACATGAGAGACGTAATGCATCATGTTCAGTGCGGGCAAAATGAATTAAGGTTATCAAGTTATCTATCAAGCTTTTAGATAACTCAGCAGAATGAAGTAGAAGGATCAGTCGTTTCACCCTGTCTTGTTCAGCAAAGTATTGGGACATGATCATAATTTTTTTATTAGTCATTTCTGCATATATTAACTGGCATATGTGGCACCCATATTACATTGGAGCTCCATGATGCATGCCCATGCATATAGAAAGTGTGCTTTTATACCAGCCTTCATATTTACCCAACAAACTTGACTTTCTTTTTTAAGAATTTCCTAATCAGGATATAGACCAAAAGTAATTCCAAACTGTACAAGACAAGAAAGGAGAAAACAAGGAAGTAATTACACAAATGCATATGCTTGTGCAAACATTCATTTGCAGTGATAGGAGGTCTCATTTATATGTTCTCAGAAGAAGATTCAGTGTTAAATACTCAAAATATCATTCAACAATGTCAATAAAACCAAATGCAATGATGAACCGTACACAGAAACCCTTCATTGTTGCACAACGGTGCACATACACAAAAATGACAAACGCATCTTCAAATCAAAGCCAGGTACAGACCTAGTCTAGGGGCAAGATTGCATTACCTTCTGCCAGTTGTCATTACAGCAACTAAAGCAACAGCAAGCACATTTCCTGGAATCATCATTCTTCACTATTTGTGGTAGATGCTTCACCATAACATATTCTTCTTTCAGCTTAGGGCCATATTCTGGTAAAAAGGACAATTTCGAGACCTCCAAAAACTTGCAAACCTACAACAGAAATTGTCTATTGTGAAATGCATCCCAATTAGCCATCAAGAAGCAGTAAAAATTAAAAGAGAGAGAATATTTAAAATTTCAAAACATTAGGTGTTAAAAACCCAAGACTTTGGAATTATGGGTTGAACTGGAAGCACCAGTAGTTCAAATTCTCTATTATAGGTTCACACGGTTCATCATCACACCACAAAAACAGAGCAAGTTCCTGACTGCATAGATATCAATTGATTTGAGTGTAATGGTGTTTCTAAAGGTTGTACAGATGAATGGCAGCCTGACAATTCAAATTATGCGTCACATAGAAATGAACTATAGGCTTGCTGATTAGGGCATACATTGAGCAAGTATGAAAATTGATGCTTCGATGAGATGCCTGGTGCATTGTGTTAGGCTCAAACTACTTGTAACCAATTTAAAAACAGTTGGGAGCTTAATTGATCATTGTCAGATGATAGAATAATAAAAAAGTCCTCAAGTGACATGCAAGAGGAAAAAAGAAAGTTGCCTTCAATGTTTTTTCAGAAGTTTCCACATCTGATATATGTACACACACACACATGCATATATGTATCTAAGCATGAGAGACAAAGAAGAGGGCATGTAGGCACTAAGGTGAATATGCCGAGCAGGCCCTTGCTTTGGAGTTCGAAGTAATGGTAGCTAGTAGAGATGCTGGATTTATCTATCTAAAATTTACATTTTTCTGCAGTCATCACCATATGAAAATTAATCCATGTTATTCACTTTGTTAATTTGAAATAAAGTTTTCACTGACCGCAAACAAATCATGGATATGTATTCCGAATAACACCAGCAACAAAATAAGACAGGTGCCACAAACTTTTTTAAAAATATTAGAGTCCAAACATACCTCTCGGGAGTTAACAATATCCATGTTCCCTAAAAAGTGATTTAAATATTGTTGCATTGCAACCTTTGCTTCGTCTGACATTGAATGCTGCTTTCCCAATGCTGGACGAATAACTGGTAAAGCAGCACTTGATGGAACATCTCTGAACAGAAAAATCACCTGTAAGAACTATGAGAATTACTGTAGACAAGGACATAATTCATGTTTAATAATTATAAAAAGGTGTAGGTTGTAACCTGTTTTTGGCAATTTCATCATGATGCAATGGAACAGTCTCATCATCAGCATCATCATCATCTTGCACCATGGGCGTATGTTCTCCTATTCCTAGATTTTGAAGCCATTCTTTAACCTTTAATATAATTTTTCAATGAAAACCACATCAAAACCACACCTTCGCATATAAAGTCATATTAACAACATAACAATCTCAAAGCATTCAGTTATACAAAAACTAAACCAATGTGATCCACCACACACAGAGACACACCTGTTCTTGCTTCTCCTGAATTTCCTCGAAAAACAATCGTTTCTTCAATGCAAAATGTAAATAAAACACTTGAGCCGCTTTCTTCAACAGTGTCCACTTGAACTAAACTCACCAAAATAAAATTACACGTTAAGAATCTTACATTTATACGCCCCTACTAATTCCAGAAAAAGAAAAAAAAAAAACTCGTACTTAAATAATTCTCCACAAATTAGAGGAGCCAATAATAATTAAATATTCTCCGCAAATTAGAGGATTCAATAATATATTTAAATATGTAATATATGTTAGGTTAATAGAATCTAAGCTTCAAATTTTACTTTTCAACTAGCTTTTATGATCATCCAAACACGGCCTAACATTCAAATTCAAATTCAAATTGAATATTCAAAATTCAGAAACCTAAAAAACAAAATCGAGTCAAAATTTAGTTAACCGATCGCGTATCTGTACCTGTTTGTATTGAACTTCGATAGTGTAAGATAATTGAACAGGACTAATATCGCTGAGGTCGGGTCTAGAAACGGAAACGATTGTGCCTTTCGGTAATTCATCAAAAATCCGACAGGATTCCGGTGTCGAACCTTGACGGAAAGAGAAGAAGGACGATATTATTGATGATGATTGTGGTTGTAACGGCGTTGATGGCTCTGATTGCATTTTTACGTATCGGGGACCACCACCACCACCTCCGACACTTCCACCTCCAATTAATTGCTCTGATGATGCCATTGATTTTGACTTAATTTAAATTAGTAATTTTTCTCATATAAAAAAATGAGAACTGGCGACTTTTCTTTTTTTGGTTTAGATCTGAGTTAAATTTTCTTGTTGAGAGAAAGGGAGAGGCGGTAGAAAGCTTGGAATGGTTGGTTTGGGGTTTAAATAAGTGAGAGAGGGCCATCGAGATTCGCGAACCCACGTGGTCAGATCTGGAGGCGTTCAAAAGGTGGGTTTTTTTGGGAAATGTGGGTTAACGGATTGTCCGAACAAGAACAGATGGCTCTTCTTGCACTTTATGAAGAAGCATATATAAATGCTATTATTTTGTTACGTGTTGAAACTTGGAAGCTGGGAGAAAAATTCGCTGGCAAATCGGTACCGACATGGCATGTTAGAATATTTTTGGTAATGCGGTGTGACAAGATTTAAAAATAAAAAATAAAAAAAATTATTTTAAATTATTTTAATATTCTGAAATTAAAAATAAATCTTAAAAAAAAAATATTATTTTAAACATATTTTCAGATGAAAAAAAAATAAACTACTATAATAATAATAAACACTATTTTAACTATTGGTGAAAATAAACTAGTACATTAGGAATTTAAGTTAATTTTTAAGAAATATGATTGTGTTATGAATATGTTTTTATATATAAATTTTTAAAAGGGAATTTATATCTAGTCTTGCTTCTTTTTTTTTTTAATTTATCTTTATGATTTGAAAAATTACATCTTTATATATTTGATTAACTCAAGAATTAAAATAATAAAAAAAAAAAAATTTCTTCCACCTGATATGCAGTGGCGTAAATGAGAATAAGGACAACATTACCACCTGCAAATATATCTAAGAAGATATATTCTGCTTCCCCAACTGAAACACGGCTGAATCCTCGCCTGCAAGTGGCGGAGGGGCAGAGGTACCACCCAATTCCTGGCCAGGCAACTCATGGCCTGTACAAATTCTAAACACAGGAACCCTAGCCAACAATTCCTTGACTGTTACAGCAGCACAGGGAACGGCGTAAGGATCTCCAGGTCCATTGCTGAAAAGAATTCCGTCTGGTTTCATCTTTAGAGTTTCTGATGGTGGCCGATTTGAAGGCACCACAGTGATTTTACAGCCATATGATGCTACGCGTCTGAGTAAATCATGCTTGATCCCAAAATCATATACATTGACCTTCAATCCAATGGTAAGAATTAAAAACAAAAAAACCAATCTATAAACCAAGATTTTCATTTTCATTTTATGCCTTCTCATTTGTTCTATCTAACTAATTCTAAAGATTTACTTTCTATAAATACAAATATAATTATGAGCGATAACTTAACTGGTCAGACTATAAATTTATTTTTTTAATTATTATAAATTTGAGTCTCTTCAGAGCCATTAAAAATTTGCATAATCGTTAATTTTAGTACCTGTGGAATTAATCGAGATACATGCAAGCTGATCTGAACACACACACAAAATATATATATATATATATTCATTAAAGCATTGTAAAATTAAAAAAAAAACATGTAAAAAATCAATCACTATTTAAAAATAAAACTAAACCAAATAATAGTTCAAGAAACCAGTAACAAATAGAAACCGACTATATACAATTCAGCCGTGTCATTGTTCATGCCTCTTTTTCGTCACGCGTAGCATGGCTATGCTCATTGCTTTGAATCTAACCAAGACAACATGATGTAAATCCCTCCAATATTGTCAGGAGATGTAATTATTGTAACCATGTTTGTTGGCTGGGAAACCATTTATGATATATGTGAACGTGAGAATAGTTCAAGACGATCGTTACCTTCATCTTTCGAACCAGGAATACATGTATGTATATATAAATAAATAAATAAAAACTGTCAGGCAAATTAAGTATGTCTCTGGACATATATCATTTTCCAGTATAATTTCTATTTTACTCTTAAAAACAACTAATGGTTTTGTTATTAAAAGTAATTTGATCTTTTTACATGGTTTATTGATCATTATCAAATTAATTAGAGATATATATTTTTTTTCACTTTTTCTAAATACACTAGAATGACTAAATTATCATTAAAATAAAATTAAAATAAGAACTAGTGACTTTTCACTTTTAAAAGCACAATAAAATAATTATATTACCTTGAAAAACATTTTTTTTTAACTGGGGTATAAAGATTATTTTTGTATTTTCATTATAGTTTTTTGTTATAACAAAGTTAAGTGAAAATAATTTAGATCCTTTTTGTTTGTTAGAAAATAGCTTTTATGGAAAGTGAAGTTCTTAAAAGTAAAGTATTTTATTATGTTTGATAGTATCATAAAAAACGAGTTAGAAATATTTTTTAATATTTGACTATGCCATGAAAAATAAGGTAAAAAATAACTTTTAAATATTTTTTTTAATTTATTAAAAGAATGAAAACTAATCTAATATATGAAAAAGTTGAAGGAAGATTGAATTGAAAAAAAAATCAATCTCATAAATCATTTTAAATAAATATAAATAGCAATCACAATAATAGATATTAGTCTAACGGGTAAAAAAAGTTGAAAAAAAAGATTAAATTGAAAAGAAGTTTCAATTTCATAAATTATTTCAAATAAAATAAATAATAAAAAAATTAAGAATTGAATATGATTGATAAAAAAATTTCAATCAAGAAAAATATAAGAAAAAAAAATAACAATAAAAAAGAAATAAGGACTAAAATTGATATAAAAATAAAATTATGTCAAATTCTAAGGGATGGAAAAAAAAATTCAAAACAAAATATACAACAATAAAAAAAATTTATGATCAAATTTGATATAATCAATAAATAACAAGATATTTTTTAATTTTTTTGAAATAAAGTACATTCCACCTAAAATAAAATATTTACCCGAAAACAAAACTAATTTTTCTTTTGGTTGGAAAGTGCTTAATGTTAACCAACTTTTCTGTAAAAAAATTTGAAAAATGATTGTTAGGAAACCACTTTTTATAAAATAAATGTGGGTGCTTTTTAATAAATATAAAATATTAGTTTTTTTACAAAATTGGTTGGCATATGCAATGCCTCCACGCTATTCGAGCAGCAAGTGAGTAGATGTTTGGTGACCAAACGATAGCTTTCGAGGTGCTTGGCGGCCTTACCATCCATTGGCAGTGCGTGTGGTATACAGACCTCCGATGTGGCACTATGTGTTTTTCCCTCCCTTTCTCTCTCTCTTTCCTTTTATTTTCACGCTTAAACCTTCAAACTTTCAAAGAAACCCTTAAATTTGTTTTTGTCATCAGATTTGGTAAGTGTTCTTTTGATTTTTATTTGTTTTTCTTTGACTTTTTCTTGATAGAATTTATTTTTTAATTTTATTCCTTGACATTTGATTTCATTTCATTCTTATATCAAATTTAATTGTTATTTTTTTTATTGCTATTTATTTTACTTTGGTAAAATTTTTAGATTTAAATATTTTTTATTTTATTTTTTAACATTAAATTTATTATGAATTAAGCTTTTTGGTTGAATCTAAGTCTAGAATTTTACAGGTTACAGGTTTAAAAAACTAACTCAGGTTTAAGAGATTCATCTGAATTTTCTTATTTTTTTTCTTTTCTTTTTGCTTATGTTGTTTCAGGTTTATCATTCAATATTTATTTATTTCTTAAATTTTATCTCTAATTTTTTTACAACTCTTCAATTTATCCATATTTAATCTAACCAGAGGTCAATTAAAAATCAGTCAAGGCCAACCAAGAATAGAATAATAGAAAGAAAAAAAAAAGACACATATTGTTTTAACTGGGTTAACTTATTGTGGTCAAGTCCATTGTCTAGACTGTAAATTTCACATGTTAACTTTGGTTAGTATAATGTGTCACCATATTTTCACTTCACTTTTTTATTTTTTTTATTTTTATGATCTGATCCTTCGATAGTCTGCTATATTACATTTAAGTTAAGGCTAGGTAAAGATTAAAAAAATACATTGTGATTTACTTAAAACAAAATCACCTACTTGTACGCTCTTGAATCATGAAGTCAAGCCACATTGAATTTTTTTTTTTGTATTTATTAATACATATAGTAGTTGATTAATTTAATTTGATCACTAATTAAGTTTTTTATTCTCATTTTAAATATTATATCATATACAAGAAAAATAACAATGCTTAGACTTTTTTATACAATAATTGTGTTTTAATTGGATCCATATCGAATGCTCTATTTGGGAATATAGTTGAAATAACGTTTCCTCAAATTAAATTTTTTAAATATTTTTAGATTTTTTTGATGTGTTGACCTCAAAAATAATTTTTAATATATATAAAAAATATCATTTTTAATATATTTCTAAATAAAAAGCACTTTAAACTATAATCGCTAAGAATCCTAAATAAAACCGAATTACAAGCACGAGGCCTAGTTATAGACTAGTGACATGACCCGCACGATACCGCGGGTTAATTGTTTTTACATAAAAAATATCAAAAAAAGCTAAGATTTAAAAATGTTAGGTTTTTCTACAAAGTTATACCTAAGAGTCTTGAGTTTGGCTGCAACGCTTAACCTAAGAGTACTATTTATAATATTAATAATAACATTAAACTTGCATGACCCAAGTTTAAGTGGGTCTGGCTGCAATACCAGACCCAACAGCCTTAGATGTAGGTCTGGGTGCAAGATCGTGTCATAAAAATGTGATAATTAAATTGATTAATTAAAAAAAAAAACAAAGAAAAAAAACCAACATAAAGAAAAAAACTAATGAAGAAAAAGAAAAAAAAATCTGAATTAATTGGGTTAACCCTTCAAACCTTGGATTTGTGTCGTGAAAATTTGATAACTAAATAGAAAAAAAAAATTGATGGGTTACCTAGAATTAATTGGGCTAACTCGTTAAACGAGGTTAACCTGTCACATCCGGAATCCGTATCATGAAAATTTAATAACTGAATAGAAAAAAAAATTAAACATTAACAAACTAAATTAAATGAAAAAAATTAATTAAAAACAAAAGGCATCAACCTTTTCATTGTGGATTGCATTGTGTAATGCACAGTCAAAGGCATAAAAACGGCAAAAAAACAAAAAGAAAAAAAATTCTCTAATTAGCCAAACCTAAGATAACTAAATAGAAAAAAGGCATCAACCAATAACTAAATAGAAAAAAAATTCATATTAATGAACTAAATTAAATTAAATAAATATTAATTCAAAATAAAAAATAACAGAAAAAAAAACTTATAAGAAGAAAAAAACTAATGAAGAAAAAGAAAAAAAAAATCTAAATTAACTGGGTTAACCCATCAAACCTAAGATCCGTGTTATGAAAGTTTGATAACTAAATAGAAAAATATTTAATATCAACAAACTAAAAAAAAATTAATTAAAAAAAAAAAGAAGGCATCAGCCTTTTCGCTGTGGACTGTATTGTGCAGTCCACAGTGAAAGGCATAAAAAAAACAAAAAAAAAAAAACTAGAAAGCATCAGTCTTTTTACTGTGGACTGCATACAATATTAAAAGATGAAATCGGAAGAAAAAAACTAATGAGAAAAAAGAAAAAAAATCCAAATTAACTGGGTTAACTCGCCAAATCAGGTTAACTCGTCAAATCTGGGATTCGTGTTATGAAAGTGTGATAACTAAATAGAAAAAAAACATTTAATATTAATGAACTAAATTTAAAGAAAAAGATTAATTAAAAAGGAAAAGGCAAAGAGAGAAAAAAAAAACCTATACGAAGAAAAAAACTAATGAAGAAAAAAAAATCTGAATCAATTGGGTTAAACCATCAAACCTGAGATTTGTGTCATAAAAGCCTGATAATTAAACAGAAAAAAATTTAATATTAAGAAACTATAGAAAAAAAATAAACTAAAGGCATAAGTTTTTTCACTGTGGACTGCACCGTGCAGTTCACGGTAAAAGGCTTAAAAAGAAAAAAAAAAAGAGGAAAAAAAAAAACAAAGGCATACGCCACTGGTTAATTTTTTTTCTTGCATAAAACAATATATAAAAAAAAACTAAGATCTAAGAGTGTTAAGTTTTTCTGCAAATATATACCCAAAAGCTTTGGATCTAGCTGCAACGCTTGACCTAAGAATAATATTTATAATAATATTAAACTTACATAACTTAAGTTTAAGTGAGTCTGATTGCAACACCGGACCCAAGAACATTGGATATGGGTCTAACTGTAAGGTCATGTCATAAAAGTGTGATAATTAAATAGATTAATTAAAAAGAAAAAACAAAGGAAAAAAAACCAATAGCAAGAAAAAAATTAATGAAGAAAAAAAAAATCTGAATACTGGGTTAACCCATCAAACCTGGGATTTGCGTCATGAAAGTTTGACAACTAAATAGAAAAAAAAAAATTGACAGGTTTACACAGAATTAACTGGGTTAATCTGTCAAGCCCGAGATACGTGTCATGAAAGTCTGATAATTAAATAGAAAAAAATTTAACATTAACAAATTAAATTAAACGAAAAAACTTAATTAAAAAGAAAAAAAATCCTTGGTTAACTCATCAAATTAGGTTAACCCATCAAACCCGGGATCCGTGTTATGAAAGTCTGATAACTAAATAAAAAAAAATAACATTAACAAACTAAATCAAATAAAAACAATTCTTTAAAAGATAAAAAATAATTTATTTTTTAAAAAAAAGACAGTTTGACGCTTCATTTACTTTTTAGTATATAATATAATATAATATAATATAATTATAATAATATAATATATTAATAATGGGGAAAGTGTAAATTTAGTATATGTTATAACATAATATAATATAATAATTATAATAATATAATATATTAATAATGAGGAAAGTATAAAAAACATGGGAAAGTAAGTGTAAAAGGTGTGGAAAAGCTAAGTACTTTTCAAGTATTGTTAATTAACAGTGTGTTTGATATTGCGATAGCTGTTGTGGTTGTGGTTTAAAAAAAAGTTGTTTTATAAAAAGTACTTTTAGTTGAGGTTGGTTTGAAAAAATAGGTGTTTCGTTAAAACTGTGGTTAAAATTAAGGTTGAAAAAAAAAATAGTTTAATGTGTTTGGTTAAGAATGCTTTTGAAATTGAGATTATAAAATAATTTTAAAAAATATATATTAATATTGATGGTTTTAAATTTAAATATTGTAAAATTAATTACTCCTATTACATCATGAAAAAAATAATACTTTATATAAAATATTTTTTATTATTCCATTAAACTATTTATAATTCCATTACGTACAAAATTCATTTGATAAAAACTATAAAATTGATATTACTGTGCGAGTGAATTTAATTCACTTTATACTAGTTTTTCGAGAAAAAAATATTGTTTTGTCAATGAATTTAACTCTCTAAACTATTATTTTAAAAAAAAAAATTAATACAATTAAAACTTTCACAAAAAAAAAAAAAACCGTGAACAATGCGAGTGAATTGCACTGTTCACGTGAACAGTGCAATTCACTGGTGAACAGTGCAGTGAATTGCACTGTTCCTATTTTTTATAACATGCAGAGAATGAAAAGCATGTTTTCGTTGCTTTTTCTTTTCAGCGTTTTAAACGCAAAAATTGTGTGAGTCCCATGAACAGTAAACTGCTTTTTTATATTACCAAATGGCTGCGTGCTGCATTTTAAATAAAACGCAGCCGCAACCGCGTAGAAAAACGAAGTCTAAAGATGAAAGGATGAAAACATGATATATGTAGTCTTCCAACTAACTATTTTCTCCATAAAAATCAAAATTCCCCCAGGAGTGGACAAGACCAGAGGAAAAGGGGGATGCCGTGTCGAAGAAGACAAGGATGAAAAGAGCGAGGGACCGGATCTAGCGTCGATGAGGATGGACGACTGATGTTGATGCTTATTTCGTAGGCAGATATGAGACGCACGGAGACTAGTGTGAGAAAAATCGTGAGAGAAGACCTCAATCTCTCCAAAGTCGAAGAAGTCGTTTCGTCACAAGTTCTCTCCTTTCCCTCTAATTTTTTCCCTAATTTGTTCGAATCAGTGATTTTTCTTTCGTTCTGTAAGGAATCTGCCTTTAAAAAAAAAATCATTTATGTATCATTGTTGAAGGAAATATAAATTCTATGGTTGACTGTGGGACTGATTTTGAATGCCATGTAGTTGTGGTTTTTACCGTCAAGAACTCTCATTTAATGGGGTTCCAGTAATTGTTTGCTCATCATGTTTATGAAGCTTGGAGCTTGAAATTCATGTTAATGGGGACAATACTTTTTGTTGCTTTTTGACATCCAGGTTTGCTTAGGGAAGTGACTGGTCTTTCTATTGGCTAATTTGATTTGGCTTTGGATTGTCAATTGCTGGTATGACTACGTACGTTGTAGTTAGCTCTTTCTTGCTGGTGTTTCTTTTCCTGTTGTCCACACGATTTTCCCTTTTTAAGCTGTGAGCTGTCCATATTACTGGTATGACTACGAACTTTGTAGTTAGTTCTTTCTTGCTGGTGTTTCTTTTCCTGTTGTCCACACGATTTTCCCTTTTTAAGCTGTGAGCTGTCCATATTACTGGTATGACTACGAACTTTGTAGTTAGTTCTTTCTTGCTGGTGTTTCTTTTCCTGTTGTCCACACGATTTTCCCTTTTTAAGCTGTGAGCTGTCCATATTGTATTTACTTTCAGAATTGTATTTCTTCATCCTATTGATTGAATAGGAATGATATAATTTATAGGATACAAACCTATATAAAAAACAGGAAACTAAATATACAAGGAAATCTGGAAACTAATTACAGGAATCAATTTTCCTAATTCAAGGAACAAATATAGAATCTTACACCTATACAATCCCTGATTAGACGAGATAAAATCTCAACACTTCCTCTCAAGTTGGTGCATAGATGTCACACATGCCCAACTTGTCTAAAAGCTATGAGAACACTCGATTTGAGACTGCTTTGGTGAGGATGTCAGCCAATTGATCCTCATATCGAATCTTAGGCAACTCCACAATTTTTCCATCCAATTTCTCTTTAATAAAGAATCTGTCTACCTCGACATGCTTTGTACGATCATGTTGAACTGGGTTATGGGCAATATCACATGCTGCTTTATTATCACAATATAGTTGAATTGGTTGCCTAGATTGGTAACCAAGGTTCTGTAAGAGAAGCCTTAGCCACAGTGCTTCACAAAGTCCAAGGGCCATACCTCTGAATTCAACTTCTGCGCTAGAGCGAGCAACAACATTCTGTTTCTTGCTTCTCCAAGTAACAAGATTACCTCCTACAAAGGTAAAGTAACCAGAAGTAGATCGCCTATCATCTATAGCTCCAGCCCAGTCAGCATCAGTATATGTATCTATGCTTTGGTAATCTGCATTCTTAGTGAACAAAATCCCCTTTCCTGGAGCAGCCTTCAAAAACCTTAAAATTCACATTAGTGCATTCATATGTTGTTCTCCAGGATTATGCATAAACTGGCTAACAATACTCAATGCGTATGCCAAATCCGGTCGTGTGTGCGCTAAGTACATTAATCTGCCAACAAGTCTTTGATATCTTCCCTTATCAGTAGGTACCTGGTTAGACTCAACACATAACTTCAGACCTTCTTCCACCGGTGTTTCAGCTGGCTGACATGCTAACATACTAGTCTCTTGTAATAAATCTAAGGCATATTTTCTTTGAGATAGAAAGATCCCTTTATTAGATCGAGACACTTCTATCCCAAGAAAATATTTTAAATCACCTAAATCTTTCATTTCAAATTCTTTGGACAAGTAATTTTGTAGAGCCTTCCTTTCTTCAGGATCATTTCCTATAACCACCATATCATCCACATATATAATGAGTGCAGTGATCTTACCCCGTTGTTTCTTCAAGAACAAAGTGTGATCTGAATTGCTCTGATGATAGCCAAAAGCTATCATGGACTTTGTGAACCTTCTAAACCATGCTCTCGGAGATTGTTTCAACCCATACAACGATTTCTTTAATCTGCACACCTTCTGACTCTGCCTTGTTGATATCATGCACCCCGGTGGGAGATCCATATAAACTTCTTCAGACAATTCTCCTTGTAAAAATGCATTCTTTACATCAAATTGTTGTAATGGCCAATCCAAGTTCGCAGCTAAAGATAACAAGACTCGAACTGTGTTGATTTTAGCTACAGGTGCAAACGTCTCCGTGTAATCGATTCCATAGGTTTGGGTGTAACCTTTTGCCACTAGTCTTGCTTTGAAGCGTTCAATTGTGCCATCAACTTTGTACTTCACAGTGTAAATCCATCGACATCCAACTGGTTTTTTTCCTAGTGGAGGATCAACGAGTTCCCAGGTTTCATTTTTTTGTAAGGATTTCATCTCCTCATTCATAGCTGCTTTCCACCTGGGATCAACTAAGGCTTCCTGCACACTGTTAGGAATAGATACAGTAGATAGTTGATTTACAAATGACATATTTGATTCTGACAACCGATGGTTAGACACATAATGACTCATGGGATATTTAATTTTGCTAGAAAGTTCAGGTTCATATGTGGGTTTAGGAATACCTCTGGTGTGACGTTGTGGTAATTGTTTTAGAAATGGTTCTGAAACCATATCAGAAACATCCGCAGCAGAAGATTGGTTTGGTATTATACAAGGGTTTGACTCGGATAAAGGAGCAACGTCTTCAGCTTCTAGACTTTCATCCTCACTTGTATCTAAAGACATACCACTTAAATCCAATTCACCCACTTCATGATTGACTGGTCCAGCTTGTGAGACGTCACCACTTGAATCCAAGGTTATACCACTTTGATCCAAGTTGCCCACATCCAGGTTATTAGATTCAGGAGATTCGCTTTCCTCAGAATTATGAGTATAGTTTAGACCATCATAATCTAGAGTCTGAATTTCCTTTTGGTTCTCCCCTTGAAGTTCAGGCTCAGGGGAAAAATACATTGAGTCCTCATTGAAAACAACATCCATTGTGATAAACATTCATCGAGTTAGAGGATGATAACATCTGTATCCCTTTTGATGAGTAGCATATCCGAGAAAAACACATCGTAACGCTCGAGGAGTCAACTTGTTGCACTGATGTTTGTGAAGGTGCACAAATGCTACACACCCAAAGATATGAGGAGGCAAATTCGGGACTGTTGGGGCTACAACTGCGTCACTAAGAGCTTGGAATGGTGTCTGAAAATTAATAGGGCTAGAGGGCACCCGATTGATTAAATATGCTGCAGAGTTAAGGGTTTCTCCCCAATAGGATAAAGGCATATGAGCTTCTATTAGTGAAGCTCGAACAACCTCCAATAAGTGTCGATTTTTTCGCTCTGCAACTCCGTTCTGCTGAGGTGTATTGGAACAAGTAGTTTGATTAATAATTCCGTATGTTTCCAAATACTGCTGAAGTTCAGAACTCTGATATTCTCCTCCATTATCACTGCGGAGAACCTGAATCTGTGCATTGTATTGAGTTTCAATCATTTTATGAAACTTCTGAAATAACAAATTCACTTCACCTTTGGATGTCATTAAGTATAACCAGGTCATTCTGGTATAGTCATCAATAAAAGTAACAAACCAACGTGATCCATCAAAAGTAGTAACTTTGGATGGACCCCAGACATCAGAATGTATAACCATAAAAGGGAGTGGACTTTTATTCAAACATAACTGAAAGGAAGCACGATGACTTTTTGCTAGTTCACAGACATCACAATGGAAACTAGAAATATCAAATTTTGCAAATAAACTAGGAAATAATTTCTTTAGATACCCAAAGGAAGCATGCCCTAAACGCCGATGCCATAGCCAGATTTCACTTTTTTTTTTTCTCCCCCTCAGAGCCATCCACTGTTAAGGCTTTTCGTAACTCACTTGAACTCGTTGGCACCAGGTCCAAGTAATACAACTTCCCTTGCCTAATACCATACCCAATCGTCTGCTTTGTTCGAATGTCCTTAAACACACAAAATTCAGGCCAAAAAATTACAACACAAGATAAAGTTTTGGTTATTTGAGAAACTGATACCATATTTACTTTTAGAATTGTATTTCTTCATTGTATTGATTGAATAGGAATGATACAATTTATAAGATACAAACCTATATCAAAAACAGGAAACTAAATATACAAGGAAATCTGGAAACTAATTACAGGAATCAATTTTCCTAATTCAAGGAACAAATATAAAATCTTACACCTATATAATCCCTGATTAGACGAGATAAAATCTCAACATATTGCTGGTATGACTACGAACTTTGTAGTTAGTTCTTTCTTGCTGGTGTTTCTTTTCCTGTTTTCCACACGATTTTCCCCTTTTTAAGCTGTGAGATGGCCATATTGCTGGTATGACAACGAACTTTGTAGTTAGTTCTTTCTTGCTGGTGTTTCTTTTCCTGTTTTCCATACGATTTTCCCTTTTTAAGCTGTGGCATGGCCATATTGCTGGTATGACTACGAACTTTGTAGTTAGTTCTTTCTTGCTGGTGTTTCTTTTCCTGTTTTCCATACGATTTTCCCGTTTTAAGCTGTTGCTTGGTGGCATGGCCATGTTGCTGCTGCTATGGTGTTCTTGCTGTGGCTGCCTTTTTTCCAAATGATTTGCTTGAGCAGCAAATGCATAACTTGGAAGAGTGAAGGTGGAACTTGAGCAGAAAAATAATAGGGGCTTGCAAATACAAAGGAAAAGCTTAGCATGGTCGTGACCAAGGGAGAGAAATTGGTTCAGCGACAGGATTCACCAAGGCACGCTCTAGCTGAGAAAAAACAAGCGGGCTTGAGAAACGTGTGGATGAATTGCAACAGCATGATTATCCACAGTGTTAGTCAGTGTTTAGGAATGTACAGTAAGCCGTCTTTCTAAAAATTTTAATTTTTTTTATTTAAAATATATATATATATATATTATATATTCATATTATTTTAATATACTAATCTTAAAAATAAATTTTTAAAAATAAAAAAAAATTATTTTGATATATTTCTAAACAAAAAATAATTTAAATTATTACCATTACCGATACCGCTACCATAATCTCAAATAAGCTTTAATATGCAAATGTAATCAGTTACTGTTTAAGTTACTGTTTAAGCGTGTGGTACATATTATATTTTAAAATAATTTTTTATTTAAAAATATATTAAAATAATATTTTTTATTTTTTCTAATATTAGTATATTGAAATGATAAAAAAATATTTAAAAAATTAATTACAAAAAATCAAAATTGTTTAGAAACAATTCTGCTTGTAAGATTTTGTGTATCGAATAAGTTCAAGCCGAATAGAAACTATAAATTTATCTAAAGGACTTTAGTTTAATTTATTAAAATAATATATATAAAATATTTTTTGTAGAATTTTTTATATTAGCACAGAATAATGAAAAAAATATTAATTTAATATTATTTTAAACCAAATATACTTTTAAATATATACAGACATGATTTCAAATACAAAAATAAATTGTGCTTGAACATAAACCTCAACAAAAAAAACCTACAGGTTCTTATAAAGTGTTATGTTTAACCTAAATTGATTTATTAACATATGCAATCCTTCAACCAGTTAAACTTTCATGAATCTATTAAAAGTTGAAATTTCCATCAATATCACAAATTGATATTAAATTTTAACAAAAAATACCACCCTAAGAAAAGTTAATATCTTTTCACATTTAAAAAAAAAAAAATTATTTTTTTCTTTACTTCAAATTAATATTTTTTTAGTGTTTTTAGATTATTTTGAAGTGCTAATAGCAAAAATAATTTTTAAAAAATAATAAAAAATATATATATTATTTTGATATATTTTTTAGTAAAAAATACTTTAAAAAGTAATCATAATCACACTTCCAAACAAAAATATTCATATATGCTAATTATTCGGTTTGTATTCGATTATTCATGTAACAATAATTTGTGTGATTTAAACTTTGTAGTATTATACACGTCAAAAACTTAGTTCTGGCACACAAAACTGGTCCACGGACGGAGGATATTTTTATTGTTAAAACCTTTGCAAAAACTAAAAACTTTAATATTATCTAAGACTATATATAATTGAATCTTATCAGTAGTTTGTTTGTATAATTGCTAACTGTAATATTTTTTTTTCTTAGATGTGATATAATCTAATTTAATAATTGTATGATTAAAGAGGATTTTAAGCTTTCATTTTATAAGATGCAGCAATAAAAGAAAAACAAACAATAATATATTTTCAACTTGGGAGATTTTTTATTTGTTTTTTATTGTAAATATATATAATTAATATGATGTAGACTTATCATAGCAAGTTTATTGAATAGAATTGGAATAGATATTAAACTACTGTTTACCTATAAATTGCCACTAAGTATTTTACAAAGGAAATGAAAGGAAAATAAAAGGAGTATATCCATAATTGTAAATAAAGCATGGAAGTCAAAACGTTTTATTTGATCAAAATATTTTGAAGTTTTAATAGCAAGTCTCAAAATCCAAGATGTTTAGAATTAATATATTAAATAATCAATTAATTTTTTAGTTTAAATATTTTAATCTATTTTTTTATACAAGATATTTGATGGCTTGTTATAAAATCTCAAAATGGTGCCTAGTAAACTAAAATGGTTGGTGTTTAGTAGCTGATACTTGATTAAAACAATATGTGAGGGACCTATAATTAATTTTAAAATGATTTTGGAATTTTTTTTTAGAATTTTTTAAAATTATTTGGGGTTTGTTTAGAAAAATATAAAAAAAAACAAAAAAAAAAACAAGATTTGAAAATTTTGTTGGGCGTATTTGTCCAACAAGAACAAAAAAAAATGCATTTTTCTTTGACAAATTTCTGTCAAGTCCAAAAATATTTCAAAGACTTAGTCTAGCCATGCGCGGGCTGCACTCTCCAGCTGAAACCAAAACCAACACAAACCTGGTTGAAAACTTATGTTAAGATCTAAGTCCAAACAAAACATTCACAAGCCCATAATATATCTATTTATGCCCATGGAAACAAGTGGGCTTCAGCAAAATCAAAACCCATGAAAATTATCCAGCTAAGGCCCAAGATTAAACTTATCTACACCAACCCATTACTACAGCAAAAATGAAACATTTGTTGGACATAACTCTTCAACGTGAAGGCTGGAAGAGAAACTTACCTGTTCCTGGGTTGTCGAAATGGCTGGGGATGGATTGAAGGCTGCTGCTCACGGTCTTGTGGAGGAAAGGTTGCTGGCGTGGAGAGGCTGGAACGCTGCCGGAAGAAACTACACTGTTGTTGATGGATGTCACCGTTGACAGGTTGTGCTCACTGTGCTGGTGCAGGGGAGAGGAAGTGCAGCTGTTGTTCGCCTATTTGATTTCTATATATTATTTGATAGTTTCATCTATATTTAACTAGTATTTCGTTTATGTTTTATATATAAAATGTCTTGATATTCTTTATTTTATATTTTGAAGGGACTTTTTGATGAAAGATGCAAAAAAAATAAATTGAAGTTAATTAATAGATTTAACTTTCAGTCGATATTTTGTGCAAAGCGTAAGCTCTAGAGGTCGAAATGAAGTGATTCTAGTAGCATTAGAAAGCTATCATCCATACATTTCTGTACATTTAAGGCAAGAGAATTAAATAAGAAAGAACATGGAAATCACAGCCTTCAAAGTTAAATCTCGCAATTTGTCAATATTGACCTTCAGCCATTCCGACTTGACTATCTTGAGCTACAGAAGTCCATTTGATGCAAACTTAATTTTTTTTGGATTCCTGACTCAAAGATCTATTCACGTACCAAAATTTAGACAAAAAATATCTTATATGAGGAAGATATGATTTTTCTGAGATGACAAATGAATTCTGCCAGCAAACAAGTTTTATGAAGAAACGATTCCAAATTACATCTTGAAGCATTCAAACAGATATCCAAGTTTTTATTTCAGCAATTTAGCTCCTCTAAGTCAAAACTTGAAAATTTCATGCAAGGCTATTTCTTATTTTTTAGAAAAATAGTTATTAAAGTACTTAAATGTAAATTGTTTAGTTAAGGGAGGACTATGTTGTAAAATAAAGACTAGGGTTTCATAGGATATAAAAAGAATGAGAGAAGAGAAGGGAGAGGAGCAGCCGGCTAGAAAAGAGAAAACACACTCCTCCTCCACAAACTTGAAATCATGTTTTCTTCTTTCTTTTTGATTAGTTATTCAATAAACATGTAAGGCTAAACTCTTTTTCTTGATCGCAAAGATACATAAATATTCGGATTTAAAAAATTATAAGATTTATTTTACCTTTTCTTTTCAGTTTATATGATGAATGAATATGTTTGTTCTCCTACGCTTATTTCCTATGATTGTTTATTTTAATTGCTAGAGCGGATTCTAAGTTATTATTATAAACAATCTATTGCTAAGTTTGCTATCAAAACTGGAGTTGTGGTATATAAATTTGTAAAGCAACTGAGATTAATAATTGTGGCGGATCCAGATTAGTAATCTTAGGGAGAGCATTCAATTGATCAAATCAAACATGGATTGCGGACAATTATGTTGTTTAAATTAATCAACTCATCTAGTTCTTAAGGCTGCCATTAAATTAAATTACTAGTGCGAACACTGTGGTTATTTGATGGTTAGAATTAGTTATACAGTGGATCTGTTAACTAATCAACATAAGAGTGTGCTTGGCTTGGAGGTGTTGTGGTTTTTTTTCAAAAGTACAACACCTTTTAAGCACAAACAACACCTCTAAAAGCTAAAAAAAAAAAAAACATGTTTTTTACTTAAAAAAAAAAAAAGAGCACAAGCTACATCCCATCCAAACACACACTAAGAAAAGATAAATATTCAGAGTATAAATTGACATTTTGTTTTTATGATGTTTACTTGTGACCAAGATTTATTCTCTTCATAATTTTTTGATTTTATTTAATTTTGCTTGATAGTTTTCTGTTTTCTTTTGCTTTAACCTAGATAGCATCCAAACCCCTCTAAATTGCATATCATCTAGCATAAAAATCTAACTTGAACCTTCCTCATGGGATCGACCCCTTGCTTGCTCAATTATCTTGAGTGTTGTGTTTTAAGCTAGGATAATTAATTTGTGTGACCGCGACATCACAACACTACTGTTGAAGCACGATGCTGAGCTGAAGACTTGCTGCTCACAGTGCTAATACAGAGCTGATTCCATAAGATGTCATTGCTAGAAGTGTACTTGGAGGCTCACTGCTGCACTACTGAGGAGGAATGGCTAGAGCGTTGGAGCTGTCATTGGAGAAGAAAAAACCTCACTATTCCTAGGTTTCTAGATTTTCGTTGTTGTTAGAGTTATACTTTTCTGTTTCACTACCATATAAATTATAATGAGTTATACCCTTTTCTCCGTACAGGAGACATGTCAGTCTTAACTCCCTATCGTGTACGAACCATCCTGCAACATTTTTTCAAATCACATTAATATTCTAATCCCTGAAATTTCAACCAGAAACTCTAATACCAAATCTATAACCCTTTTCACGTTCCTCAACCAATGCCCGACAACTTCAACATCTTTCTCCTTTGAATAAGTCGTACAACCCATCTCCAACTTTCCTTTCACCCACTGGACTAGGGTGACCACTCTCTCCGGTCGAGGAGCGGGATTGGATATACCCGTTGTCATCCCTACTACCACTGCCTTAACTAAATGTTCAATGAATGTAGGATCTTAATACAAATTAGGTGCAATTGCTGGTACCATCGATGGGGGCCTACCATTAGGTCCTTGACCACCAGTTGCCCTGAACAATGATACTTATACCTGACAGGATGTAGAGTCATCTTGTTGTCCTGTTGATTCCCCCTTCTTAGAATGGGTTGATGTTGCAGGTAGGTGAGAGGCAATATCTGTTAGTGGATCCCTTTTTGTTTCACTACCATACAACGAGTTATACCCTCTTCTTTATACAGGAGACGGGTCAGTCCTAGCTTCTTATCATGTACGAACCATCCTTTAACATGCTTTCCAAATCACATTAATATTTCAATACCTAAAATTTCAACCAGAAGCTTTGATGATACCAAATTGTAACAATCTTATTTCCAGGATCAACACACCAATCATGAAAAGAAAAAAAACATGGTATTTTTTTTTTCATTTTACCAAATTCATGCCTAGATCATCGAAATTTTGACCAAAATTTCGGCAGAGTCCCTCCTATACCGGAAAGTCTCAAGTTATCGACAATAACCTGTATACTACTAATACTCATAGTTCAATCACATCCCAACCATTCAAGATATCCACATCATTATATTAAAAAATGCAACCACAATATCACAAGTATACACATCTTAACATAGAACATTATTTAATACTTAGGTATAAAAACAACATACATAAAGATCACATAAATATCATACTACAATTTACGTCCAAATATTTAAATTACAGGATGTCTTTACAATTCAAGTTCTATAGTTCTTAAAGACAAAATACATCAATATCCATTTAATTTTAAATAACACAAAATACAAAATCTAAGATACTACTTTTTTCGTGGATATGAAGGACCTGCAACAACATAATATTTGAAAAATAATTATATTAAAGCAATAATATTGTAAAAGGAGAAAGATCAAATGACACATATAAATAGTTATGCAAGGTTACGTACTATCATAAGTCTTTACAATTCATGTCTAATGCTTCTAAATAATTCCCTCACATTTTATTCCATAATTTCCAATCAATATTCGTCTCTTTAAGGCCGAAGGGATAATCCCTTCAAGATGTTGATTGATTAGTACTTAAAAATGCATTTTTATCAAGGTTTTATATCATCATTTTGCACTTCAAGTATCAAAACTCATTAACTAAAGCATGTTTTTTAATAATATATCTAATAATATAAGATATCTTTAATTTATAGTAAATGTTCCTCTTAAATGTAGGCCTATCACATAAATAAAAGGATTGATTGATAAGTTTAAGTACTGAAATTGAAAGGACAAAAAAAAAGGCCAAACTTGGAAAAGAGATGTTGGTGCAGACCAAACTGGAATACTGTTCGGTAATTGAGTCATATCTGGAGTTGTAGATCTCGGATTTAAGTCTGCTTTATATGGATAGAAAGGTAAGACATATGTCTACAACTTTCATGTGGAGTCCAAGATTTAAAAATGCCATTTTCAAGTCCAAATTATTGCAACAACGAAGAAGTCCGAATCTGTCTTGTAGCCCAGACACTGTTCAGTGTTCAGCCTATATCTCAAGTTTTAGAAGTTTAAATGACCTCAATTTTGTTTCTTGGAAAGATAAGACAATTTCCTATAACTTTCATGAGTATAGTTGGTTCCAGTTCAGATGTTAGCAATGATGTTTTGTTTAGATAAGAAGATAAGGATTTTCACCAACTCAAGAGTTGGCCACCCACTCAGTAATCAGTCATCAAATCAATAGTTTCAAATTTTGGCCTATAAAAGGAGGCATTTGCCATGCATTTAAGATCTTGGTTGTTTAGATCAAGAACTTGTTCTTGCTCTCTCTTTTTATATTTTTTTTGTAATTCTTAAGTTTTGCTTTTATTAATATCTTGTTTATGCTTTTCATTTCCTTTCCTTTACTTAGTTAACTTGTATCTTATTTATGTTCTTATTTTGTTTATTTATGTTTCTCTTTTTCTTTATGTTTAGCTAAGTTTATTATGTCAAGGTAAAAAAGTTACACTAATGGTGTAAGAATAAGTATAGTGTAAACTCAACATGAACCTTAATGTTTAATATTAACATGTCTTATTTTTTTATCTTACTAATTCTTAATACCTTGCTTGTTAAATGATTAATATAGATTTGTGTTGTATAACACTTGGTACAACAAATGCTTAACACTTTCATAGCCAACCGTATAGTATAACTTATACTAGTGCTATGAAAGGAACTTGATTTGTTGTTAACATAAGTTAGCATCATGAATTCCTGACAATATTTAAAAATTTGGTGTTACTTAAATAAGATAATTAATATGACCATGTTAACAATTTATAATGAGCTATTAATGATAAATCATCCGATTGGTTTCCAGTTAAATAATAAGAGTTTATAGTATACTTGTTTAAAATACCATTAATGGATCCTCTAACCTTGATATTTGTTTTTATCATTGTTTAATCCTTACATTAATCTTCGATCTCAAAGTCCTCATCAACTTATTCTTCTTTATTATTGTTGTTGTTGTTGTTGTTGTTGTTGTATTATTGTTGTCTATAATTTATACAATTAACCTCCTTGTGGTTAGACCTTGGTCTTGCCGGGTTATTTATTACTTCGACACTCTTACACTTAGGAGAAGAAATCAATTTTTTGGTTGTGTCAAGTTTTTGGCGCCGTTGCTAGGGAGGTAAACTCTTGTACAAATTATAATATTTATTTTATTTTCTCTTTTCACTTTTCTTGTATCTAACTTTGTTTTTATTATTATTATTATTATTTTATTTTCTTCTTCCTTTTATTTTTTTTTTTATACGTGCATAAGTGTTTTGTCATGTACATTAAGTGGTAGACTTTGTAGAGTATTCTCATCTTTCTATAAAAATTTATTTTAATTTTTGTTTAATTAAATAAAATTATATTTTAAAAATTACTCCATAGCTACGCACTAATATATATTAAAGATTTTTAATTATTGTCTCGTGTAACCTTTACTTTCTTTAAAAGAAAGAATTTATAACTTTTTTACAAACTCTATTAAAAATAATTCCTTCGTCAAGAGTCAAGAGTCAAGAGTCTAAAGATAACAATTTTTTTATTCTTACTTATATTTTGAACATTTTCTTTACATACAATAAAAACAAACGATTTAAATAGAAGTAATTGTAAAAAAATATAACCAAGTTAAAAGTTAATAGAGTTTTGAATAAAATTTATATTCATATCATTCCTTATTATTTATCTTATATAAAAACTTTATTTGAATAAAAGAGTTTTTTTTAAAAAAATAATTTTTTAAAAAAATCTTTATGATTAAATCATTTTAGAGATTCAATTATTTATTTCTTGAAACCTGATAAAATTATATTATTTTTAAAATTATTTTGGATATTAATTTTATTAAACTCGAGTAATTTAATAGATTAACTCGTGATTGTATTGATTTAATTAAATCGGATTAATTTTTTAAAAAATATATTTTTTAATTTTTATTCAAAACAAAAAATTAAAATTAAGATTTATCTACAAATTAATAATTCAAGCCCTTAAACGGGTTAAATAACTCATTTGAATTGGGCCTAACCCATTATAGCTCAAGTATGCAAAGGATATTAAATTCCAACAATTGTACAAATAATAAGATGATTTTAGATTTTGATTTACCATATTTTTACTTTTATATTTTATTATATTTTTTTATCATATAAACAAACTAAATTTATTTTTAAATAAAAATAACAAAGATAATTTTTTTAAAACGAAGTTATAATTGTTGCAAGACAAAAAAGAAGCTCTCTCTCTCTCTTTTTAAAAAAAGTATGAAACTTTCATTTAAAAAATATGTTTTTTTTTTTAACTATGCTTGTAAATAAACTATATAGAATTATTAAAGCTATTTTTTTTAGAATTTCTTATAATATTCAACTATAATTACTGAATCAATTAATGAAAAGGTGGTCAAAAATATTGAATAATATGCAAGTGAATACGTGTCAAGAAAGCTAAGTTTACATAAAAGAGAGCATGTTAAATTTGGCAACCACACATGCCAGTCCGCTTCGATGTGGATTCCGTTTTTTGACCCAAAACCCGCCAAGCCAACACACAATAACAGTCAACACGTCACGCAATCCACGCATTAATTCTGTCCGTTTCAGTTTCAACATTCCATTTTCCTTCTCATTTTCCCGGAAAATCTAATTCCCAAACCTTAACCAACCAACCAAATTCGAAATTCTTAATTCTTTCAATTTTCAATAACAACAACAACAATAAAGGAATCCCGATGGACGTCTCTCTAATCGCCGATACATTGACAATAGCTACACAACAAACCCTAGGGTCTGCAAACTCGCTTCTTCTCTACCGCCAAAATTGCATCAACCTCGCAGATCAATCCTCTCAAATCTGCGCCGTCGTCGTTGGTGCCTTGGCTCCGCCGCCTGTCAAGTCCAAAACCTCACGCCGCACTCTCCTCCGAAAGCGGCGGCGGACCAGGCGTAGATCGCAAACTGACGGAGACTCCGGTGGTTTCGGAGAGGAGTATGGGTTTTTTTGCGGTGATGATGGTCTTTTTGGTGGCGGCGGGGGCGGGGACGGAGGCGGTTTTGGTGGTGGGGGGAGAGGGTGGAATTTTGATAAATTCGGTGGGCACGATTGGGATGAACCTTCGTGGTGGTTTTCTTCGCGGTCTTCGGGTTTCGCTTATGGGTTTGTTTATGAGGTGATATATTGGATTGCGCTGTCGAATTGCGTGCATTTTGCGTTTAAGAAGGTTGTTAGGATCGTGGCTGATGGAATTGGTGATACCGAGAGAGGGAAAGCGGTGCCGATGAGATTGGCTACCGTGTGCTAATTCGGTAACTGATATTTCTGAATCCATGAATTGAAGTGTATTATAGAACTTGGTGGCTTATGTTCTCTTCTACAATGCAATGTACATATATTGTATATAATTGTTCTCATTGTTTATATGAATCAGTACATGATTTGGTTGTATGCGTATGACCTGCCTTTGATGATTTGATAATGATTGATAACATGCTGCATTATTTATTTGAGGAATGTTATGGAGTATTAGTTAGAGAACTGGGAGTTCTTGATTGTGGAGTGGGTATTTAGAGAATTCGCTATGGTTATATTCTTCACATATTCTGGTTTTCGATAGCCTTTGTGGCTATTTTCTTTTCCACAGTGCAATGTACATGTATTGTATATAATTGTTCTCTTTGTTTATATGAATCAGTATATGATTTGGTTGTATGCGTATGACCTGCCTTTGATGATTTGAAAATTAGTGATAACATGCTGCATGATTTATTTCAGGAATGTTATGGAGTATTGTTTAGAGAACTGGGAGTTCATGATTGTGTAGTGGGTATTTAGAGAATTCTCTATGGTTATATTCTTCACATCATCTGGTTTTCGATAGCCTTAGTTGCTATTTTCTTTTCTACAGTGCAATGCACATGTATTGTATATAATTGTTCTCATTGTTTATATGAATTAGTTTATGATTTGGTTCTATGCGTATGACATGCCTTTGATGATTTGATAATGAGTGATAACATGCTGCATTATTTATTTGAGGAATGTTATGGAATATTAGTTAGAGAACTGGGAGTTCATGATTGTGTAGTGGGTATTTAGAGCGTTCTCTATGGTTATATTTTTCAGATCTTCTGGTTTTCGATAGCCTTTGTGGCTATTTTCTTTTCCACAGTGTAATGTACATGTATTCTATATATTTGTTCTTTGTTTATGTTTTGATAATTGTTGTCATTGTTTATATGAATTGGTGTATGATGTGGTTCTATGATTATGACCTGCCTTTGATTATTTGATAATGAGTGATAACTTGCTGCATGATTTATTTGAGTAAAGTAATGGAGTGCTAGTTAGTGATTAGAGAAAATTGGAAGTTTGTGATTGTGCGCACGTAAAAGTGGGTGTTGGAGAATTCTTCATGGTTATATTTTTCATATCCTCTGGTTATTGATAGCCTTTTGGATGACATAGTGATGGAAATAATGTAGTCATGTATTTTATGTTTATTTGTTGCATCATCCTTGGCTAGTGGTGCTTCTATCCTATCTGCAATTACGGTTTGTTCCTTGGAGGCAAGGGCAGGATCACTTTTTTTTTTTTTTTTTTTTATTTGAGACTAGCTGTTTGATGTTGGCTGCGGTGAAGGGTAGGAACCGAAATGCATATGGGCATGGATTATGCTTGATATTGGTTATTCCTTTTTGTTTCACAGTGACATTTTTCTTGAGTAGATATTCAAGGAGTATGTGGCACCCTACTTATATACCATGAAAAGTTAGACAGTGGCATTCGAAGGTTTTCTGAAAACTTTTGCCCCGCTGATGCAAATTAATCTCAAATCTAATTTTATAGGCTACAGAATTAGCATTTCCATCAGGATCTTACTGTTTGATGCTACTGGAGGTTTCTTGCTGCAGATAGTCGATGCAAGACTAGTGAAAATTATATTCAGAGGTAGAATGGGTAATATTGTAGTGTTGTGTGCCATGACATAAGGTAAACAATCCTCATGTTCAGGTTCAGAGGATGATATGATCTCAAATAATTACTTGTTTGAATTCTGCATGGAAGAAAGAAATTATAATTAGGAACTTAAGGTGAACAGCTGTCTCGCAAATCAAATGGGATCTCTAAGAAAGGTATATCGTTTCAAGCGATGATAAAAGAAAGGAAACAAGTAGATTGTCAAGGAAAGTCTGTAAATAAAATAGTAAAAAAAAAAAAATGTAAATAAGATAATTTTAATTGAATATGTGAAATCTTCGTATTGTAGTGGATTGCTTTCTATATTTCCTGGTTGATCTGGACTTTTATTAGTTTGGTTGATCTTATTATTCATGTGAAAAATTATTGTTCTTATTTAATATTTTTATCTTTATTTCTCAGTGTGGAAGTGAAAAACTATGGTTCTTGTTTAATCCACGCATGGATGTTTGTATTTTGGGTATAAACAATAAATGACGTGGCGAGAAAGCGAGGTTACAAAAATCCATCGACCTTTAACATGTTAGCTAATTAAATCATTTAAAAAACCAAGCGTGTTCTGACTTTTAGGTGTATCGCATAAATTTCCATAACCCGCAATGTTTAATCCATAACAAGGCATCCGCAGCGATTTAATATTATTTTTTATAAATATAAAAAAATATAAAAAATATTTTAAATTTTTTAAGTTTGGCAATCATGTTCGAATTGAATCTAGCAATCATGTGAGATCTAAGCAAATTTAATATGATAATTATATCAAACCTAAGATTCAAGTGTGTTGGATTTAGTATTATCACTAGACCCCATATATTTGGGTCTGTCGGCAATGCTAAATCCAAGTCTATTGTGTTTGGTGACCATGCAAAATCAAAGCTACTTGGATCTGGTAAATGATCGTCATATTTAAGTAAACAACAAACAAATAAAAAATAATTGAACATTTTAATTGTTAGAAGAGAGAGAAAAAAAACAATTAATTACTAATAGCAATCCAATCATAATATATTTATATGTGTTGCACCATGTAAAAAAGGGTATGATTGTACATCTATCTAAATTGTGAGTGGCCAAATTTGGCTATAGAAAGGCGTTTTCATGCACCTTTTTAATGGCGCAAACGCTATCCACTCACTGAGACGTGTGGAACACACACCAATTACTTTTTCCACACACATCAATAGCTTTTTAAATAAAAAATAGAAAAGACAATATAACAATATTAAAATACTCTTCATGATGCTTTTAATCACACCATATCCCAAAAAAATTTATTGTCACAATTTACAGTAATCTATATTTAGAACTACTGTAAAAACTCCACGCTATTTAGAAAATCTTACTATTATAATCTATAATAATTTAATCTAGAGCAATAGTTAAAACTCCCCACGCCACAGTTAAAACTCCACGTCATTTATCTTTCTTTGTAATTTCACTAATCCTATGAGTAGTAACTAGCTCATTCATCTCTTTTATAAAACCTTCAGCAAAACCATAGATTCTTAAAACGAAATAAACTAAGAACCTTGAGCTCCCTTTCTCCTTTCAACTCCAGTGATGGCATCTTCCCTTTCCACTCCACAAAATCCTACCATCGTGACTTGTTTCCAAAATTGATTGATTGAAAAAAATGCAATAACACTTCGGTGGAGAATAGCAATGCTAGAAGATTTTTGACGAGATCCAACTGCTTAGTGTCAAAGAACCAATTCAACCCAAAAGTTTAAGCTGTTAGGTGAGGCTCCAAGATATGATTTATATTATTCTCTAACACCCCCCCTCAAGTGAAAGCCCTTTGGGCTTAAAACTTGCACATGCCCACATTACCTTGTGCTTAATTTTATCAAAATAAATGGGGATGATGAGATTCGAACTCGTGACCGCTTGGTCATTAAAGCTCTGATACCATGTCAAAGAACCAATTCAACTCAAAAACTTAAGCTGTTAGGTGAGACTCCAAGATATGATTTATATTATTCTCTAACACTTAGAATCCCAAAGGAATTGTTGGCTGCATTTTTTATTTTATTTTTTGTTTTGTTTCATGTTCATGTTTTAGGACTTACATTTTGCTACTTTTTCTTCAACAAAGAAGTAAAGAATATCACAAACATTTGAACATCCTGGAAAGTCTGCATATTCACCCATGTGAAGATCTTCCTTCACTTGGGATTTCACAGCTGCCTTGATCTCATTATCTTTAGATACCAATGAACCAACAAATGGAGGAACTTGTCATGGACTATCGAAACTGTAACCCTTACAAACCAGATGGGGATAAAAGCTTGACGAAAAGACTTGGGATTAGTTTTAGAAAGAATTTTTGCCTAGGCTTCTTTGCTATTGTAATGAACAATCTTTATTGTTTTATACCTTTCACAATTCCATGAACGCAATCTGCATCTCTTGATTTTGTGTTTGAAATCCAACCTATTTAATTCTTAGTTTTTGATCCATTGAGCTATAACTGCCATGTAACAGGTTCAATCATTACTATATCTTGCAAATTATTCATGCGAGTAATTTAACTAATTCTATAAATTTTAAAATTATCAAACATATAAACTTTACAAATTAACTACTAAGTTAATAAACAAAAATTAACTACCAAGTTAATAAACAACCCGCATATCTCCAGCTTCATTTTCCTATGCCAATATTTAACCAAGAGATCCTTGTGCAGCGTAAATGTACAACCTCAAAGGCTTTAATGGTTTCGGTGAAACCAACTCTAGAGGTGACCGATGAAGGGACAGTCGGGCTACAAGTCATCCACCTCAGTAGAAGACCTGTCACTTGTTATTAAAAAAAAAAAAAAAACGAGCTACTTAACTAATAAACACCTAAATATATAAACTATTCATGTCATGTAAGGAGATTACATGAATAATACATACTAAATTCTGACTTTTTCTATAAATAGTAGCTTATTCCATGGAGGACTCCTACTCTAATTAGGACCGCATCTTTTAATTGATTATGTGAACTCTTATTGTTTTGGTCAATTGCTTCCCATCTTCTATTGTTGATCTGGAATCATAAGAAAAACATAGCAGAGGATGGTGGTGAATTAATTCTCTTTTATTGGAATGAAGAAAGAAAACGCGAGCAAAAGGATTACAGTACGTAGGCAGGGGTACCTTATATACAATCAACAATTGTGTTTAACTAGGAGAAGTTTTTTCTCCATAAACCCAAGAATCCTTTCCTTCTTTGAGACATTTGATCAAGCACCCACCGCTTCTGCTGAGTTTCCATCTTGATTGCTCAACATTACTGTTGCAAATTGCATGAGTTTCCATCTTGATTGCAGAGCATTACTGTTGGAGCAAGGTTTCCATCTAGGTTTCAGGACATTACCGTTGCAGAGTGCATGGTTGTAGCTCCCTCTTATGCTGAGTTTCCATCTTGAATGCAGAGCATTACGGTTGGAGCAAGGTCGTGGTAAGTGTCTTTATGGAAAAGATTAGCGTTGTGAAACCCTGCTGTGTGAAGACATTGGCATGGCTGCTGTCCTTAACAGGTGGATGGCTATTATGATGCGCCCACAAACTTAGCCGGGGCTGGAGGCAAAGTTTGGATTGAAACCGAAGCATAGACGCTTTGGAGAATGGCTTACTGAAGAGGTCAGCAACTTGATCAGTAGAGGAGATGTGTTGAGTTATGAGATGCCTAAAAGCAACTCGTTCACGTACAAAGCGATAGTCTAATTCAATATGCTTACCGCGAGCATAAAACACCGGCTTAATAGTCATGTGAAGAGCACTAAGATTGTCAGAGAAGAGAACCTGGAGGTGCTACGGGGATGTGAAGGTCTCTAAGGATAAAGCTTAGCCAAGTAAGTTGAGCTGTAGTATTGGCCATGGCATGATACTCCACTTTAGTGTTGGAGCGTGAGATAGTGGGTTGCTTTTTTGCACAAAATAAGATTCTGACCAAGAAAAATGCAATTTCAAATGTGCAATTGAAAAACATAATTAACATATCTTAACGTGTTAGTATGAGATATTATAGGAACCAACAATCTCTTGAAAGAAGCTAGGATCTTTCAAAGGATCGACATAGAAGATTTATTGTTTATTTAAAAGTGTTGTTATGGTTATTTTTCAAAGTGTTTTTTACTCAGAAAAGTATTAAAATATATTTTTTTATTTTTAAAAAATTATTTTTGATATTAGTAATCAAAATAATCTAAAAATATTAAAAAAATATTAATTTAAAATATAAAAAATACTTTTAAAATATAAAAACAAACGTGAACTCTAGTCTTTGCTTCAAAGGTGTGCTTATAAGTTTACAGTCCACCATGGCAGCCCATTCAAGATTGGGACAAATGAAGACCACTGCTAGTTTGAGGAATTTCAATTCCAAGAAATTGATGAACAAGCACTAAATCTTTCATTGCAAATTCACGGCTCAGTAATTGAATTTAAAGCTTGTGACAAGAGTAGTCGTGGATCTTGTAAGAAGAACGTCATCTACGTAGAAAATAAGGATTAGTGTGACATAATCAGATCGTAAAAAATAAATAAATAAGGATCTGCAAGACTATAGTGAAACCCAAATCTCAGAAGAAAAGTGCTAAACTGATTAAACCAAGCACGGGGTGCCTGTTTCAATCCTTAAAGGGCACAATTGAGTTTGCAGACATGGTGTGGTAGTTTGGGGTCTGTCATGTCTGGTGATTGCTCCATATAAATGTCCTCTGAAGGCAAACCATGCAAGAATGCATTCCTTACGTCAAGTTGCTGAATAGTCCAATGCTTAACAAGCCCTATGGTAATGATCATGCGAATGGTGCCAGGTTTGACAACGAGAGAAAAGGTTTCAGTATAATCTACACCATCAATTTGATGGAATCCTTGTGCAACAATCGGAGCTTTAAGTCGATCGAGAGAGCCATCAGGTTTGAGTTTAGTTTTAAAAACACATTTTGAACCAATGCCATTCATGAGAGGATTGCAAGGGACAAGTGACCAGGTCTGATTTTGATGTAAAGATGCAAGTTCTTCCTCCATAGCAGCCTTCTATCCTTGGTGAGCCAAGGCAGAGCAAACAGTGCGGGGCTCACGAGGAACATTAGTAGAGGCAATAGATATTAATGCATACTTGGGGTTGGGCTTGAGAATTCCATGTTGAGATCGTGTCATCATTGGATGAGAAGCATGTGCAGGAACATGAGGTGGTGTCGGAGGAGTGACAGAGGCAGCCTTAATGATAAATATAAAGAGTAGAGGGAGCTATTTGACAGTCAGCTTCAGCTTGGGAAGGTAGTGTTTGTGGTTTGTG
This sequence comes from Populus alba, assembly GCF_005239225.2. Taxonomy (NCBI): domain Eukaryota; kingdom Viridiplantae; phylum Streptophyta; class Magnoliopsida; order Malpighiales; family Salicaceae; genus Populus; species Populus alba. Next base: position 621,507 of record NC_133293.1, read on the forward strand.
AGTTGCATATGATGTAGGAGGGGTAGTCTCCATTGTATGTGTAGGCACAACATCATGAAAAGGCAGTGATGGTGTTATGAGTGGAACATCAAAAGATTGGGAAGACCACTGCTGAAGCATGGCTGTAGGCAGACACACAGATGAAGATTTTAGCAAAGACATTTCTGCAGAACTGTCAGTAGCAGGAGGTATCCAAGAGTTGAAAAATACTTATTACATGAGATGAAGGCAAGGTGGTGCCAGTGGAATGAGTTTTTCTGTATGGAAAAACTAATTCGTCAAAGACAACATGGTAGGAGATGATAAATTGTTTACTTGTAGGATGAAAGCATTTATATTCTTTATATTTATCATTATAACCTAAAAAAATGCAAAGCACAGTTTTAGGATCAAACCTATAATGTCTTATATTCCAAGTATAAGGAAAGCATTTAGAGCCAAAGGCACGAAGTGAAGAATAAACCAATGCATTGTTGGAGAATTCTGACCGGTGATGTTCTGATTATTATCCATTGAAGGATTAGCACATTGACATAATATATAATATAGTTTGGCAAATTATTTACATCCACGAGATAGGTTCATATTATTAGAAATAGAAAAATGATACAATACAAATATATAAAGGAGGAGGATTTCATTCACTCTAACTCAACTCCAAGCTCTCATTCACTGTTTTACATGATAGCAGGGTTGTTACCATTGTTAGCCCTTCACTTTTTATCTTGATCTCTTACATTCTGCACTCTCATACTCTCTCTTTGCTCTTAAATGATGTTTTTATTTGTAGATATTAATGGTAAGCTTCTCTAGTACATTTGTCAATATAAAAGGGACAAAAAAACCATAAAACATGGCATCAATTATGCCATCAATTGTGTAGGGGGCAGGTTCTTCATTGTTAAAATGACCTACCAAATCTTGGCTTTGTGAAGGGCTAAGGCTAGTTCGCGCCAGAGATTAGTTGGTTGGAGTGAGTTTTAGTGTAACAAAGTTTTCAACATTCAAAGATAGTGTGTTCATTGTTGACAGCGGAAGATTTGTGCTGATGCTCACTTCAGCTCTGATAGCATAAGAAAAATATAGCAGAGGATGGTGGTGGATTAATTCTCTTTTATTGGAATGAAGAAAGAAAACGAGAGGACAAGGATTGCAGTAGTTTATTTTAATAATTGTGTTTAACTAGGAAAAGTTTGTTGAAGAATAAACCAATGCATTGTTGAAGAATTCTGACCAGTGATGTTCTAATTATTGTCCATTAAAAGATTAGCACATTGACATAATATATAACATAGTTTGACAAATTATTTACATCCATGAGATAGATCCATATTGTTAGAAATAGAAAAATGATACAATACAAATATATAGAGGAGAAACATTACATCCACTCTAATTTAACTCCAAGCTCTCACTCACTGCTTCACATGGCAGCAGAGCTGCTACCATTGTCAACCCTTTATTTTATCTCTTGGTCTCTCACATTCTACACTCTCACACTCTCCCCTTGCTCTGAAATGATATCTTTATTTGTAAATATTAATGGTAAACTTCTCTAGCGCATTTGTTAACATGAAGAGAACAAAAAAACCATAAAACATGGCATCAATTATGCCATAATTTATGCTTTCACTTTGTACCAAGTGGGTGATGAGTTGTCCTACTTGTACAAAGTGGAAGTGGTATATTTACCACAATAATGACAATATCCTAACATGCATACCATGCAGTTTAAAATATGGTGTTTCAGAATTGAAGGTAGATGACAGCAATCGATTTTTTTAATAGCTGCAAAGCTGAAAATTATGGGTGTCCAAGACGTTGGTGTCAAATCTCTGCTGTGCCATATTTAAACCGATGAGAGAAATATAGTTCTAGCAAATTATGGAGTAAATAGAGGTCACCCTTGTATCTCCCCATGATTACTGGATGTCCTGTTTCTCGTTCCCTGACACAAAAACCAACATTAGAAAACTCACAGTTGATAGGAAGTTGTTTAGTTAATTGACTTGCAAATAATAATTTTTTTGTCGGATCAGGAACATACAAAGCATCCTTAAGAGGTAGTTCAACATTTTTTTTTGTTTTATAGCAGAGTCTCCAATAACAATAATTGGTGGTGCAGTGAACCACGAAGAAGAAGAAGAAGACGAGGAGTCCAAGGGCTTCTCCAGAGAGTGTTCCAATGATCCAACCACGAAGATGACGATCTGATTTTTGCCAGGGAACAAAGGCTTCTGTTAGCCCAAGCTCTGAGTGTTCAATAAATGAAATATTGATGGTATTTGGTGTTGGTGAAATGTATTGTGTAGGGGCAGGTTCTTCATTGTTAAAATGACCTACCAGATCTTGGCTTTCTGCAAGGGCTAAGGCTAGTTCGCGCCACAGAGATTAGTTGGTTGGAGTGAGTTTTAGTGTAACAAAGTTTTCAACATTCAAAGATAGTGTGTTCATTGTTGACAGCGGAAGATTTGTGCTGAAGCTCACTTCAGCTCTGATAGCATAAGAAAAATATAGCAGAGGATGGTGGTGGATTAATTCTCTTTTATTGGAATGAAGAAAGAAAACGAGAGCACAAGGATTGCAGTAGTTTATTTTAATAATTGTGTTTAACTAGGAAAAGTTTATTTTCCATAAACACTAGAATCATTTCCTTCTTTGAGAGATTTGATCAAGCATCCACCACTTCCGTTGAGTTTCCATCTTGATTGCTCAATATTACCGTTGCAGATTGCATGGTTGTAGCTCCCTCTTCTGCTAAGTTTCCATCTTGATTGCAGAAGACAACCGTTGCAGATTGCATGGTTGTAGCTCCCTCTTCTCTCTTCTGCTAAGTTTCCATCTTGATTGCAGAAGATTACCGTTGCAGATTGCATGGTTGTAGCTCCCTCTTCTGCTAAGTTTCCATCTTGATTGCAGAGCATTACCGTTGGAGCAAGGTTTCCATCTTGATTGCAGAGCATTACCGTTGCAGATTGCATGGTTGTAGCTTCCTCTTCTGCGGCGTTTCCATCTTGATTGCAGAGCATTGCCGTTGGAGAAAGGTCATGGTAAGTGTCTTTTTGGTAAGGATAAGCATTGTGATTCCTGAAATCCTGCTGTGTGAAGACAGTGGCATGGCTGCTGTTATTATTCTTAACCTGGTCGAACTTGCTATTCATATTGTTTTAGCTTTCATTTTCTTTTCTTGTTCGGTAGTTCTTATATAGTTAATACTAGTTATGTAACTGCGATTTGTGTAGATATTTTTAATTTTTATAAAATATATATATATGCAAGTTTTTTCAATGTGTTTAAAATATTTAAGTTTAAATTTTTTTTATGAATATATGTAATCAAATAAATTGAGAAACATGTGCTAATAAATAAATAAAAAGTTATTAATGATACCTAAAAATAAAACTTGAAAAATCAAGAGATAAATGTATATTAAGATAATCAAAATGATTTAATCATGAAGACATGAATAGTTTCAATGCTCTCTGAAATATATCAATAAACTCAATCTGTCGGTCATATCATATGTATACCCAAATAATTACCGACGTCTTTCCCATCAAAAAATTAAAATTTTTAATTTTAGTTTTGTTGTCGTTGTCTTTTTCTATAAAGTCAATTGAAAATTTTTAAAAACCCGTGAAATATCATCGACGTCTTTCCCATTAAAAAAAATTAAAATTAAAAAATTAATTAATTTTTTAATCGGTGTCTCCTTCTATAAACTCTAATTAAAATTTTCAATTTAATAAAAAATTTCAGAAACACACCAAGTATTACCGACATCTTTATCGTTGGAAAATTTAAAATTAATTTTTTAATTTTTTTTGTTTGTGTTTTCATCTATAACGTCTAATTGAAAATTTTAATTTAATTTAAATTTTTTAGAAACTTGCCAACTATCACAAGACTACTTTTTAGTATGTCAATGATTTTTTCTGCAAAATACAATAATAAATATTGTGAGAGAGAAGCGAACAATATTTTAGATTTTGGGGAAACATCGACAGACATTAACCATCGATGATCCTGTATGTACTAGAAAGAAATAAATAGTGCAAGCGAGAAGTGAAATAGTACCTTATCTCTTGGGAAAATACCAATGAAAGTTAACTGTCGGTAATCCTGTATGTATTGAACAGTAATGAACAGTACAAGCAAGAAGTGAATGGTACTTTAGCTCTCAAGAAAATACTGATGGATTTTAATTGTTTATGATCCCGTATGTATTAAATACAATGAATAGAGCTAGGAGGAAAGGAACGTACCAATGCTCTCTAGAATATACCGGCGAACTTAATCTATTAGTGTATCTTTTGGTATTTTATAGTTTGTCAGTATTTCTAGCAGTGTAAAACAGTTTATATTGTCAAAATGTATTTGTTTTTCTTATGTATCTATCCATCATGCAAATACTTAAAATCTCAACAGCACACACAACACAATAACACTAGTTCTGTGTATAATAATAAAATCACATAAAATAAATGTTTCATGGTCATTTAATAATTAAATAAACATCATTGTCATTACATTAAAGTTAATTTTGTCCAAAAATATTACGTTATAGATTATGGCATTAAACTTTCATGTTGTGAAAATTAATCAGATTTTTTTTTTTTCAATTTCATCATCATTATATCTATCGCAATCTTCTATGTTGATTTCATCATTATTATCATCTTCATCGACTTGTGTATGCCGCTAGTTTTCAATACATCATTTAACTGCTCAATGTCAACATCAATAAAAATATTATTGACAATGTGAAAATTTGAATTTTTTTTTAAGTTATTAGATGGAACAACTCAATATGAATTAACTAACTCATCAAGTCGATTTCATGGAAATCAAGTAAACAATGCAGTTGTCCGCTCCTCTACTGCGGCTAAGTATAAAGCCTTAGCAGATGGCACTGCCGAGGTTATTTGGCTTCAATATTTATCGACAGATCTGCAAATCCCTTCCGCTTTTGCTCCTACCATTTGGTATGAAATCTTGGTGTTACTTATTTATCTGCAAATCCTATATTTCATGCTCGTACTAAAGATGTTGTGGTTGATTATCATTTTGTACGAGACAAGGTTACGAAGAAAGAGATTCAGCTTCGTTTTATCTCTTTTCAGGATCAACTTGCAGATGTCTTTACTAAGTCATTTCCTACTGTTTCTTTTACTGGTTTTTTATTCAAGTTTCAGGTCAATCCTCCATCTTCGGCTTGATTTGGCGTATTATAGAATGTATATTTATAGGAAATGCTATAAGACTACTCTAGCGTTTTAATTTCTACACTTACTACTGTATATTACCCTACACACACGTACACACAAAAGATTTGCTAACTGATAAGTTAAGGTTTCTATTATTCTCAACTTTAACTATCGTGAACTGTGTTTCAGATTTGATTAAAGATGTGTTTCACGTTTGATCCTCGTGTAGTATTGCACCCGCACCCACATGCAGATGCACTTGTTGGCTTTCATTTGCCCTTTCGTGCCGACCACATAGTTTGTTGGATTTTATTTAATTTGATGGATACAGTTTCGTAAGTTCAGAAATCCTGCATAGGAAATGAGCACAGATGCGGTATGATTGATCTGATTGGGACGACTAGGAAATACTTGGTAGTGATTGGTTCTGCTTGCTATCCAGAATAAGTGACTTCAGGAATTCCGAGCCTCAATTCTCCATAGTTTTGATGGAAGGAGTATGCATCAATTCGTTCCTTTAATCCATGAAATGGGTTTTCAATTTTAATTTAGAGGTATACTTTTTTTGGTAAGAGAAAAAATTTTAAAAATTTAAATTTTTTTGTTATTCATAATTTTAAATAATATTTTCGATAAGAATATGAAGCCAGAAAAACATAGTTAAATTAAATCACATAATAAATCAAAATAATGGCATATATAGAAAATACCAAGCAAAATCAATATAATATAAGATAATTTAGTCATTATTTAACTCGATAATGAGTGACAATGCCATCCATTGATATCCACAATAATTACAGCTATTGACGTGGGGAGATTTAATTGGTAGGTTCATTGAATTTAATCAGTAAAATAATTCAGGATTAATATAAAAAAAGCTTAGATCTTAAAATCAATAACTCTAGAGGATTTTGTGTTTTTAATTCAATGGTAGGAATGATTAATGAGCTAACGAATCATGAATCTCCAACATGTTAAGCTATAATCAAGGCGGCTGTATTTTATACATTTATAAATTAAAATTTTTTTTAAATTTCTTTCTTGGTATTGATCTTAAAATCTAAATATAAAAAGAAATAAACTTTTTTAATTATTAGAAGAATTGTTTAACAATGATTTTATAATTAAGCCGGCTAACCTGAGTAGCAATAATTTAAATATTATAGGGCATGTTATGAATGTAGTTATAATTTTTTTTTAAAGTATTTTTTATTTATAAATATATCAAAATAATTTATTTTTAAAAAAAATAATTTTAAAATCAGTACATCAAAATAATATAAAAATATAAAAAAAATTAAATTTAAAATAAAAAAATAAATTTTTTTAAAAAAATATTTTTAAAATATGAAAATAAATAAATTTATACACATTAAATTAGCCTAATAATTATCAATCAAAAGAAAAACAAAAAACAAAAAAGGTTGGGTAGATATTCCTTTTTCAGAAAATGTCATTTGTACGCTTGAAGGTCCCACTAGAAATCTAGAGCGATTGCAATCGATTCGGTTCATGCACCTTTCCCTTCATGAGGACAAAATTTCAATTACTTGTCCCTCATCCTCACAGATTAACTTTAAAAAACTCGGGGATTATTTTGACATGTGTTGCTAGGTAGTTGGCGCCAAGCGTCACAAACTCTTTGATAATATTATTAAATTTGATTAAATTTATTAATTTAATTAATGATAAAATTTTTAATAACTAGCTAATATAATATGGAAGAACAAAATTAAATAAAAAACGATAACATGAATAAAACTTCAAAAGACAAAAAAAAAAAAGAGAGAGAATATTATTATTATAATTTCATTGTTTTTTGCTCACAGTCTATTAAAAGAAGAAAAAAACTGATTCCTCTTTGTTTTTTTTTTTTTAATAGATAACGATTTGTTTAATTTTTTTATTAACGAGGGTATACGTGTTAGTTTACATGCACCTTAACTAATTCTATAGGCTCTAAAATTAACAATCATGTAAGTTTTCAGTGACCTTAAAATTTGTAAAACTCGAACTAATAATTTTTAAAAAGTAAATTTAGAATCTGACCAGTTAAGTTGTATCACTGGAATTACAATTAGTTTAATTTTGAAGTAATTGATCTTGTATCTGAAGGCTGCAATTATTTTTTGTGATTAGCCTTGTGGCTTGTGTGGTGCTCAATCTTTCTGGATTGGCCTAAAATGTTTGATATAATAGAGCAGGACTGTTATTTTTTTTGTCATGATCTCAAGCTTTGTGGATAGATGCCATGAACATAGGTGGTGAAAATCCATGACAATGATGATGCTTTTGATCGTGAGACACTCTGAAGTCAAAGATCATTAGCGTTTCCAAATTGGCTAGCCACCCGCGTTAGCCAAGGCACTCCCATTTTCCTTCTTTTCAACAGAGAGCTAGAAAGGAGATGGAGATGCATTTTCTCGATCGGTGGACCATCTCGGGACCTATCGACCATTAACGAGCTAGCTACGGTGAATTTGGTAAGAATTAGGTTATGAAGAAATGGGAAGCAAATTATAAGTCTCCCGTGAGAGAGAGAGGGAGAGAGAGAGGGAGGCGTCACTGCTGAGGGAAACTTGTTTGATTTCCTTGACGCATGTACTCGGACGCTGGTTGTCGGAGACCTCACCGTACTTGTTGAAATTTATAGATACAAATTAGCCTTTGGCTAAGACTTTCTTGTTGCCAAAAAGGATTCAAACCATTTTCTGTGATCGATCTTTCAGCTACGTTGTTGGCCGTCTCTTGAATGACAAACTAATATTTTTCATGTGTTTTGTAACATGGTATTTGTCAAAAAAAAAAAAAATGATTATGATTGTTTGTTAAAAGGGATTTCATGCTAAAATATATTAAAATAATATTTTTTATTTTTTAAAAAATTATTTTTGATATTAGTGCATCAAAATAATTTGAAAATAATAAAAATATATTAATTTAAAATAAATAAAAAAATAAAATAATTTTAAATTTTTTAAAAAATACTTTTAAAATATAAAAACAAACAAATAAGTCAATAAGAAAACAGCTGAACTCCCACCATGACAAGATGCCAAAACGTTTACTTAGTTATTTTATTTCCATTGATCATGAAGTGGAATATACCAGTCATTGCTGATGATAATTAGAATCCCAGGACAGAAAAAAGTTTCATCTAGCTAGATTTAACCCCCGCTAGGCATTGCGTTTTGAATAGGTAAATTATAAATATATATATTTTTTTTTTAAATTATGGTTTTTTATTTTAAAATTATTTTTATAAAAATACTTTAAAAAACAATGTAAAACAATCATAAATACCTCCGTTCCGTACTGTCCAACGTCAGAGTTTTGACTTGTGTCGTTAATGGAAGTTAGAATTCAAGATTTACACGATATTATGGTTCCACTCTCAGGTCAGCAGCACGGGTCAAGAACTGGGCATTCAAGCCATGCATGTGCACCTATCAAAGCTATGCATGTGAACCTATCAAAGCCATGCACGTGTACCTGTAATTTCTTATCGTTCAGGAGCAAAGGGTTCTGGTGAGGTGCTTTTCCCAAAGCCATGTTATTGCCAAATATGTGCCTATCAAAGCCATGCACGTGTGCCTGTAATTTCTGTACATCCCAATGGCATTAAAACAGGGGACGGTTTCGTTTGCTTCAATCACGTATTTATAAAATATTTTATTTATTTATTTCTTCGAAAAACTATCACAATATCTTGTAACATGGTTTTAAATCTTGTTAATCAGTCAATTACTAGGCCGGCTGCATGATTATTATAATGTTTATTTTACATTATTACCGTGTAAATATATTTATTTGTAATGTACATATATATATATTATATATATATATTTTATTAATGTTGATGTCCAAACTAGTTTTTATATATTTCGATTAATTCTGCAGATTCTAAAATTAACAACTATATAAATCTTTAGTGACCATCATATTGGCAGTCATATGACTTGAACTTAAAACCATAAAAAAAATAAATTTTTTGATCTCACACACACACACACACACACATATATATATATATATATATATATATATATATATATATATATATATATATATATATATTAGGTAGCAACTTAACATTTATATTATTTCAAGGTTATTTTACATTATTAATTATATCATTTCATGACTATGATTGATTTATATAGGGGTGAGAAGATTTATATTATCATATTATATTAGATAGGGGGATTTTATGAAAAGAAATTGAGTTGAGGATACTTATTAAAATGGGCTTGGAGGGTAAAATGTAACCCCCATTTTTTAAAGTGGTATGCCTAAGTAATTTATTATTTTTAGTCATTACTAATAAATACTTTAATTATATCATGTATCTTTCCACTAATAATAACCTAACGTTCAAGCCATTAACACACCAAACATTCTTAAACCAAACTTCACCTAATTGTTATTCATTAAAATTGGTAATGTAAACAAATTTAATGATGTCCAAGAATTCCATTAATTAGCTTGTTATGTTGGTGAACAAAATCCACCTAATTTATTTTTATTTATTTATTTATTTTTTAAAAGAATCCTTCTTTTGGATCTTTCAATGACGAGTCGAGTATCAATGCAAAAGGGCATTTTGAATATAAAATCCTCGGTATTGTAGGAAGGGTGAATTAACATCAAAGAAGAGTTAATTAACCAGCACTTATTTCAAACAAATATTAAAAAATAATACCCAAGTACGATATATCATAAATTATATTCTCCTTTCTCCTGAAAAACATCAAATCTACTATAAAAATCATACATAAATTCCACCACACACACATTTAAAAACAATTTACTAGGTTTTCTAAAAAATAAATTTAATTTAATTAAGATTCAGTAAAAAATAAAAATAATTTAATTTACCAAATAATTTTTTTTCTCTATTGATTAAACTAAAAATAAAAACTAGTACAGTACAAAACAGTTTTTTTTTTTGAATTATTAAAACTGTAAAAGAAAAGTTTCCACAAAGTAAAAAATACACCAAGTAGTTTGTTCTTCAATACAAATCCATGGACCGACAACAGGGCACACGCACACTCCTTATTGTCATAGTCTATTACACACAAGTATGTTCGGCAACCAAACACCAATTACTTAATTAAAGCATTAAACATCAAGCACCAACATTAATAAAACAGGGTCTTAATACATTAAGCAGTGAACATGCATGCATCACTAGCCAGATTAGGAGTTAATTAATTATATTACTAATAATTAAGCTGACGTTGATAAGATCATCAAGCATCCAAGGGTCCACAGGGTCACAATTATAATCACCACTTCCACCTCCGTCACAACTCAGCTGGGCCGCCGCCTGATGCGGTTCCAGGCCATGAAACGACTCCGAGTTCAAGATTTGCTCAAAACTAGCCATAACAGCCGTTTCAGGACCCAAGATGCAACGCTTCTTGGCAGGTGGTGGCGCCGCCTCCGACGTTGGTGGTGGCTGAGGGGGGAAGTTGAGCTTGGCTTTATCACCACGGATGCGCTTGGCGGCTTCATCATAAGCTTTAGCGGCTTCATCAGCTGTGTTGTAAGTGCCCAGCCAAACTCTAACACCTTTGTGTGGGTCTCTTATTTCAGCTGCCCATTTACCCCATGGCCTTTGCCTTATTCCTCTGTACACATTCTTTCTGGTTCTCTGAACCTTCTTTTTACCGGCTTCTTGCTCTGTTGCTTGGCTTGGCTTCTCAACTCTCTCTGTTATCACTATATATAAAATAACATAAGAAAATTAAAACCTCTTCCTTTCAAGAACAAAAAATTAGTACAAGCCAAGAATTCAAGTTAAAAACTAGCCCATCCAAACAAATTTGCTAAAACCATGTCCAAGAACTGAAGCAAATGTCATACAAACAAAAACCCTCATACAACCATTGACAAAATCATCCTGACGGAAAAATCTATTGATATTGCACCAAAGACATAAATCAAAATATTGTATTAATTTTTATTAATAATTGATAATGTCAGGCCAAGGTTCTAAAAATCAAAAACAGCAAAACCAAGATTAAAAATTAATTAAAGGTATAAACTTTCATGCAAAAAGGAAAAGGACATGCTTTTTCTTTCTTCCTTTTTAAGTCTCTCTACACAATATATTAAATATATCCAAGATTATAATTTTCAAAAAAAAAAAAACACAACCCAGAAAAAACTAGCTCGCTGGTATTAAGAAAAACCCAGAAAAAAAAAAAAAGAAGATATTGTTGATTACCTTGGTTGGGCTGGCGTTGCTTTTGAGCGAGCTTGAGATTTGATAGGTTTTCTTTTTTGCTACCATTATTAATATTGTTCATAGAACGATGATCAAGTCCAAGAAAATCAGATAAGGAGTCAAGTTCAGACCAGAGATCCTCAGTGGTCGGTTTCCGGCCACGTTTAACGGGTACGAAATCGGAAATGATGGCACCTCCACACATGTTTTTGTCTGTCCAGTTCTTCAGAGAAAGAGAAGGAAGAAATGGTGTAATAAATTAGGAGGACGAGGCCTAGTTTTTATAGAGTGACGGTTACAATCTATCTACTAGCAAACAGACAGAGAAAATCTTCCTTTTGTGGTGGGTCACTTTTGTTTAAATGATGATGAGATCAAACGGCTGAGAAAGAAACAGGTAAAATCTGGAAAGTTGTGATTACAGTATATCGAGCATGGATTATGGGTGGGGTGCTTAGGTGACATGTAGGTCATGAAAGTGTGTGACGTGGAGGGTTCTGATTGGAATATAGTGAACTGAGTGAGTTTTTTTTAATGTAACTCGAGGATAATTTTAAATCCGGCTATGGTGGTTGACTTGATTCCAAGCTTGAATCACGAGTTTTTTTGTGGGTTATTGGATTTTAATCGAGTTATTTAAATTAATTTTAATTTTTTTTATAAATTAAAATGATGATATTTTAATTTAAAAAATAAATAATTAATGAATTATAATTAGATTTTTAATCAAATTTTACTAGGTTATCTGAGTTATCAAATCAACCTACCAGATTTATTCAGATTTTTTTTTTTTTTTAAACTCAACCTGATTCGAGTACTGAGTTGGTTGAATCTCCAGCCGATAAATCAGTTCAGATCGGATTTTAAAAGTAAGAACTTTGAGTGAGTGTAACGCGCATGTGAATAAAGTAGTTCAAAAATGAAAAAGTTAAAACTGCCATGCAGAGCGATTTTCGAGTGATATTCACATTAATTCAACTTTGGGTTATCTTAAATTACAATCTTGCCATTTTCATTTTACTTTATGTTTTCAAAACTAAAATGTATTTTCACATTCGATACGTGCATCAAAATTGATTTTCCATTTGGACGAGTTCTTAACGGAGTTCTAAAAGACGGTCTGGTTCATTATTCAATTTGAGACTTGGATTATGGAATAGATAAATCAACTTTCATTAATTTAAAATAATATTATTTTATTTTTTTAAGATTAAAATGACATCATTTATGATATATATTTTTTAATAAATTAATATAAATTTTAACAAGATCATTCGAGTTATTGATTAACTAGATTTCACTAGGTTAACTTACAACCCAACTCGACAATATAATCTAGTTTGAAATAGCTCCTAAATTGATGGATCATTGAGTTAACTCATTAGATTGGGCTAAAACTAGTTTATACCCTGTTTGTTTTCTGAAAAATAATTTGTTTTAGAAAGTGATTTTCGTATAAAATAAATTCTTAAAAAATAAATTAGTTTTTGATATTTTGATATTGTCATTAAAAATAAGTTGGAAAATAGTTTCCAGTATTTAGTTATATAATAAAAAATAAACTAAAAAATAACATTGATTATAACTATTTGACCATTTATAATAAAATGAAAAGAAAGATGAGATAAAAAATATAATCATGAAAAAAAAAATATATATAAATCTACATATAATATAAATATTTTAAATGTAATGTCATAGACATAATCTTGTTAAATATTTTTTAAGTAAATTTTATTTTTAGAACCTCAAAATATTTTTTAAAAAATTAATAAAAAAAGTTAAATTAGTTAATAATATTAGTTGAGAGTTAGATATTTGGGTAGTTTCTGTATGAAGACAGGGGAAGTGAGATTTGTATGAAGGTGTTATGTCTGTAAAACAAAGAAAGTGTTATCCAGAATTAAAAAAAAAAAAAAAATACTTTCCTTGCGGGAAAGGGTTATTTTTGCTTTTGTTGGAAACTACTTTCATGGATAGTAGTTTTTTAGAGCTCACCAAACATTAAGAAAACTTGGAAATTAGTAGTTTTCTTGAAACAAAAAGCCCTTAATCACTTCTTTACATGTTAGAAAGAAAAAAAAAAACATGTAAAAAATCATTAATTTAAAATAAAAATTTGAAAAAAAACATAGGTATTATGGGGTCCAACAAGTCCGCCTGATTTATTTCATTAAGGCTAACACACAATCATATGCTAGTAAGCCCATACAACTAGGCCTTTATTTGTTTTTGTTGAAAATATATCTTCTATCATAATTTTTATTTTAAGAAAAATTCACGCAAATTCATGTTGTTTTGTCTAGATTTCAATCACTATTGTGATTGAAAAAAAAAAGTTTAAGGTTATTTTTGATCCAAAAACTTGTTTTTAAAATTAATTTTTTGAACCCAAAACATCTATAAAAAAACCTTTGTCATCCATAATGTTATTAAACCCAAAACATCAATAGATATTTTTTTAATATATAAATAATAACATCATGTTTAAAAATTCAAAATCATTCATGTTTTTATTTTATTATTTAAAATACCTGTCATATAAAAATACAAATAACTAATTGGAAAATATCAAAGTAAAGTATTTTAAGTTCTCTGAACTCATAAAACTTACAAAGAGAATTCACAATTAAAAATCATGCACCCTAACCACATCTCCACATATTTTACCGTCTTTAAATATATTGAAAATTAAATTACTTTTTAATATTTATTTTCTAAAATCCCACATATCCAATATGCATCAAGTCATGATCTTAGGATCTTTGAAAATATTCATGTTCCTAATCCTAGCTTGCAAAATATGGAGCAGGGTAAAAGATCATGCTGTTTATAAAAAGGCAATTTAGATTTTATACCCTAACCAAATGCTCTTTTTCTTTGTTTTTTTTCTTCAATTTCACCTTTATTTTTTTAAAAATTATTTGAGTTATTTTTAAATCAATCACATTGATTGGATTATGTTAAAAAAATTCTTATACAATTTAATTTTAAATCCAAGATAAGTAAGCAGATTTTTTTTATCAATTATTTTTTCAATTTGATTTTTAAACTGTTTTTACGAATTAGTTTTGTTTTTTTAATTTGCCAAGTTAATCAGTAATGCCAAAACAAATTCTATATTGTTTGATTTTAATCATGAGTTAAGTAAAAAGTTTAACTAGAAAATTTCAAAATTTATCAACCGAATGAAATTTCTTTTTTTAATTAAGATGAGTGTTCATATTAATTTACGTGCATCTTGACACTAATTTTACGGGTCTTTGAAGTTAATGATTATATAATTTTTAATGGCTATGAAAAGACTCAAACTTGTAACTATTAAGAAGTAAATCTAAGAATTGATCAATTGAGTTGTCTCTTTAAGATTTTGAAATGAAACTTAATAACATTAGTTGTCTATAACCATTATGTTACATTAAAAAAATTAAATCTTAATTTTTTAATAGACATGTTACTCAAATGTAGGCTCTTGTTAGCTAGATGATGATACATTAAGTGTTTAAAAATATAGTAATAGTTGTTTTTTTAAAATATTTTTTTATTTAGAAACGTATTAAAAAAATATTTTTTTCTAATAATTTAAATATATATATATATATAAAATAATTATAAATAAATTTAAATTTTTATAAAAATACTGTTTGAAACAGAATTATGTTAGAAAATGAAAACAATTGTTTATTATTATTATTATTATTATTATTATTATTGTCAAGGGTTTACTTAAAAATAATAAATAAATAAATATCTTATCCCACCTCTTCCAGTTTTCCGACCCTCTCGTAGTCTTAACTTTTTTTTTTTCAATAGTCTAAAGTTTTCAATTTAGAATTTGAAAAAATAATTGTTTTTAATAATAATAAAGTGTTCGCTTGTACATCATCTAATAGGAGTAATAGGAGTAATGATGTTTAAACTCTTTAATGGTTTTTAATTAATCAAATCAATTATATCATATTAATTTTTTTATATAAATTAATTTTAAATTAAAACTAAGTAAGGAGTTGAGTTAAAATATTTTATTTTTATCAATTTGATTTACCAATTAATTAAGTCAACCAGATCATACCATAACAAATATTATATAGTTTGATTTTAAACCCAAATTAAAAAAAACATTGAATTAGAAAGTTTTAAAATTTATCTACAGAATTAAACTTAATAACAATAATTACCTATAACCTTTAAGTTATATTAAAAAAGAATTTATATTTTTTTTAATAGGCATGTTACTCAAATTTAGACTCTTGTTTGAGATAAATTATGATTAAAGGAATAATTGAGAATATAGTAGTGATTATTTTTTAAAATATTTTTTGTTTAGAAATATATTAAAATAATATATTTTTTAAAAATTATTTTTGATATTAACACATCAAAATAATTAAAAAATATAATTTTAAATAAAAAAATTAATTTTTTTAAATAATGAAGTATTGCCTTGTATATTATGTAAATATATAATTTATATATAATTTTTTTTAATTTAAAAAAGAATGATATTCAAATTGGGGAGTGTTTAACTATTAAAATTCTAATATTAAATTAAAAAATTTTCTCAACTCAGAAAATTATATTTTTAAGTAAAATTTTAAACATAATTTATATTACGAGAGCAAACTTGGACAATATTTTTCCTGCAGCAACTCTGGGAACTTGCCCATGGATGAGTACTAGGTTTAATTAAAAACTACCATGAGAAGGGAGCATATACAGGCAGAAACAACCCGCAATGAGACGCCATGCTGCTTGGAGAAAATGAATTAATTACTGAATTCATAGAGGATAACAGCTAATTACACCTTTTGTTAATTTCTACTTCCCAACTTCTCATATATATGATTGCTTTCCTGTAGACAAACCAACTTGCCTCACGTACACCTGAGCTCTTCAATTTTGTGTCAACTTGGCTGTGCCATTGTCATCAATTATCCTTGTCGTTTCCAGAGCTGCTATTCCAGTTCATAGCTGGACCACATAGCTGCATTAATGAGGTCAAAGATCATACACCAGACGATAAAGCTGATAAGAGTGATGAACATTGCTGCTATCTCATCAACTCTCACCCTTCTTGAAGTGATCGAGTATATTTTAGATTTTATCTGTATCTTGAAGTGATCATACAATAGCCAATAGGGTTTCTTGGATATAGGGTTTCTCATCCAAGAAACCCTATCCCTCCCTCCCTCCCTCCCTCCAAGCCGCAATCCCAACTCATCAGTACTGCCAATCCAACCAAGGCCATCACTGTTGCTGTCTCGAGGTATGTGACCACAAAGCAGACGTCAGATTCCCCCCCAAATCGAAGAAAAACCCCATTGTTGACCACTAGTAGTGGAAGTATCACGCGGAACTTGTACTTGAAAAGTGCAAGCAATGCACTCTCTTGTTCAACGATGTTCCTCAATTTGTCAGATTTTCTCTACTATTATATCACCACCACAGAAAGTTAGTTTTCTTACCTACAAATATGTTCATCTCAATATTTCTTCCACGGAGTTAATGCTGGCACCCGTCTCTCTCTCCTTTTTATTGCGTGTTTAAAATGTCCCACTGGTATTTATTTTTTTTACTAACATGTTAGTCATGCTACTGTGGATGAATATAAGCGTTAAATCATACTGTGTTTAAAACTAATCACTTGGTTTTAAACAAGTTAACATTCTACGTTAAAATATTTTTGTGTTAAAATAATTTTTGTTTTAAAATAATTTTCAACAAACTCCCAACTCTAAAAGTGAGTGGAGTTCATTTTTAATTTTACCTCAAATATATTAATTAACACATTTTTTTAAAAATGAATTTCTAACAACACTCGATATGAATGGAAATTATCTGATTAACATATACATACTCAAATATTCATTGAGAGAATGATTTAATAAATCACTATATCATGATAGATAGCTTTTGGCTTTGAATATTTTCTTAGTAAAGTACTATCAAATTTACTTGGTCAATTAATGAACACGATGTCTTGAACTATTCAACCTTTTATGTAAATCAAAGCCAAAAATACTAACATAGTTCTTTGTCTAAAGTTTTTCTTTGATTCTCATGGTTGTGTTTATTTTGTCTCGTAATAACTCTTGATTTTATGATTGCTTTAAATAATTCAACATTTTATAATTCTCAAATAATTTTCTCGGTAATAACTCATTATAATTCTTATGTTGTACTCCACTTGATAAACCAATATATGAAAATCACTATGAGTAAGACTCATCTTTATAAAGCTACAACTAACACCTTTTTTCTTATAAAAATAAAAAGGAAATAATTATTTTCGCATGCTACTTAAAATGTTGTATGAACTATTTTTTTTTCTTTAAACTTGGATTTTAGGATCTCCAGATAACTAGTTAGGGTTACCATTATGATACTCTTTCAATTTTAAATCCTTTAAGCTCAATTATTTTTATGAAGTATACACAAGTTTTCTCATTAAACTTTAAGTGAGTAGATCTCCAATGTTTATTTTTAATTTTACATAGTCAATGAAAATATCATATTTCAAAGAAAGTGTTTGACAATATTATTTTTATGAAGTATATGCCTGGACTTGTTGTTGTATATGTTATTTTATGCTATTTAACTCTTTTACTTTATCAAAAGCAATAAACTCTGATTTTATCATGTATCTTGCGATACATATTTATTGAGATAATTTCTAAGATATAGTTACTCCAAAGAGTGTGAAGACATATCCAATAGTGAATTTCAAATCCTAAGTTATTGGATATCCAATTTGCATCTCTATACTCTTTTAGTACTATTGGATAACTAGTACAATGTAACCTATTATCTAAGGTGTATCTCAAATATTTATTGCTTTTCAATGGCCCATGTTTGTATTATTGGTAAATCTATTTAGTTTGCTAACTGAGCATGCAAGATTTGGTTTTGTGCAATTTATAATATATATTAAGCTCATAATTATTCATGAGTATTTAGATTGTTATATTCATTCAACTTTATTTTTTAATAGATGTACACTTATTTTCATTGGTATTTGATAATGTTATTGCTATTTAAAAAAAAATTATCGAAGAATTTTTTTAACATAATAAGATTGAGATAATATCAATCCATCAATCGTATAGTATTTTTACATAGTATTAACACATACAATACCCAACTCATTCATGTCAAACATATTAGGTAAAATTTTCTTGATATATTTGATCAAATAATTATTATAACTCATTTCACATCATCTATATAGTGACATACAATTATATAATTTTTATATGCGTTTCTAACATAAACACATTTATCAACTTCATTGATTTTAAACTCATTTAACAATATAACATTATCAAAATTTTCATGTCATTGTTTAAGAGTTTATTTCAAAGCATATAATGACTTAACAAGCTTACAAACTTTCTTTCCTTGCCCTTTAATAACAAATCCATCAAGGTTGTTCCATATAAACCTTTTCATCAAAATCACCATTTTAGAAAAAAGTTATTCTTACATCCTTTTGATTTATATTAAACTTATTAATACTATGATAGCTATTACTTGTTTGTATGAAAGTTATTATTGACATACATGAATATGTGTCAAAATAATTTATACATTCTTATTATTTAAATCCTTTAACAGCAAGTTGTATTTTGTATTTTTAAATAGTTTCATCAACTTTCATCTTTATCTTAAAAAATTACTAATGACCTAATGATTTACTTATGAGTGGAAAATTCACTAGTTCTTATATATGATTATGCATAATGGATTCAACTTTCATCTTTTTAGGATTTTTTTAATTTGTGCCACTTTTTATTGGAGGTGGATACTATACAATTTTATTTTCCTAAATGACAGCAAATACCTCAACACATGTAATGGTGAGAGGTGTGGTCAGAAGCTCACAAAATGTAAGGTGATCATAATTGGGTCCCTAATGCTTCTCTTGGATAATGCATTAGTAGGAAATTGATAGATTTATGGAGATTTGCTATTTGAAAATGAGAATGTTCTTGTTTGGTGACACTTGATTTTTTTTACTCAAATATGGTTCTCTGTTACTTGTTTTACTTTGACGAGAGTCATGTTAGAGAAAGTATACAAATGTTTCCATAATAATTAGTCAAAGACTTCACTGATTAGGGCTTTAGTGACAATTGGTTCTAGTATATTTTTCTCATCGAATCTTTAAAGATAAACTTCGGTGATTTTATCTTCTTGTTAGGTGATGATAAAGAGCTTAGTCACTCTTTTTTTTGGCTAAATATTGGTATTAAAACGAGATATAAGCTGAAAATAAAGATCTTGAAGGCTAATGATGGAGCCAGATTCAAGGATGTTATACCACACCTTAGAAGATGCATGAAACATTATTGGAAGAACCTTGTACATGGCGTAACTCTTTTATGTCACAAGCTCTAGGATGCTTCTAATATTTTGGTTGTGCTTTCTAGGATTTGTAAGACCATCACAATTTTCAAAGTTAACCTTTGTAAAGACATATTTTTTAAAGAGATGGGAGTATAACACTTAATGGCAAAGTAAAGAGTCTCTCACCTGGTTGGAATGATATTAATTCTTAAAAGGTCACATGTCACTAAACTCATCTCATCTTTTTTTTTTTTCATCATGGAGCATGTGAATAAGAGCAAAAAAAAAAAAAAAAAAAAACATTGATGGATCATATAGTCATGACTATAGCTAGGATATGTGAAGGAGTGCTCTTTATAGCGAGAACAACTCCTTCATGATTTTAGAGTATCATACATAAGTATGTCATTTTGTCATTCTTTTTTCATAAAACTAGAGTTATCTTTATGCCTCTAGTCACGTAGTGGGGCTATATATATGTTGTATTTTTTCAGTTGATGAAATGGAAAATATGAAGAGCTAGAGAAGGATTAATGGACATAACTACTACTAGAGGAGGCTTGCATGGAGAGAGCAACTCCTTCAAATTTTGGAGTGTCATGTTTACTTTATATCTCATTTTTTCTTGCCCTCTCATGGAACTAAAGTTATATTTATGCCTCTAGTGCATGTAATGGAGCTGCATGTTATATTTTTCTTGTTTATGGAGCGAAAAAGTGTGAAGTTGTTCTTGTATGGCTAAAGCAACATTGCTAAACACTTACAATTAAAGAGCTGAAGGAGCTAAAGTTTATATGGTAGGGAGATCAATTACTTTTCTCTATTCTAGAGTTGCATCAGCCATGAAAAAGTATGATTTGTGAGAGGACATAGATTATCTTTTGTTTAGTTTTTCACAAATAGTGCAATTGGTGAGATGATGAAAAACATTTAGACATTATATAGGCTTTCCATGGTTGTGTCATAGGCTAGTGAAGTGATTTTTTGAATGTATACCTTTTCCTGGCCAAGGATGTTCCTGAAAAACCAATTGGGAATAGGTAACACTTCAATGCTAAAGTCAGTAAATGTATGAGAATAAAATAATATATAGGAAGAGAAAAATAAAATAGAGTTGTACGAAGTGCATATCTAGGTGTAACACGTGCATGTGTTGGCTGGAAATTGTATAGTTTAATCTGACTTTAATTGTTAATGCTCTGGCTTTTATATAGCTAGAACTTGTGTGGTATGGTCTAACACCTTTGCATAACCAATGTTCTAGCTTATGACTTGACTTTCTAGATTTTTATGGCTATCTTTGTATGGCCAAAGATAGGATTTGGATTTTTTTTTGGTGAATAGGTGTATTTATAAACTAAGATCTTGCACTTTTTTAAAGGAAAATGAGATGTATTCTTGGTGGAGAAATTGATGTTCTACCATTGGCTAGCCATTATGGCTTATATTTGTTGTTTCATCATGCCATTGTTGTTGTGTTATACATGTTATTGGTGAAAATGTTGATGATAAATAATGTTAATGTAAAAAAAAAAATAGTATCTGCTCTGCATAGAAAAAAATATACATGACTCTCGAACACTAGAAAAAATGCACACAAGAGTGTGCTAGGGTAGGGTTGGACAAACCAGAGTCGGTGTTGGAGTCAAGTTTAAATTCTCACCATTTGGGACAGATCTAAACGGCTAGAATCTTCTTTTCTTCTTTTTTTTTCTTTTTAATTTTTGTATTATCAATATCCAAATTTACCAAGATAACTATCACAATATTCATATTCACCCCAAAAATTAGGCAACATTTGGAGCCCTCTAGTTGATGGATTCCACGAAGCCACGCCAGACTTGATACTAAACAAAGCAAGCAGGCCATTGGAACAACCATCTACATCACCATAATATTTCTAGGCGAAATGGTCAAGCGACTACCATTTTTGCACAGTGATCAAAGCTGCTTGCATAAGACACAAAGGGACGATTGAGTTCCTCTGGGAACTTATCTAATGAGTCCAGCTCTAGCGCATACATTAAACCGCATGGCTTAACATCATCAATGATTGGTGCTAGTTTCGATGGAGAGATTGAGATGAAGCTTGATGAAATCTGGGCTGTCAATTAGAAAACAACATGGTTTCGACAAGCATTTGAAGAATTGCAGGACTCTTGAGGTTAGGAAGCAGAGTATCTTTGTCAGTACATCGAATGGGAACTTCCGACAGATTTTTGGTTGACAGATGCCAAAACAGTCAAGGATTTAGGTTAAGGTTACTGGTCTAAGAAATGAGAGATTAGAAAGGGGCACAGATTGACCTTGCTACAATCATCAAAGCCTGCCAAACACATGATGTTACAGGTAAACAATCTGATGTTAAAGTAACGTATTACTTCATCAAAGGCTGCAAGAACGTAAATGATTTGTGACATTGCTAACCTTAGACAAGCAGCTTCTTGAGCCAAGGTTTTAATTAATTTATTTCTCGGGGAAGGTAGCCTAAAGCCTTAAGCCTTAAGCCTTAAGATTGTTTTTGCAGTGCAGCCGCAGTTTAAAACGTTGTTAACCTTGTAGATAAAAGAATCCTAAATACAAATACACGATTCAATTTGGTGAAGCGGTAATATTTGTTTTTTAAAATGTTTTGTACTGAAAATAAATTAAAATAATTTTTTTTTATTTTTTTAAAAAATATTTTTAATATTAATATATAAAAAATATGAAAATACTAAAAAAATTAATTTAAAACAAAAAATAATATATATTTTTTTTTTCAATGCAAAAATATGCATGCTCTAATGTAGACAAATGTAAGACATTACACATTTCTAATCCAAACCCAAGAGCTTTGTTAAGTTATCAATAACGTTTGTTTTCTTATCTAATTGACGTGAAATATACTATCTTCAGACACTCTAAAGAGAGGGTTTAATTTTATAGTCCAGAGAAATTGTCTTGAAGATGTTCATTACCATATAAGCATTTTTGGCAGCACCCAACGGTAGGAGCCTGGAAGAACAAAACGTGTAGAGGCTTCTTGTTATTTGTCTGATACCACCGGCATCCTTTTCGGACAAGCAAGTAGAGGAAGATCCATTTTCTGGATCTTGATAACCCAGGTTGCTACAAATAATTGAACAGGTTCAATTAAACAAATAATTGAACAGGTTCAATTATGATTAGCTTGCCCTGTAACTATGTAACAAGTATAGAGTGACAAAGCCTCCGTCAGATTTTCCGGCAACTGAATCTGTTACTGCAGTCACAAGATTGCAGTGACGACTGGTGCTGGGAAGTAGGATGCAGCACTTGCAAGATTGCAAGCACACCACCATCCAATTTGCCGAACGAGTCACGCGTCCAACAGTGGCATTCAATCTGCAAGTTACTAATCCCAGAAAAATGAAAACGTGTAGAGGCTTATTGTTATGTCTGGTACCACTGGAATCCGTTTCGGACAAGCAAGTAGAGGAAGATCCATTTTCTGGATCTTGATAAACCAGGCTGCTACAAATAATTGAACAGGTTCAATTCTGATTAGCTTGCTTGCCCTGTAACTATGTAACAAGTATAGAGTGACAAAAACTACGTCAAATTTTCCGGCAACTGAATCTGTTACTGCAGATTGCGGTGACGATGGGTGCTGGGAAGTAGGATGCAGCACTTGCAAGATTGCAAGCACACCACTATCCAATTTGCCGCACGAGTCATGCGTCCAACATTGGCACTCAATCTGCAAGTTACTAATCCCAGAAAAATGATACTAGAAAAATGGCCTGATCCCAGATGATTTTTAATCAATGAAATTCCAAGAAACCACCATAACAGGACTTTAAACGCAAAATTATCTTATGCTAACACCATCAGTGACAAATCAATACGAAGAACGCCAATTTTCTTATATTCCAAACAAAGGACAAGTTAAATTGTAAAAGTTCATCCTGTAAATTGTGTAAATTGTTTAATAACATGGTAATAATTACTTTTTAAAATATTTTTCGCTTGAAAATATATTAAAATAATAATTTTTTATTTTTAAAAAATTATTTTTGATATTATCATATTAAATCATTTCAAAAAACATATAAAAAAAAATATTTAAGTAAATATTTATTTTTAAAATTTAGTGTAATGCTATATGGAATGCAGTTCGAAACCTAAATCATGAAATTACAGTATGAGATCAGGAGGAACATTTTAAATTTAAATGGTCAATTCTTCAGGGATTATGAAATTCAGTCATGGTAGTCAAATGTGGAAAAGTGTAACACCTGCCACCACCCTACGGCTTGACCTTCTTATCTCTTGACTAATTAGCACCGCTTCCAATGCTTGCTAAACACACAGTGAACATGATATTATCATATGGAGAATCATCAACCACGAATATGTAACTGAATACAAGGAATTACAGTGGTGTATATCTCGAACCAACATTTAAATCAGATGACAACAAAATCTTGGAATTTAAAAAGATGCACGGGATAAAAATGAGGCGCTACATGTCTTTCCCAAAAAGTTGCAAAATACAAAACCTTTTTGAAGTATCAAGTAAGGATATCCCACTCACAAAAAAAAAAAGAATTCCATACATCATAAACGCAAGCAACAATTATCAACTGAAATATGTATTCAAGCAAAATGCCATCATTCCCCACAAATTTAGCAATGGGGAAAGGTAACCTATATGAAGAAAGCAAAATACAAAGTGAAATTTTCAGAACCTCTCTAGTCTGCCATTTTGGTCAAACGGTGAACAGTACTCCTTGCAACCCTGTTGGCAGGATCAATCTTCAGAACAACCCGCAGATCTTCTGCTCCGAGCCTGTACTTTTCCATACTCTCATACAGGAGTGCACGCTGTACAAGAACAGATACATTCGCATCATCATGTTCAAGCACCTGCACAGCAGAGAGAAAACTATGAAGTACCTAACCTTGTAATTTTAGTAGATCAAGAAGAAAAATCAATGTGAATATCATAGGAAGCCAGGAAAAGCACCCTCAAGCACAGAAGAGAAAAAAGAAATGCATTGTCTACATTTTGTGGAATGCAAGATCTACTTGCATCACTGGGCAAGTTGCTAGTCTTCAAATATGCAATGGCTAAGTTGCTTGTAGGACATATTTATTTATATACTTCTAATAATTTACATGGTACTTGGTTTTAGTTATCCAGAGCACTAAGCAAATGCTGTCGAGTCCAAAACAAGAAGGGCTCCAAGTCAGGCAATTAACTCATCAGAGGTGCCACCCCAGGGACCAAAAGCTCAGTGTATCAAGGCTCCACTTTTCTAACATTAATTCTCTCTTGGGGATCTAACCATACAACACAGTCATGTAGCTGATTCTTTAGTTCCCAAGTTAGTCTCATAGCCATGTCATCCTATGCTCAGAAGCCCACGCCATATGAAGTGCTATCCTAAAACTCAATCTTTTTCAATGATAATGCAGATAGTTTACAATAAAGAAACACACAGCTCTCATAAAACGATCACCAGAAGGAATGTACAAAAAGGCCACAACTTAAATCAATGAGCAAAATAAAGAAATGATTATACCTTTGAACAATCAGCCACTGCCTTCTTATACTCTCCAACTTCTTTATAACATGAAGCTCTGGTTGATAAAACCTCCATGGTGGAAGCCTTATCACCTGTTTTCTCAAGAAGTACCACAGCCCAAGACAGCCACTTGATGGCATCTGCATATTGCCCCTGTTTTTGATTTTCAATGCCCTTGTTCTTTGCTGCAGAAGCTGTTACCCCAGCAGGAGGAGCTGGAAGCCCTTCAAGCTCAGTGGTGGCACCATGAGAATCATTCACGCCTCCCCCTCCAAGCCCAGAATCCAATCCCCAATCATCAACTTCCGACAATGGATGCCCTCCCAATCCTCCAGATACTGTTGAAGCATTTCCCGAGGAAGGTGTGAAGAACATGTCAAGCGGATCACCAACTGAAGGTTGAACCGGTGCCTGCTGCTTCTGAGTAGGAAAGCTATTGTTGAACGTTCCAAAGTCATCAATATTGGACTTGGAACTCGTATTTGATCCCATGAAACCATTATTGCTAGCACCAACACCACCTGATGGAACCGATTTTGCACTTGAAGCATTTTGAAATGCACCGAATGCATCACCAGTAGCATTGCCAGACGGCTTATTATCTTTACTAGCCGAATTAATATTACCTTGTTTCTGATTCATTCCAAAATCAACCAAAGAACTAAAAGGGTCCTTACTTCCACTCATTCCACCACCACTCATACTCTTCATCGACGCCCCCCCAAGATTCGAACTTTTATTAAGACCAACACTAACATTAGCATTACCACTATTTCTATTATATCCACTGGAATAACCACCCAAATTATCATTACCAACCCAGCCTCCACCACTCTTGGCGGTGGATCCACTCGTTTTCGGCAAAGAATCAGCCAAATTCCCCATCGAATATGCGCTTTTATTAACATTTTTCAGAGGAGCATTACTATTACTGCTACCCTTGGTATTTCCAATAGCAGAAGTAACGAGATCACAAAACAAATTAGGGTTCTTTTCAACAATCCCAATACCAGAACCCGAACCGATAGCCGAATTCCAACTCTTCCCAGTTATATCACCCACCATAGAAGCGGGTCCATTCAAACCACCGGGTCGGACCATTGACTGGGCTGGTGCCGGTTGGTGCGTCCATGATGGCTTATTGGGTTGCCACGTAGGCTTAGATTGTGTTGTAGAAGATGAATACGGAGATGGGTTTGGGTTCCTTTGATCGTTTAAGGATTTGGGTCGGTTTGATCCGATTCCAAAATCGAAATTGAAGTTGCTCATATTCGATCAAATTACGAAAAAAAAAAAAAACAAGATTCTAAATGAGATCTTGGAAGTACCTTGTTATATCTTTTAAGCTGTAGCTGTATTGTGTAAATTTCAGAGATCGGAAAAGGAGAGGGATGGCGAAGGTTGTGCTCACGGCCGCCTTGTCTTGCTGTAAATTGGAGGAAATGAGATGAGGTGTCTGATCTAATCTGAAAAGTTGGGTTAATGTGAGAGGAAGGGGGTGAGGGAGGCTTTAGAATTTAGATAATGACTGGTTATTTCCTGATGAGGATCGAACGAATAATTATTTTAACTTATAAAAAATAATATTTAAATTGCAAAGAATTGTTTTTAGTATTGCCATTAGTTAACAATATAAAATTTTATGGGGTTTAAGATATTTTTTTTTGTTAACAATATATTAAAATAAATTACATATATCTACCTCAGTTAATCTTTTAAATTACTGTGATTAATAAAAGTTTTTAATTTTTTTATATATTATTCCTAAACAATTTTAAAAACTAAAAAAAAAAAAAAAAGCGAAAAAGAGAGGTAAATATGGACCGCAGGATTTGAGCGTGTGGGGGGAGAAGAAATTCATGTCCATCACTTTAACCAGTTGGACACGACATCTTTTATTTAAACAATATTTTTCTTTTCAAAAACAAAAGAAGAGACATTATTATTATTAGTATTATTATTATAAAAGCTAAAAGGTTGGGAAAATACTTTTTAGTGTTTCCCCGCACTCATTATCATTCTGCATTATAGTAGTATCTACAGTTTTTTTTTTTTTTTTGGTACTTTGACCTTTTTTTTTTGGTTAATTTTTTTTATTTAATCGTTATATAATATATTTATTAAAAAAACTTTAAAACGTGTTGGGAATTCACTGTAGTAGCTTTTTGTTTTCTTCGTCGTAGCAGTTTTTTTTTTGTTTTTTTTCGTAGTAGTTTTTTTTGCTGTAGCTTTTTTGTTTTTTACCTAAAATTGACTTCTTTGTCTTTGTCTTTGTCTTTTTCTTTTTCTTTTTTAATTTTTTTTTCAAAATTATCTTTACTAATTTTTTTAAATATTAAGCTGGTTTAAAAATTTAACTATGTTGTTTTTTTTTCTTTAAAACATTGTAAATTGTTATAATATTCTCATACATTTTTTTTTCTTTTTATGATTTATTTATTCTTTTTTTTTTCAAAATGATCTTTGTAGATTTTATTTTTTTTATATTAAGTTGGTTGAGAATTTAGCTTTGTAGTTTTTTTTTTTTAAATAATATGGATTGCTACAGTGTTTCCCCTACATAGTTTTTGTTTTACTACAGTGTTTCCCCGTATATTTTTTTTTAAAAATTATATTTATCGAATTTATTTTTTTTCAATATTGAGCTGAATGATAATCTAGCTTTAGCTTTCCCCACATGTTTTTTTTTATTTTTATTTATTTTTTTTATTTGTTTTTCTTTCTTTTTTTCAAAATTGTCAATTTTTACATTTTTTTTTAGAATTATTTTTGTTGATTTATTTTTTTTACTATTGAACTGGTTGAAAATTTAGTTTTTTGTTTTATTTTTTTAAAACACTGTAGCTTTCCCCACGTGTTTTTTTTCCGCTTTTGTTTCTTTTTTTTTTACATGTTTTTTTTTCATTTATTTTACCCAAAATTGACTTTTTTTAAAAAAAAAATTATCTGTCATTTTTTTTTTATATTGATCTAGTTGAAAACTTAGCTTTGTAGCTTTTTTCAAAAAAAAAAAAACACTATGGATTACTACAATATTAGCCTTTTTTTCTTCTTTTTAATGAATTTTTTTTTTGTTTGATTTAGTTTGTTAATGTTAAATTATTTTATTTAGTTATCAGATTTTCATAATACGAATCTCGGGTTTGATGGGTTGACCTGATTTGACGAGTTATTTTTTTCATTTAATTTAGTTTGTTAAAGTTAATTTTCTTTCTATTTAATTATCAGACTTTCATACTTTCATAATACGTATCTTGGGCTTGACAGGTTAACTTGGTTTGATGGGTTAACCCAGTTAATTCTGGGTAAACCCGTCATTGTTTTTTCTATTTAGTTATCAAACTTTCATTACGCGAATCCCAGGTTTTACGGGATAATCTGGTTTAAAGGGTTAACCAAATTAATTCATTTTTTTTTCTTTTTCTTCATTAGTTTTTTCCTTCCTGTTGGTTTTTTTTTTTTGTTTTTTTTTAATTAGTCTATTTAATTATCACACTTTTATGACACGACCTTATAGTCAGATCCACATCCAATATTCTTGAGTCCGATGTTGCAATCAGGCTCACTTAAACTTGGGTCATGCAAGTTTAATTTTATTATTAATATTATAAATATTACTTTTAGGTCAGGCGTTGCAGCCAAACCCAAGATTCTTGGGTATGGCCTTGCAAAAAAACCCAAGATTTTTAAATTTTTGTTTTTTTTTTTAATATTTTTATATATATAAAAAAAATGACCCGCGGCATCGCACGGGTACCAAGGCTAGTTATAACTAAAACTTATAATTGAAACTAATAAGTATGAGAAAAATATTGTTTCTCAACACTCATTGACACTATAAATTACAATAATAATCTATAGTGTTGTTGTTATTGTTATGTTTATGGGGTTTAAAGGTAATAATTTATTTTAATTTGTCTTTTTATATGTTTATTGTAGTATTAAAAAAATATCTCAGTATTGTAATATAATGTATTTTCTAAAAGTTTAGTTAAATAAAAAATAATTAAAATAAAAGCTAGGTAATAAACTTTGTGGAGTTAAAACCCGGTTTGCGAGTTTGGTGAAGTAACCTTTATTGCTTTGGTTTGCGAGTTTAAAGGGGTACTTTTTTTTTTTTTTTTTCCTAATTGAACTTAATTATGTGATTGTCTATTTTTATTTTTATCATATAATTAAAAAATAGTTTTGAAAAAAAAACATGTTATTAAATTTTAGAAAATATATAGGCCTGTTGATGGGTATGGTGAGTTTATGTTATTAAATTTTAGAAAGTATATAGGCCTGTTGACGGGTATGGTGAGTTTAACTTCTTATTTTATTTATAATTTTTTTTCAATTTCATCAGTTGATATTGGATTAATTGAGAATCGAGTTTCATAATTTGTTTCATTTTATTTTCTATAAGGTTATCATAATCCTGAAAAAAAAGTTTCATTATTGGTTTAACGCTTGATTTTACAATTATTTATTTTTCTTATTATATTCTTAATATTTTCTTTTAAGTTTAGAAAAAGAATAATCTAACCCGCATCATAGTGAGTGCAAATATGCTAGTTTTTAGTATAAATGGATTTATCTTCATTATGTCAACGTCTCTATAAAAACCATAAAAGCGAGGCCTTTTTCTCCCTTTTTTTTTAGGTATTAAAATTAGGGCATTTAAACATATTTAATTGTATATAGCATGTAAAACATCAAAGAGATTTAAAATGCTTCCAAATGAATCAATAATTAATATGTTTACTAGAATGAAAACTATCACTAATAATGTGGATGCTCTTGGTAGGACTTATATTAATGTCGATACCGCGATTAAAATTCTGAGGTCCTTGCCAAAGACTTGGGAAAAAAAGGTGACGACAATATGATAAGCTAATGACCTCACTAAATTTAAATTGGAAGAACTCATCGGATCACTTATGACTCATGAAATCACTATGGAAAAGCAAGAACTATAGAGAAACCAAAGAAAAATTTAGCATTCAAAATTGAATTTAGTTTCCAAGTATAGCTTATTGAAAAAGAACCATGTATATTTACTTGTTAAGAAAGATGTTTCAAAAAAGAAAGCATGTATTGTAGTTGATGATTACAATAAGATGAGCCAACTTAAAGAGAAAAACAAGGCTTTAATGGAAAAGGTTGATAAGTTGAACACTACACTAGCTAAATTCACTCAAGATTCTAAGATCTTAGAAACCATACTTACAAGTTAAAACATATGTTTTCAACAAAAAAGGTTTAACCTATCAAACCTAAGAAGAAAAAAAAAATAAAAAATTACTTTGTTAAAACCAAACAATCATATGACCTAAACCAAATATGTAATTATTGTAAAAGCATTGATCGCTTGATTTATACATGTCCTATGAAGAAGGTAAAGGTTAGTAAGATGTGTAAAACCCAATAAAAAATTTAGTCATCGATTGACCCATGTTTAGAGAAACAATTATGTTAGGCCGTTTATTCTAAGGAAAAAGTGAGAAAGGGACTAACCTATCCTAGATGAGGATTGTAAAGGATATAACCAGCTTTAAGATAACTCAATAAGGGAATAGGAACCTAAAACAACCAGTACCCAAATACCTCCTTTTATTTAAAGGGGATATAAAAGTAAGAGAAAAGATATGGTAATCTTTTCTCTTTAAAAAAACTAGCCAACTACATGCAGCAGACCTTCTCTCTCTTTTCTAAAGAGAAAAACCCTTAAACCCAGTTGCATGCACCCCTTTTGAATATTAGAAAGAAATGGAGAGTTAAAGAAAATTATAAATGCCTGAAACCTTAATAGGAAGAGGAGTGTAAGAGGCTAGTTGGTGTAGCTGGTGAAGGAAGGAAGAAAATCGAAACTGGAAAGGAAGAAGAAGAAAAAATCGAGATTTGAAGGGAAGAAAAAACTGTTGAATCCCTTTCTAAAGCTATTGAAAATCATAAGGTATGAACTAGACCTCTTTCCCCACCTGTTCTTGAGACTTTGGGACCAAAAAGAAGAAGAAAACTTGAAGTAGATGACCTAGGATCCTTACACTGGTTGCTAAGGAAAACTGGACTAAACAAATGCATGAAAAATAGGGATGAATAGGAGGGCTAATTCCAGAACATTTAACAAAGAAAATGGATAATTTTAAACACATAAACTGAAGAGGAGGGTTGACCATTGTGAGGGCTGGACTGAATGTAAATGTAATGTGATGTAATGCATGGATTGTGACCTTGTTAGAACCTTAGACCATGCTAGAATCAAAACAAAAGGTGTATTGGTGCTAATGGCATGAATTATGCTTGTGTTTTATATAATTGTGTGATAATATGTTAGAATGATGTTATGTGCAGGATTGCGTGGTTTTTGAACCTTAAAAAAACATGATAGAGTTGAAAACATAAATCATATTATATTGATGCCCAAATTCTATTGTGTAATTGATGCAATTGCACGGTTATGAACCAAATGAATGAAGGTGTATTATAGCTTCTTGTTGTGATTATATTTGTGTTAAAAATAACAAATTTCATGTGTAAATTAGAGGGGCTAATGGACAGCAATGTCCGACCAAGGGGAAAAGGGGAAAACAATGAAGGGACCATGCATGATCCTTAGAGGAACAAGACATAGGACGAAAATGATATCCGTATATGATGTGCATTGATTAGTAGTGGATGAATTTAGTGTGATGAAACTGAAAACATCAAAGGTATGGTTATGTGTGCTGCTGATTTCTATGTTAACCATAAACCATATGCACCGACAATTTTAGCATTAGCTATGAAACTGTGTTACGTTAACAATTTCTGAGTCGGCATTGACTCAATTTTTATCAACAATACATGTGTCAGCTTTAAACCATATGCACTAATGACTTCAACATCAACTATAAAACTGTGTTATGTTGATGATTTCTGAGTCGGCAACGACTCAATTTTCTTCAATGATTTTTGCATTAGTTGTAAACCATATGCGCTGACAATTTTAACGTTAGTTGTGAAACTGTGTTGCATTGACGATTTCTAAGTTAGTAGCGACTTAGTTTTTGTCAATGATTTTTGTGTCAGCCATAAATCATATGCTCTGATGACTTTAGCATCAACTGTGAAACCGTGTTGTGTTGATGATTTCTAAGTTGGTAGCGACTTAGTTTTCGTCAACTATTTCTACGTCAGCTGTAAACTATATGCACTAATGATTTTAGTATTAGCTATGAAATTGTGTTGCATTGACGATTTATAAGTCGGCAACAACTCAGTTTTCATTAACGATGTATGCGTCAGTCGTAAACTTTATGCACTGATGATTTCAGCATCAACTGTGA
This sequence comes from Populus alba, assembly GCF_005239225.2. Lineage (NCBI taxonomy): Eukaryota > Viridiplantae > Streptophyta > Magnoliopsida > Malpighiales > Salicaceae > Populus > Populus alba. The sequence continues at coordinate 654,160 of NC_133293.1, forward strand.
AATCGTGTTATGTTGACAATTTCTGAGTTGGCAGCGACTCAGTTTTCATCAATGATTTTTGTGTCAGTCGTAAATCATATGTGTTGATGATTTCAGCGTCAGCTGTGAAACTGTGTCGCGTGACGATTCATGAGCCGGCAACGACTTAGTTTTCATCAACGATTTCTAAGTTAGTAGTAGCCTATGTACTTGGCGATTTTTGTCGAATCCTGTGTCAGAAGCGAATTAGTTTTAGCTGTCGAATTTTGTGCTGCGATAAACCTTCATAACATAATTCACTTAAATACTTGTAACGATTTCATGGTATGATTGTGTAATATGTGGAACACTTAAATGTGAATATGATTCTAGCTTTTCCTTGTCTCTCTCGTGTCTTTTTTAACTGCTCCCACTAAGCAGATGCATTGTCCTTTAATTTGATTGCAATCAACTTAACTCGTGTTTGTTTAGGCACTTGCTTATACTAAGTAAATCCTCTCAATCTCGTTCAATCAATATATGAATTCTTTTGTCTGTAAGTTCTTGAAAACTCAGGAATTTTGACAAAAAAGCCAGAATCCTTAGATTTGTTCTCTTCTCGCTCAAGGGATTGTCTCCTCTAAATTCACCTCTAATTTTCAGTATTGGTTGGGACCCTTGGTCATTCTTCTAGTTCTAGTCATGCTACTCCTGATCTTATAGGTCCCTTTCCTCTAGCCTACAGGTTAATTCTATAATCTGCCTTCACATGTCTTTGATGACAAGCTCCTAAACGTTCCTCTCTCGAATGGGGGCTCCTCATCCCCTTATTGGCCATACCCTGCTCCATGATCTTTTCCCACCATGGTTTGTTAGCGCACATAGTAGCAAATAAATTCTTTTCCATGGGATTACAACACACATCACGCAATAAATTTAGAATCGTTGGACTCTGATATCAATTGATATAGGTAGAAATTAAAGACAAGAGTTAAACACAGAACACAAAATATTTTAATAGGCAAAAGGAGTTGCAGATATGAGCTCTAAATTTACAAGTTTATTTTCTCTAAAATAATGATAATGAAATCTACCTCTTTAGAAAGTTTACAAAGCCTTAAATAGGTTAAAAACCATATCTCAACTAGAAAAAAAAAACCCAAAATAATAAAGTAAAGAAGCACAAAATCCACAATAAAGCAAGAAATCTAAAAATAAGAAGGAAAAAAAAAACTGTCAAAACCAAGGGACTTAATGAGATTTTTTATAACTAAAAATTTAACGGTTTGTGTAGCATTATAGTGGCTGTTACAAGAAAAACAGCCTCCAGAAACTCCTATAAAAATCTGAGCATGATCTAACGGTCAGATTAAAAGTTATGGTCTTTTTAAGCTGTTATTATAGTCTGGCATAACTAAACCTTTTCTTGGACTTTGATTTGTCCTGCTAGTCTATAAATGCATATGCTAGGTAATCCATATAATATATCTATGGAAGATCTTCATCTATTTATAACACACCCACACCTAACTACTTAGAATTACCAATCACCACAAACCCGACCACATCAATTCTTCCGTCAAGTATGCTGGTTAGAATTAACTAAAAACATGCTTCATTTTTTTTTAATTTTTTTTGTTATCAATTGTTGCTTCTCCCACAGTTTATCATGGCTTGCATCGTGGTTTCCTATGTGTTCACCTTCCAGTGCTTTTACCTCTATATTTGGTTGTTGCTTTGTTTATCTTAATTAGTGGTTTCCTATCGTTGTCTTAATGACGATGTTATTGATTCTCAACTGGTTAGTTTAGTTTTGACCTAATCATTTTCTATCTTCTTTCATCACTGTCCTATATGGCTTTCTACCACTGTTAACATCAAAGGATAATTGTTGTTGTCTTCTCCTTTGTTTTTCTGATTTGCCATGTATCTGTATTGAGCTTCATGAGCGTTCTCTCATTCTTCTAGAAAGGACAATGGATGATTTTTTCATGTTGAATTGCAAGCACGCATACATACTTGCTGTTATATATTGATTGAAATAAATTAATGTATTGGTTCAAGATTCTCATGCAGAATTCATCACTTGAAAGTCTTTAGCAGAGTAATGAAGCAATTCCTAAATATATATGGCACAAAACATCTAAAAAATATTAACTGTATCTTACCTTCTTTCTATGACTTTTTAGAGAAACTCAGGAGCATTAATATCTTCTCCATCACTGTCCCAGATTGGTCGTTGTGAACAAACTATTCTACCATAACAATTGCATATTACTTGAGTCTTAAACTGAAGAAGATGCAGCCAGCTATTTGGAATGATTGTTCGAACAGATAGGACCAGATCCTATGTTATTGGTCCTTGATGATGTCTGACCCAGATCATAATATCTTCTTCACAGGCTCAAGTTTTGAATAGAAGATTACAAGGTTTTAGTGACATTAAAGGTAAGAATTTTCAAGTTTTGGATCCACTTGTAGATTGAAAACATTGATTTTTTCATATGTCATGACATTTTTTTCACAAGTTGGCATTACCACCTGATGAGCAGTCATGTACTCCAAGATCAACATATTTTAGAGGAGACGAACATGCTTATTTGATCAATTTGTATCTGGTATTTCACCATCAGGACAAGGCATGCATGCATACAAATTAGTGGACATATAATTTCTTTGTTCACGAGCAGACTCCCTTTTTGCTTGATTATATATATATATATAGGTGTCCAGGTCTTGAGATTTGAGTCTCCTTGACACCAGTAATGGAATTATACTCATTGAAGTCTTTTCTTTCAACTTTTAGCACATTCACACTACTTGAGCACCACAGACCTGTTTTTTTTAACACAATGCCGAGACGCCATAAGGAGGCCGGTACTTGAACACCGTAAATACTCGTACAAATACCCTGAAAATGTTACAAATTAACACTACAAAGATCCAAACCAATCATATCACTGGTAAGATCACATATAATCGTGTTAAGCAATTCAGTGAACTCCTGTTTTAGATCCGGCCTAGAAAAATTAGAGATTACACCATGGAATCTAGGTGAGCGACATTCAAAATTTGAAGAGTATATTCAATTGCATTTTGGATGAACACTCACCAATGAATAACATGATTAACATCCTAATTCTATAACACCAATGCTGTGTTTGATTAGTGTCCTGTCCAAGACTAAAGATACATACATAAGCAAAAAAAACATGTTTAGCTGGACGGACAAAAACCGAGATAAAATAAATGTCTCAAATAGTTTTGGATTGAATTTCTGTCACCGTCTGTGTCTTTTCAGTCTCAACTTAGTAATCAAGCACCACTCAAATTACCAATGACAACTCTGAATATGTTAAAAGAAAGTACAAGTAACAAGAACAGCGCCATGTCTCTTACTGCAACACTCTACTCCAACACCAGCAAACACATGCATTCTTCTCAGATTGCAGAACTTTACTTCAACACCAGCAAACTTAAATGCAAAGATTAACCATGGCAATAGGGAAGAAGACAGAAGAAAAGGCAAGTTCAAAGAGAAGACAGATATGACCAAGAAAACATGAGTCTGAACCATCTAACAGTCTAGATATTTTAAATGTTCACAAGAAAGCACCCATGAAACGTACACTCATTTCCTTTCTCCAAATAGAAAAGATTCTAGACAAAGCATAAATTTATCAATTATAGATAGTGCAAGACCCATGTCATTCCACACCAAATACAAAAAAGGGACATCAACCTTGCGTAAAATCCTAAGTTTCACAGTCAATTCTTGAGCTATAAACATTCTAAATTCTTACTACGTGCTCTGGTTAAACTGCCCTTGATTCATAGAGAACTCTCCTCCACCACCCTGGGTGGAATTCTGGACATTATCCGATGCAGGTTGCTTTACAGGTGGTCTCGGATCTTGGCTCCAATTCTGTCTTTGCACTGTTTCTCTCCTCTCAACCTGCATTGTTTCACGGCGCCTATCATACCGAGGTCGAGGCCTGTTCCTAGTCTGCTGCTGCCTTTCATTGTACCTATATTGGGGCCTATGGATGACCTTCCCATCCTCGTACAAATCCCCTAATAACACAACACCAACAAGATCAACAAAAAAAAAACATCATAATTCACAAAAACCATAAAAAAGGAGAAAAACTTATCTTCCCATCATTATTAAAAAACCCACCTCCATAATCTTTGTTAGGAACATCAAGATACGAGTCTGGCAAAACCCAAAGCACTCCAGGCAACGCTATTTAACCAGAAAAACAAAATTACCACAAGGCAAATTAAAGCCAAATCCTTCAAAAACCCATAGCTAAACTTTACTTTTTCTACAAAAAAAAAAAACCCTTAAACCCTATTAATCAAAAACCCATTTTCATTTAAAAGAAAAACCTTAAACCCTATGAATCAGAAACCCAAATTCATAAAAGAAAAACAATACCTTTAACTTTATAAGAAAGCTCTTCAGATATCAAAGCACCAAACCCAGTATACGTCGTCGTAGAAACGGAATAAATACTCTTCTTTGCTTCCTCCTCACTATCAAAAAACACCCATAAACAAAAGAAAAAAGGTTTCCTTTACAAGAAGAAGAAGAAGAAGCATTACCTTCCCAAAACAGAAGAAAGGGTTTTGACATAAGCGTTAATCATTTCTTCTTCTGTGGGTTTGGGGTCATTTGGAAACTCCATAACAATAAGCCAATGATTATAATCACAGCCATCGAGAAGAATCGTTTCTTTTGGCGGCCGATTTGTCCAGTTTGGTGACGGGTCGTTTAATGGAGAGTAGCCCGACCCGGTTGTTTTGGCTCGGGTCAGGGTTTTGACTGAGTCCGGGATAAGTGGGGTTTGGATTTTGTTGAAAAGAGCAGGAGAGAAGCGAGTGCGTGAAGAAGAAGAAGAAGATAGAGCTCGGGTTAGGAGCGTTGCTAAGTTACGCCTGGCGATGATATACGCCATTGCTGCTTGACAACTCTGTTTTGAAGATGGTTTCGATCGATTTTGGGGCTTTATTGGCATCGCCAAAATTGCAACCGATTTTTATTTAAACTTTGAGGTGACAAAAACTATATGTAATTACCAAAACCACCCTTATATAACAAAAAAATTATTGTGATAAAAACAGTAAACACTTCAAAGCTGACGTAGGTTTACCTTCGTATTATTCTTTTAAAAATCTCTAAAATAAAATAATGTATAGATAAGTATTTTATAAAAACTAGTTTTAATATTAGTTTTTTTTAGTGTAACAAATCAAATGAATTAGTCTTTGATTTATTTTTATATTATTTTTAGATATTAAAACTTCATTTAAATTTTATCCTTGATACTTAAATATTTTTCAAACATAAGATTTCATTAAAATTTTTAAATTGAATTTAATTTAAGTAGTTTTAAATATGTTACTCAAAAATTGATGTAGGCAAATATATATGATATGATAGTTTTAAAACAGTTAATTATGAATTTACCACTATTAAATCATATAAAAAATTTAGTATACTTTGCCAAACAAACAATCTAATAAAAAAATCAATCTCAATATTTTTTATTTAATTATTGGATTAAATTTCAAATTTTATAAAAATGATTGATAGATTTCATTCGAGGGGGAGGATACTTGTTTGTAACTAGCTAGTTGTACTCTAGAAGATTCTCAAATTAGGCTTATAAGAATGATATTTGAGTCAATTTCATTATTTTTCTTATATGTTTTTTGGATCTTTAGCTTAATTTAAAATTTTGCTTTTGACTTTTTTATTTCTTTTAGGATTATGATTTTTGTTTCTTGTATAGGTCAATTTCTAATATATTTAAGAAATTATAAATCTCTTAAAAGAGGTAAACTATATTAGATAAAAAAAAAAATATTCAATAATACGGTGTGAAATCAACCATTTAATGTATTCTTAAGTTGTTTTAGTATTTTCTTAAGTTGTTTTAGTATGCATCAAAACTATTTTCCTACCTATCTAGTTTCAAAGCAAAATTATTTTGTAAGAAAAAAATTACAAGTACTCAACTTCCACTTAATATTTTTAATCTATTTAAGTTTTATAACTCTCTCTTTCTCTCTCTCTCTTTCTCTCACACGCATATATATATATGCACATGTGTGTGTAAAGTAAATAAAAAATAATAATTGTTTTATATATAAGTTGGAAAAGAAAAACTAAAATCAATAGTAAATAACAAAATTGATCAAGTTGATGTAATATTGATCTACTAGAGACAAGAGGAAGTAGAAAAGCAAATGACTACGTCTAGAAGTTATGATTGATCAAATAAGAGCAATCTATCACAGGAGTTTAAAATTCACACGTCTACGTAGAAAGTACAATTTTTATTCATAGTGAAAGTTCTCAATGAGATATATAAAATTAATCATAGTTACATATTAGTCTTTGATTCGCGTGGAGATCTATAAAAAAATTAAGAAGTTTCATCTATACTTGTATTCAATATGATCTTCTTTCTTTCTTTTCTTTTTTCTTTTTTTATCTAATGTATATTACCCGTGTAGGAATAGAATTATATGTTTAGGATTAAATACTATACCAATATAAATATAGATTATCTTATAGCTAGAAAATTATGGCTGGCCCGTTATATTGTAATTTTATCCTTTCAATTTATTCAAGTTTATTTTTTTTTATTTATTTACACCTTTCATATTTTTCTTGATTTATTTACTATTTTTTGTTTTAAATTCATATTTTTTATGCACTTATTCTTGTATTGTCGTGTAAGTTACTTGGAATAAATATTTTTTAAAAAAAAGTTTTAGATTTAGAACCATTCTCATTAATTTGATTTTAATTTACAAGTTTCTACTTATCTCTATCTAGGATTTAGTTCCTAATTATATTTTTTTATTTAAAAAAATTATAATTTAATTAATTAAAAATTGAGGATTCATACGTGGAAAGAACGATAATATTGATAATAATAATGGTGTATCATTATTGGTAATAAGAAGAGTGCAATGTTGGTTAAAGGTGTATTTGAGAATGTGATGTAAAACATGTTTCCAAAAAATTTTAATTTGTTTTTACTTAAAATGCAATTTTTTCTTATGTTTTCAGATGATCTTGATGTGTTGATATCAAAAATAATTTTTAAAAATTAAAAAAAAAAATTATTTTGATATATTTCTAAACAAAAAATATTTTAAATTGTTATTACTATTACAATCTCGAACAAGTTTTAAATACACAGGTAATAAGGTGGCACTTATGATAGTGATAATGATTATATTTCCTTGACTTTAAAATCAGATTGCATGTCATCTTCTAGCTGTATTGTAATTAAAGAAATAGATCATTATTTTTTGTTTTTCTTTGTATTATCTTTTCCATAATAACTTTTATTATCAGTTATTTAGTAACTAACAACTATTTTCTATAAAACTATCAATGATTATATATATAAAAATGTTCTACCTGTACTAACCCAACTGTAGAATACACGATTCATCATTGTTTCATAGTCCTGTTGGGGAAATTGGACGTGGATAATTGGTAAAGTCATCGTTAATTAATGTTTGTTCAAGTCCGAACAAGATGTTATAATTTTTCAATACTTGCATAGATGATTGAGAAGATTATGCAATTCGTAGTCCTTCGAGAGGACATTGATTTGGATCCACGTAATATGAATGGTGGTACAGTGTCCTAGGTATATATAGGTGGATGAATTGAGGTTTGTTGATATTTTTGAAGTTTATGTTATATTATAATTTTAAGAAGAAGCGATCTATAATCATATTATTAACTTATGAAGTTGAATATATAGCTGCTATAACATGTATTTATCATTCTATATAGCTAAAAAAATTATTAAAAGAGTTGTTAATACCACAAAAAAAACCTAAAGAAATTTATTTTGATAACTCATTAGTTATTGCCTTAGTAAAAAATCACGTGTTTCATAACAAAAATAAACACATTAACATAAAATTTTATTACCTAAGAGATTGCATTACAAATAAGGAATTTGAAGTTACGAATGTTAAAACCCAAGATCAAGTCATATATATTTTCACTAAGCCAATCATGCATGATATTTTTACTAAGATGAGAGATATGCTAGGAGTTATAAAAAATTAAGTTTAAGGTTGAATATTGAAAAAACTAGATTTCTAGATTTTTTAAAATAAACAGAGAAATTAATTAATTGATTGAGAGCCAATCAATATGTAGAATTAAATGAACCAATCTACTAGTTGAGAATCGGTCTATTAATTAAGTTGGCATGATTAATTATTTTTCATGTTCAAAATAAATTTTTTTTTTCTTAGTATAATTTCTTAACTAGTACTTTAAACTTATAAATAAGCTTATAATAAGAAGCAAGATGCATAAATGTAATAAAAAGAAAAATTATATAAAAGAGAAAACATTTAATGAAATACTCCTTTCTCTCAAATTTTCTTTCAGTATTTCTTTAACTTTGCTATTTTGAATTACTCTCCATAAGCTTTTCCAAAACTAATTTTTCATCAAACAAGCCACCAGAAAATGTGAAGTTGTAATATATCATCGACGGAACGGTGATATTTACAGCGTGCGTGCGTAATCAATCAATGACAAGCAAATTAAAGTAGCATGATATGTGAAAGAAATTTCTTCAAATCCCAAAAAGAACCATCTCCTTCTATAAAAGAAATTAAGAACGAAATTTCCAACTACAATTAACTCCTATCGACAAGGTGGTGGGAATTGGTTGCCAACATAGTTGACTTTTGCATTCGTACACATAGAAGTGAAAGGTAGCTTCTTTGGCCCGTAGTACTTCAAATTGATGTTTGAAAAGTAGAGTTTTTCACAAGGAACAGCCTCGCTACACTTAAGATCGACTCCAACCTCTGACGCGGAGGTTCCACTGATGTTTATGTATCGAACATCGCTGATCTTTACCTTTGATGGCTGCCAAAAATAAAAAACCAATATGAAACTATTCATCGATCTCCAATTTGCCGTGAAGGATGAAAGAAGCCTTGCTAAAATAATTTAGTCAAAGAAAACGAACCGAGTTGCTTTTTGATCCATAGGTTTGATCGATAATAATGGGGCGTTTAACGTTGTCCATGATAATATCCTGGAAAAGAATGTTTGAAGCCTGGCTGGGTTGTGATCCTCCCCATGTTTTGATTCTAACTCCATTGTCAGCGTTCCTTAGTGTGCAGTTTGTCACGACGACTCCTCTCACGTCCTTTTCATCAGGGTACTTGCCAAGGCTACCAACACTGTTATACATATATACATGTATGTTATAAACAAGGAAAGGTTCTTAGGAGCATATGTAGCAAAATTGCTTCCTCCAAGTATATTCATAAAATAAATAAAGAGCTATCGTGTTTCCTGAAACTTTCAACAGAGACTTACCTGAAGCCATGTCCAGGCCCACAAGTAACCTTTTTAATGCTGACATCGGTGCTTCCTTGAATTATAGCAACGCAATCATCACCGGTGCTGATAACACTTCTGGATACTTTCACTATACTGGATTGGCTTATATGGATTCCATCGGTATTTGGGCTCGTCGCAGGAGCTGTTATATGAAGATGTTTTGCCCTGATGTTCTGGACAGAACGATGGAATATGTGGAAACCCATGGATTAACAGAGTGATCTTTCTTATAATCCCATTGGCTACATGATTGAATTTTATAGACTGCGCCACAAATAATTAAAAAAAGAAAAGGAAAGAAGAATCATTATGAAATTGCAATTAATCCCATATTCTCTAATTACTAATTAGCAAGTGCATGCATGTCAAGATAATTTTGTTGCTTACACTCGGGAACCTGGAACCACCGTCGTTGTATTTCCAGACAGCATTGCCTTGGCCATCAACAGTGCCTGTACCAGTAACCAGCAAGCCGTTTGATGTTTTCAAACAAGATCCAGAAAATCTTTCTTCGTACATGCTAGGGTCTGCTACAGCTTTCAGTGTTCCTGCAATTTGAACCTTAATGGGAACTGGACCTAGGCATGGCCCCTGGAAGATAGTTGCCCCTATCAAGAAGGTTGCCATGGGGATAAGTAGCCTTGCCGTTCCCCTATAATTGCATGCAGCCCTCCATGCTCGGATGAAAGACTGCAAAGGTCAAACCCACTTTGTAATCAATTTCATCAATATGAAAATCAAGGGAAAGTTCAGATATTTTTGCCAATTATAATACTCCAAACCCCCCATCAAATGTGATTTTCTTTTAACAGATGATTACAACCATTGTAATGCTTCACTTTCAATGTTACATAGTATATTATGAACATACATAGTATCCAAAATATCAACTCCTTACCAACGCACTATCCTGTTTTCCTCCAGGTTTTGCTCCGTACTGTAACACGTTGAAGACCTTTTCATTTGGGTCTGTTCTACCAGCAGTCCGGAGAGTTGATATTGCGGCAGGAGCGCTGCCTCCCAGACCATTTGCCTCACAAGAGGCGGCTAATAAGCACAAGATAAGTAGGGCATTTGCCAAAGATTTCATTGTAGTATACTTAGCCATTGTATGTTTCTCCTTCTCCACAAATTAAAAAGCCTCGCTAGGAGGCCCGTCCGATGTAATTGTGGCAAACTATCTTTCCATTCTTCTTTCTTTATACCATGTTTGTAGTAAAACAGACAGGTGGAGGCACAAACTATTTATAGGTTGTCTAATTACCAGATAATTTTGGTTAGCCGTGAGGTAGGCATTCATTTTTAGTGTTGTCTTTCCCTAGATTTAGGAGCAGTGGTATTTTCCCTTATAGTTGGCTTATTCTCCTCTTCTGTTTACAAGCTCTTTAATGATCTAGCTACATTCATCACCAGTATTGCACCCAAGCAATTACAAGACATTAATTCTTTCTGGTTTAGAGGAGGATATTCGGGCTAAATCCCGGAAGAAATGACAAAATATCAAGAGCATGTGCTAGATATATTCGGTCTATGAGAGTAAAACCTTTCCTATTTCTGATTATCTAAAGCTAACTAACGTTTATTATATAACCGTCAATTTGCTGTAACTTAATTAATGTATTCGAACCTTTGTTTAAATTTTTTTATTTAGGATATGTAGCCACCAGCAGATTTTCGATCAAACGATACTCCCTACCCAGTCAGCATTAGTAAACCCATGCAGAGATAAAGTGGAGCCTCAAGTAAGGTGACTTTGTGTTACTGCAGGTTTTTGGTGCACTTTTTGCTACTGGATTGTTGCGTCCTCAATGGTCTCTTCTTCCTCGTAATATTCTCTTCCTCAGGTAGCATCTTTTGCTGGTAAAGCCATCTCTCGCTATAGTATTCCAGCCTACTGCACTTGTCTCTGCAACCAATGCATCCATGATTGCTGCAACAGTTTTTGCTAAAAATACAATCTTTTCTAAACTACAACACATCCATAATATCCTCAAATTTTAAAAATTTCAGAATCCCACTTTTTTAAACTTATACCAATTTTCTCCCTCATTTACAATCTAGCTATTTATACCCCTCTATCTCTTTTACTAACATATTTTCTCATTCTGCTCCTCTCTTACACTCATCCTCTCTCATTTTCTCACCTTTTGTTTTGTTAACCATCTACCTCTCCCATTCTATTCCAATCACTTTCCAACTTTAAATTATTCTCTTTCTCTCCATATCTTTACACTTTATTTTTATTCTTTCCTCCACTTTCATTTCAAACATGTTACCTTTCTTTCTTTCTTTCTTTCTTTCTTTTTTCCCATCACATTCTATATCTCAGTAATTAACTTTCTCACGAAAATGGATTAACTAAAAATTAATTTAAAATATTTACTTCATTGTTTTAAATTAAAGATGAAAATGGTGTTAATCCTTAATAAAAAAAAAGTTGTTGATGACAACTAATATTAATAGCAATTAATTGTCTACTTATTCTTATTTCTGTTCTTTTATCTTGTATTTTCCTACATATTAGCTTAATTGGTTAATTTTATAAAATTAGCTCCTCACAAAGATGAACTTGAGCACAAGGAATAGCCCTTCACCATCCCAGGTGAACAATTTGTATGCAAAGTGCAAAAACCATATGCAGAGCAATATCATCGAAGCCCATAATCCTTCATATATTTCTTGTTCTTGGAGATGGCTATTGAAAGCTTTTCTTTTGGCTGCTTTCTTTTCTCTTTTGTGTTTTCATTTTTTTATTTTCGCATGTTGTTTTTGTTTTGTTTTTGTTCTTTACTTCCTAGGTTTCCTAGGCTTTGGCCTATGAGTTTGTTCATTTTCCTTGCCTTAGCTGTTGTTTTTTTTGTTCTCATTTGGCTTAAAGCAAGGAATATCATCACAATGTTAATTTCCTTTTAATTTCTTAAAATTAAAACGTTATTTTGTGGCCATTAACTATTTAAATAATAAATTTTTCACATTAAATAATTTTTTCCTAAAACGTTATGTACGATAGGTTGTATATTTTGAGACTTGTTATTTAACTGTCCATACAGATATATAATAACTCTTCTTTTATGGGAAAGAAGTCTTCAGATGATAATATGCAATAATATATATATATAAATTATTTTCACATAAGAAAAAAGGTCTCTGGTCTAATAAGAAAGTCTGTGATCTCTCTTCATCAAGCACATGGATTAATTAAACTTTTATCTATTTTTCTTTTACAGCTTGGTATTTTTGCTTTTTTACAATTAAAATCTGATTGCTATGGCTAAAGATATGTGTTCTTGGGCTTTCGCTTTTAATTTACTAAAACTTCATGATGATATTGCTAACACACAACCCGCACATACAAAGAGAGAGACGCAGAAAGATCTTACATTATAGATAAGTGAACTGCGTTACAACAGAAGCCCTAAAGACAGAATTTACAAGGTTCTTTAGCTGATCAAGAAGCTTCACATATGACTTCACATATGATAATAAGTATGTTCAGTAACTGCACGAAAACCCATATTAAGTTGCCTCATCGCTAGTGATAAAACGCTCTTTCACCACACCACCTTAATATCGAGGCACCTCATTTCTAGCAATAATAGGCTCCTCCGCCGTGGTTCTATAGTATTGAACTACCTCGTTGCTAGCGATCACTGGCATCCTCACCGTGGTAATTTGAGGTCCCTGATAAATCAATGTTTGCTGATGATGGTATTGATGATGATGATGATGAGGACAATAGTGATGTACCTGAGTTGAGAGGAGTCTTCCAGATCTTCGGGGCCAGCCATGGCTATCCTCAATCAGAGTAAAGCCTTCCATTCCAGTCCTTGTGAGACGAAGTAAAAATAACACAAAGAACAATCCACACTTTATGGTTTGCCTTGGTAACAAATAGGTTATACATACATTCTTATATAAATGCCGAAAGCATGTAGCTTGTAAATTTCTTTCTACTTTTCTTACACGAATATACTGTTGTTAGTTTGAGTTTTGACGCAGAACTAGAATAAATTCTGTACTTGAAATATCAAGAGAAACTTCTGTATGTTCAAGTGCAAAAAAAAAAAAAAAAAAAAACTATTAGAAAATAACCAGTGAAGATGTGGCCTACTCAATAATGCAAAATATTAATCAGTGAGGTGCTAAAGGCACTTTATTCTAGCTTTCCTTAGTTGCTTAAGGATGTGCTAGATTCTGTAGTAATGGACAATCAATTGAGATCTTATGGATATGGACATATGGTTATCCATAGAAGGCTTTCTGGACACTTAACTCTCAATCCCAATACCATAGTCCAGACAGTTAGCTGTGGCTTTTCCTTAGGTTAATAACAATAGAAAAAAAAAGGTTCTGATGCCACCTCAGGTGCTCACTTGTAAATATTAAAATTTATCATATTACATGCCTCAGATTCCTCAGGGCTTTCACTGAGAGACCATTTTCTTGGAGGGGTATCCTGAAGAGGACTTGAGGATTTCTCAGTTTTCCATGTGATAATAGAAATCATATGTACTGATTATCCAAAAAAAATTAAAAATAAATCATATAATATCAACTAAAATTTTAATTTTTTGAATTAAAAATAATTTTTTAATATTATATTAAAAGAATATTATTAATTAAATGGTTACGAGTTTAAATATAATTATTTTTATTAATTTTATTTAATAAAATTAAATACAAGATAGTGGTGAGTATATATAATTTTTAAATTTAAAAAAATATTTATTTAATGAAGTATATTAAAAGATAATATAAATTATATTTTAAAATTTTATATAAAAATTTAAATTTTTTAGATGACGGTATATGTTTTACAATAACAAGCAGAAAAAAAGAAAACTCTTTCGATAGGACCCATTTGGTGGCAGTTTCATGTTCATCAAAAGGTCACCAAAAGCCGATGCTTGCAATCGCTATTTTTCAGAAGCATTAATGTTCTTGTTTATCTTTCTATGCTAAGATATTAAATATGGCAAGTAGGGGAAAAGATTCCTCATCTTGTTTGAAGCGTCCTATTTATAATTAATTAATGAGGGATTGGAGAAGAAATATACTCAGAGCATTTTCCCCTTCCCTTCTTTCAGTAAAGAAATGTAAAAAGCTTCAATGGGGACTCATCCCATTCTCATTGGAGGCGAGATATTTTTACTAGATACCTTTGCTCACATAACTATCGCCTAATGCTAATTTTAACTAGAGATAATTAATAAATGGCATGACTGGATATTTCAGTCAAATTGAGAAGTTTTCTTATTTTTACTCTAATGTCTGAAATTTATAAATTTTAAAGGTTAATTCCAGTCATTTGTTTTCATTAAATTGAAATTGAAATACCATGATTTCGTATATTACCTTTATTTTATTTCTCTTATTCAACTCAATAATAAATTTTGAACAATAGCCGATGTTGTTTCTTTAAGAACACGAGAGGATCTAACCAATTCTTACAATAAATCCTCGGAATTATTAGTTGTAAATAAGAAGATTAATTTGATGACCAGTTCCGTCGTTTCCTCACAGCCCTTCTCCTTTACAGATTTCCTCCAAGATAGTAGGAAGCACCTTACATCTTCCTATAACATTTACTACTAATTTTTACCATAAACCATGTACATTTTTTTATAGACAAGGAATTCTTACAGGCAAGGGGGACGCGTAGTTATAGCTTGGGAGTCATGGTCCCCTCTAAAATTTCTGAAAATTGATCTACTATATTTATAATTTTTCAAAAAATTTCCATAATTTTTTCTTACTCTAAAAATAATAAAACTAGATACTTGCTTGAAATTAACAAACAATTCAAATTATGATGGCCCAGCTACCTAAACTTCAAAGCGAATCAATACGTTGGATTAAGGTCACTAACTCACAATTACATGTGAAGAAGGATGATCCGTAATTCAAGGCGAAAAAGTATAACAATCCAAAAGCTAATGGACCAAGGAATTTGAACTTGCGTAAAATTTGATCAATTCTCTTACCAATTTTGATGGGTTTGTCTTAAATTGTGAGTCCAAGTGAAAAAAGAAATACACTTGTACTTAGTCTATATAAAATTCTAAAGTTGTCATATAAGGTAATGTTTTATTTATGAATTCTTTCATTCTCTGCACTTTAGTGGCTAGAGAAAAAGAATAAAATAAATGAGTTTTAGATTACTTTGGGATTTTAGGCAAGAGAAATTTTATGTAACCCATTGTAATCTTATATTTTCTTATACTGAATTTATCTGATCATCTCTCTTGTAGAATAGACTTAAGTTATTAAACCATGTAAATCAAATCTATTCTCCTGTGTGATTAATTGTGCTTGTCTTTTATATTTCTCTACTTGCTAATTTATTTGAGATTTTAGGGTTGTTTACATTACAAATTGATATTAGAGCTTGTATTGTTATCAGTTATTTTTTATCAAATAACTAATTCAACCCAAAAGCTTAAGTTATTAAGTGAGGTTCTAAGATATGATTTATATTTTTTTTTTAACACACCCCTTCAAGTGAAAGTCCTTTGAGCTTGAAACTTGCATATACCCACATTATCTTGTACTTAATTTTTATAAAATAAATGGGGATGGTGAGATTTGAATTCGTGATCACTTAGTAATCAAGATTCTGATATCATGTTTAAAGAACAATTCAACCCAAAAGCTTAAGTTATAAGGTGAGGTTCTAATATATGATTTATATTATTTTCTAATAGCTTTCGTGATGGTAATAAGAGTAATATCAATGATTAAGTTTGATATAGAGAAATTTAGTTGTAGGGACAACTTCAATCTATGACTTATTAAGATGCACACCTTGTTAGTTCAACAAGGTTTATCAAAGGCATTAAGAGGTGTATACAATTTTCTTGAAAGGATGTATGATGAAGAGAAAAAAATATTTAATGGAATAGGCACATAGTGATATTCAATTTTTTTTTGTCTAAAGCATTCGCTATATGCTCTCTAGATGAAAGAAGGTATGCCCATTAAAGATTATCTTGATGAATTCAATAGAGTAATTTTAGATTTGTAAAATGTTGATGTTAAGGTTGAAGATGAAGACTTTGATATGATTTTATTGTGTTCTTTACCTCAATCTTATGATTATTTTATTTAAATATTTGAATGTTCTATAAACAAAACCATCAATGACAAAACCATCATTTAAATATTTGAATGTTCATCAGTACTGATGGATTTTGTATTTATATTTATTGAAGAGAGAAAATTTAATGGTTTTTTTATCTTCCGATCACCATCAATGACAAAACCATCATCAAATGAGAATTTTTCATCACCAAGAGTTCCTTCACAGCATAGAATTAGTAAATTTTCAATATGAAAAGAAAAATAGGGGACACACGAACACTACTCATTAACAATTGTTGTCAGCCTAACAGTACAACCACTTTTATGAATTTGTATTCGGCATAAATGAGAATATCTGATCATGTGATTAAAGAAAATCAATTCTTCCCTGCTTTTGGTGATTCCTTGATGGTGAACCCAATAAAGTAGAGAGGAGTGTTGCTGTAATTCATGCCATCCATTCGGTTGAAGTGGCAAGACTAACGCTTTTTAACTGGTCAGGAATCAAGTCAAGTCCATAAGCCACTTAATGTTGAAAAAACACTGAACTTTCTCAGATGCCAACTATGAAAAAAGATCCAGGGTATTTTATCTCAGTTACCTTATGTTCTCTACTTTTTTCCTCTACAAAGGATATTGATATTGATGATATCTCAAAAAATCCAAGTAGAGAGACAAGGTTTATATTTTGAATAATCAGTTAATTTTTTAATTCTAGCGATACAATTTATTTTTTCTAACCAAGATGGTTGATGACTAGTGCCTAATAATTGCAAAATATCCCTTTTTGGTGAGTTTAGGGATTCTCTGATGCTTAAGTAAGTATCATTTTAAAAGTAAAGATAATCATATTTTTGAGAGACTCGAAAATTAAATATGCATTAGGAGATAAAGATTCCAAACCTCTTGTTTGAAGGATTTGCGGCGTCGCGGATATCACACTACTGGACCAGGATTTTTGTGGTGATGGGTGGAAAGAATAAGGGATTGTTGTTCTTATTAGTAATATAAATAATAGAATTGCCACCTAATATTCTGGTTACTACAAACTGCAATTGGTCTTAGAGTCTGAATAAGGGGACTTATTGTGTTTAGAGAGGACATATCACCCTTTACACACCTTACCTAAGGAAAGCTCTATTGTTTACTTGTCTGATACAAATTAAGGTACTATTATGTTTTCTAACCGTTGTTTCTGTTTAATGGTCAAAGTCGATCCCCTCAAGTATAGTGGACCATAGCTTTAGATGTTAAGCCTAGCCATTTTAGTATCACATCATAAAATAAAAGAAATTATCTTTTATTAAAATATCAAGAATATATCTTAAGTATAAGCTTTTAATCCTATATATTAAAAGAAACAAAAAATCTTTTTTGGTATTTTTGAAATATAGGTTAAGTTCTCATGGCTTTAATAAACTAATTATTAAATTCAAAAATGCATACAAAGATATCAACAAAACTATTTTTCTTGAGTTTTGGTATTTAAAGATGCTAAATAATACAATGTATTTTTTATTATTATTTATGCAAATATAATTTTCTATTTTTGAGAGACTGGACAATATGCAAATCAAAATATTTAAATGTTTTTTAGAAAAAAAATTTGGTTTATTTAATACTAGAAAAACACCTAGCATATAAGTCACAATTCTAAATACTAAATATAAAATGGTAAGAAAGTCCAAAATTAATTGCACAATAAATCCTTAAAATTCAAAATAATAATAAAAGGTGAGCATTTGGGAAAACACAAAGAAAACAGAAAGATAAGGATGCCCAAAATAATAAAATTAGAACATGTTTATCGAACAAGATTTAATAATAAAAAAGAGTATTTTCTTCAACTAATTTTAACAAATCCAAATTGAGCCTTAGCCTTAAAAAGGCTAAGACCACTTACCTAAAACCAACACAAAGGGATTCTGTCCAAGGGAGAAGAATTTAAATATCAATGATTAGCTTATCTTTATCATCAAATTTAAATATTATAATACCAATCAATGTTATTAAACTCGCGAGTTGATTTGTAAAATTGTATGTTTTACAAGTCAACTCATATATAATGTGTAGAATCAAGTTAAAAACTCGAAAATGAGCAAACTCGGTCAAAATTAGTCAAACTCGGTCAAACTCGATCAACTCAAACTGAGGTAAAGATTTTAACAAAAGTTACAATTTACAAACTATTCTGAGTCTGAGTCCCTTCCAAGTCCCCACTCTCCTTTACCCTTTCTCTTTTGCTGTAGCAACACCACAACTTCCAGTCTTCCACACTCTGTTAATCTCTCTCTCAAGAGCAACACCCAAAAAAGTAGTCTTAGCTTTAGGTGGTTTTTCCAAGCTTGACTTTGCTAGGCAGGTTTTTCCCGTTGTACCATTCCCATTCGCCTTATGTGAGGAGCCAATTCTTATTATTTAGATTCCAAATGAGAGAGAGAGAGAGAGAGGAAATGAAGAGAAGGATGTTTTGATAAGAAAAATGCTTAATACAGTGAGGCCTTACGTTTTGCTTTCCTTTTATACCAAGGCCACTTGGCCTTCAATTTGTGTGGTTTTATTTTAAAAAAAATAATTATTAATTATGATGATGTAATTTAATTCTTTAAATATCATCTCAACATTAGGTGTTTTAATTTTTTTTTTTCATTTTGGCTAATATATAATTAACTCCCACCTAGTTTAATATAAGATTTGATATAAATTAATAATATGAATAAATAAGTTATTGAATTGACCGGTGAAGTCAAGTTGAATTTAAATATAATTAGGTGTTCTGTAGAAAATAAAGGTGAGATGGATCATCATTAGTTTTTTATAGTAGTAATAGCATTAGTTGAGAATAATGGAATGTGTTGGGTTGTGCCTTAGCCAACCTTCCTATTTATATAGAGGCAGTAGAACACTGCAGTAACTGTAATGATTACAACATCCTATATTAGAATCCTATTATGATAGATACATGAGTAACTGTAATGATTACAACATCCTATATTAGAATCCTATTCTATAATATGCCCCCTCAAGCTGAGGGTGGGGGATCAACCCGAAGCTTGAATCGAAAAGTAGTAAAGGATGCAACAGGAAGCGGTTTAGTGAAGACATCGGCAAGTTGATCTCGAGAGGGAATAAAACGAATCTGAATTTCTTTCTTGGCAACACGGTCTCGGACAAAGTGATAATCCACTTCAACATGCTTAGTACGAGCATGGAAGATAGGATTTGCTGAGAGATAGGTAGCACCAAGATTATCACACCAAATGGTAGGGGCAGAGATTGAGGGAACCTGCAAATCTGTTAACAAGTATTGAAGCCAAATGACTTCAGCGGTACCATCAGCAAGGGCTTTATACTCAGCCTCAGTAGAGGAGCGAGCAACAGTGCGTTGCTTGCCGGATTTCCAAGAAATCGGCGTCTGACCAAAAAAGACAAGATAGCCGGCTTTAGACTTGCGATCATCAATACTACCAGCCCGATCTGCATCTGTAAAGCCATGTAGAGCAAAAGAGGAGCCTCGAGTGATATGGAAACCATAAGATGCCGTACCTTTAAGATAGCGTAAAATACGTTTGACAGCGGCCCAATGAGAATTTGTAGGAGCATGCATAAACTGACAGACTCTGTTAACAACAAAGCATAAATCTGGACGGGTGAAGGTAAGATATTGAAGAGCACCCACGATTTGACGAAATCATGTAGGATCAGAGAATGAATGATCCGGTAATAAAATGACTTTCGAAGGGGAGACTGGAGTATCAACTGGTTTGCAGGAAGTCATACCAGCTCGGGTGAGGATGTCAAGAATATATTTATGATGACGCAGCATTAAACCCATACTGGTAGACTGAACTTTAATACCCAGAAAGTAGTGAACAGCTCCTAAGTCACGAAGCTTGAACTCAGAGCTGAGTAACTGTATAAGGTGATGGAGCATAGCAGAGTTGCTACCCGTGAGCAGAATATCATCAACATACACCAGGAGATAAAAGATATTAGTACCATCAGATAAGATAAACAGGGAGGTGTCAACCTTGGAAGCTCGGAAACCGATGGAGAGCAAAAAATCACTTAGACGAGTGTACCATGCTCTCGGTGCTTGTTTCAAACCATACAATGATTTGTGCAATCTGCACACATGAGATGGAAGAGAAGAGTCAACGAAACCTGGAGGCTGTTTCATGTAGACCTCTTCAGTAAGAACACCATTGAGGAAGGCATTATGAATATCAAGTTGATGAATCTTCCAATTTCGCGAAACCGCAATAGAGAAAACCAATCGGACAGTGGCCTGCTTAATAACTGGACTGAAGGTTTCAGAATAATCAATACCTTCCTGCTGGGTAAAACCTCTAGCAACAAGATGCACTTTATAGCGCTCGATACTACCATCAACACGACGTTTGATCCGATATACCCATCTGCTGCGAACAACGTTCATCGAAGGATGAAATGGAACCAAAGACCAAGTGCGATTTTCGCGTAAAGCGGCGATCTCATCACACATAGCATTATGCCAAACTGCATACCGGTCAGCATCAGAGAATGCAAAAGGCTCAGAAGAGGGAGAATACAGTACCCGTGTAGAGGTAGAAGTAGCGGCAGTGGAAGCAACCAGATTAGCTGTCTTCGGCTGCCGTGGTCTAAGAGTCATAGGATGTCTGCTGTGTGCTAGTGGAGACGCAGGGGAAGACGGTTGTAGCGAGGAGACCTGTGGCAGCTGATAAGAAGACAAATCAACCATAAGTTGCAGACCAGCGGGAGAGGATGATAAAGAAGTAGCCTCAAGCATAGGACTGTCAGTAGAGGAGGGGTGGAGGTAGAGACTGAAGCGGTAGGAGTGCTAGCCAGGGAGGGCGAAGCAGAGGAGGGACTATAAAGTGCCCCAAGACCATGAGGAGAGGAGACCAATTGACGATCTGAACCTGCATCATAAGGGTTAGATAAACAAGCATGAGATGATGGCCAAGGGATGGGTGGAGGCTATGGTCGGGTGGCTGTTTGGAGTGGCAAAGTGGAGTGTTGTGGGCTGTTTGGGTGGCTAGTGAAAACGGGTAGCGATGGGTGGTTTAGCAAATTTGGGAGGGCGACAGTAGTGGGTGGGGTGGGGGTTGTGGTGGAGACCTTTGCAATCTGTTCAGAATTATCAAATGGAAACACATGTTCATGGAAGCGGACATGACGGAAAATATAAATACGGTGAGATGCAATGTCAAGACATCGATAACCAAGATGCGAGGAACTATATCCAAAAAACACACATGGAGAGGAACGAAAATCCAATTTATGATTATTATATGGACGCAGAAAAGGAAAACAGAGACACCCAAAGGTACGCAAAAAATAATAATCAGGAGACCGTTGAAATAAACAATCAAACGGAGAGCGATGGGCAAGAATAGGAGTAGGCATGCGATTTATAAGATAAACAGAGGTTTCAAAAGCATAATTCCAGAATCGAAAAGGTGCTTTACATTGCCCTAAAAGAGTAAGACCTGTTTCCACAATATGCCTATGACGACGCTCTATTGTTCCATTTTGTTCATGAGTGTGGGGACAAATCAGACGATGATGAATACCAATGGTCTGAAAAAATGTGGATAGTTTTCGGTATTCACCGCCCCAATCAGTTTGAATAAATTTTATTTTTAAGGAAAATTGACGTTTAACAAGAGTCTGAAATTGATGAAAAACAGAGTAAACATCAGACTTGGCAACTAGAGGATAATACCATACATATTTAGTATAAGCATCAACGAAGATAACAAAATAACGATAGCCATCTGAAGAAAAAAGAGGAGCAGGGCCCCATACATCACTAAAAATTAATTCAAGTGGAGCAGAAGTTTTGTGACCAGTAGGTCCTAAAGACAAACGCGATGATTTTCCTAAAGGACAACTTTGACATTGAAAATTAAGACGTTTGTTGTTACAAATAATCTTATTTTTCGAGATTAATAATTGAAAGATACGTGAAGCAGGATGACCTAGTCGACGATGCCATAAATCGGCAGAGGCAGAAGTGTAGGGAGACCAATAGGCTTGAGGAACTGACGTGACGGAAGACTTGGTCAGGGCATAGAGACCATCTTTACTCTGACCTGAGAGAAGGACTTCATGGGTGTTGAAATCCTTGACATAAAACACACGAGGGTGAAATTCAAAATAAACATTATTATCAAGACAAAATTTCTGAACAGAGAGCAGAGGTTTTGTGATTGCAGGAACATGAAGAACATTAGATAAGGTGAAAGAACGATGTGGTGTATATATTTTTGTATGACCAAGATGAGATATAGGAAGGCCCTTACCATCACCAACATGCAAATTATCATTACCAAGGTACGGTTCTGAAGCGGTCAAGGTGGCAAGATCAGGTGTGACGTGTTGATTGGCACCAGTATCTGGAAACCAATCAACAGAACCGGTTGAGGAGAGATTGCGCTGCACCAGGTTGGCAGTAGGTTGTTTGCCATAACCTCGCTGCTGGAATTGAGGGCAATGGGGAGCTGTATGGCTGAAATTCTGACACAGTTGGCAGCGTGGATTCTGCCCCCTATTACGCTGCCAAGAGCCCTGCCTATTGTCACCGAAGGAGGAGTTTTGGAAGTTGCGATGATTAGGTCTGGAGCCAGCAAATTGGTTGCCTCTGCTATTGGATTGGTTGGGACGCCAGCCACCGTTGAAACGGCCCCTACTACGACCAGAATTGCCAAAAGTCTGGTGCTGTGCAACAAGAGCAGAAGATGGAATGCTAGGTGTGGGCAGCAGAGGAGCATGTATGGCAGCAGAAGATTTGTGAAGAAATTCATGTGTGAGGAGATGGCTGTGAAGATCTGCATATGATAAAGGTTCAACCTTGGTAATAAGACTGGCCGACCAGCAGCGGCCAATTCATCAAATAAGGCCTTCGCTTTTTGCATAAATTGAGTTACTGATTCGTCACCGTGTCGAAGATCCTGAAGAGAGCCGTGAAGTTGCATAATACGAGAGTTGGAGGTGGAAGCGAGAGCTCGCTCAAGAGTGCCCTAAGCTGAACAAGAACTTTGACAGCCAACAACAAGATGCAAAACTTCCATAGATAGGGAGGAAAGAAGAGCACTTAGAATTAGTTGGTCCTGTTGTTTCCAGGTTTGAAAAAAGCGGATTTACCTGAAGAGAGATACCATCATGGGCAAGAACATGTGTTGATGGATATGTGTTAGAGCCATCAACAAAACCAAAAACTCCTTGGCCTAAGAGATAAGGCAGCATCTGCATATGCCAATATAAATAATTGGTGTTTGTTAATTTGAGGGAGATGACTTGATGAGTGTGGGAAAGGGAGATAATGCTTGCGGCAGTAGAGGCAGCAAACGTGGGCTGCAAGAGGAGGCGTTCACCAGCCATGGCAGAGGAGAATCCAGGCGGTGACGTAGTAGAGGAAAGCAGAGGAGGCGCTGCAAGAGAAAAGGGTTGCACTGTTGGAGAAGAAGAAAGCTGGACTGCTGGTGCTGCAGAATTTGAAGAAGTATGTGGTGGTTGTTCCATTGAAGAAGAGAGGTTGGGAGGCTATGAGAAAATTAGGTTTAATTTATTTTAGGGTTTTGTGGCTCTGATACCAAGTTGAGAATAATGGAATGTGTTGGGTTGTGCCTTAGCCAACCTTCCTATTTATATAGAGGCAGTAGAACACTGCAGTAACTGTAATGATTACAACATCCTATATTAGAATCCTATTCTGATAGATACATGAGTAACTGTAATGATTACAACATCCTATATTAGAATCCTATTCTATAATAGCATTAATGTTCACAATATCAATACTGATATTAATAGTAATAAAATAATTTTTTAAATGGTAATAATTTTAATGAATATTTTAGGAATAACGAGAAAAATAAAGGTAATAATAAGGCTGTACGTGTTTAGTTACATAACACATCAACAGATTGTTTGTTTTAGATTTGTTAATTTTTAGTTAATGAAATTCTATGGACATAATTTTATTGTATTGTATTGTTAAGTTATTTAAATCATGTATGAATTTTTATTTGAATAATGTATTTTAAGAATGAATATTTGTATTGTTTATTTCTCTTTTATTTTAATTATGTTATATTATTATTTACTACTTGATTGGAATTATTAATATATAATTAGTTAAAATATTTTATTTATAATTTTATGATTCAAGTTTACGATCCAAATTTATATTATATATTTCGTGTCGTGTAAAAAAAAATATTTTTGATAACCTTGATACTAACCATTACCGAGAGAAAAATCATTAGTTTTTCTTCATCTTATCACTAGTGACGATAAAACCACTATAAATGAAAAAACAAATCATCAAAAGTTTGTTAATATCAAATTTAAACACAAAAAAAATTTTAAACTGTTAGATTTGGATGTTTTCAATACTTAATATATTTTATACATAAGAAACTTTTACTGGTTTTTTTGTCGTCCGATCACCATCGATGAGAAAGCCATCACCAAGAGTTTATTATTATCGACTTAGTAAATTGAAAAATAAGGGAGGGAAACACTGCTCATCAACAACTGTTTTCAGCCAATCATGAGAGCCAATTTTATGAACATCTGATCATGTGATTAAAGAAAACAAAAGCTTCCCTTCTTTTGGACTAATGCTGTTTCTACCGGTCAGGAATCATGTCAGGTCCAAAAGCAGAGGTAGCAAAAACACTAAACCTTCTCGGAAGCCAATTATGAAAGAAGATTCAGGGTATTTTATCTCGGATTCCTTCTGTTCTCTAATCAGAATAATCTCAGTTTAATTAATGTGACGATATTGCAGTTTTTGGGCACTTCATCCCTCTGCCCAACAGTTTCATCCCCACTTTCTAATTAATGGAAATAGGCACAATCGGGTGGAATTGCTTTCTGCTTTTTGGACCCATCACAATCAACAGAGGTTTTCAAGATTTATGGGGTTCTCCACTTGTGGCTGATTCCATATCCACAAGTATACATGTAATGCTGTTAGTTTGAATTTTGATGCAATATTACAAGTTTGGTGTGTAGGTTACTTGCACAACCAGAATATATATTGTCCATGAAATATCAAGAACAGGTTCTGTATTTTCAAGTGCAATTTAACAAAACAATACTATTAGAGAATAAACAGTGAAGATGTGGCTAGAGGTGCTTTATTCTAGCTTTCTTTAGCTTCTCAAGGATGTGCTAGATTCTGTATTAATGGACAATCATATAGTACAGAGACTAGTTGCGGCTATCCCTTTAGTTAATAAAATTAGGAAAATAGGTTCTGATCCCACCTCATGGCTACACCAGATAAGATTAAGATTTATCATTTTTATGATCTTGGGGCGATATATATCTCATATTACATGCCTCATGTTAACAAAAGCTGTAAATTAGCAAATACTATATTTAGAATATTTAAGCTATATTAATTCCTAAACAATAGCCTGTAATATCTCATACACTAAATGCCGAGATATGATTTTCTTGTATATATTCTACAAAGTTTCAATGAAGAATTAAGCTTTTAGCCTCAATTTGACATGGTATCAGAGCAGAAGATCCTGCTGTAAACCCTATATTTTTATTTTATTTTTTCTCTTCTCCTGTACAATGGAGATTACAGACCCGATATCATCAATTCTTCCCCAAAGTCCCCAGATTCCACTAATTCCACCCCAAAATCCACCTCAAACCGAACACCCAGCTGCTCAGATAGGTATCAAATTGAATGGTACCAATTATGCTATATGGTCTCAAATCATGGAGATGTATATCTCTGGGAGAGATAAATTGGGGTATATCAATGGGGATTTATCCCAACCCACACCCACAGACCTAACGTTTAGACAATGGAGAACCGAAAACTCCATTGTCAAAGGTTGGTTAATCAATTCCATGGAACCCCATTTGATTGGCAACTTCATTAGATTCCCTACCGCCCAATTAGTGTGGGAATCCATTGCTACTACCTATTTTGATGGGTCTGACACTTCTCAAATCTATGAATTGAAGAAGAAAATCACCCAATTGACTCAACATGGAGGAACCCTAGAAAACTACTATAACAATCTCCAAGGACTGTGGAGAGAGATCGATTTTCGAAGACCCAACCCAATGAAATGTGCACAAGACATAGCACAATTCAACCGAATACAACAAAAAGACAGGGTCTATACCTTTTTAGACGGGTTGGATGATCGGCTGGACAATGTGAGAGCCGACGTCCTCCAGTTACCGTCACTACCCACGGTGGAGCAAGCATATGCTCTTGTCCGGAAGGAAGACTCCAGGCAGTCTGTGATGCTTGGCCACGCTGGAATGGGTCTCATCGCACCACGAGGAGGAGGGCGCCGGGACGAAGGCAGCAAAGGATGAAGACAGGCTGAATGTTTTGGGGAAGGGCTGACGGGAGATGATGGGCTGAATAAAAGTGGGCCGGGGGCTGAGAATGCATATGGGCTGGTAATGGGACCGGACCAATATAAGGGGAATAGAGATGGGCTGCGGCTGGATGGGCTGCGGCGAGACCAATCTGGCCCAAGTCAAAAAAATCTTCAACAGGATTACAGTCAATCCAAGACCCAAATCGGATGCACTCACTGTAATAATTCTAAGCATACTCGTGATACATGCTTTAAATTACATGGATATCCGGATT
Source organism: Populus alba (assembly GCF_005239225.2). Classification (NCBI taxonomy): domain Eukaryota; kingdom Viridiplantae; phylum Streptophyta; class Magnoliopsida; order Malpighiales; family Salicaceae; genus Populus; species Populus alba. The sequence continues at coordinate 681,258 of NC_133293.1, forward strand.
GGTGGGAGAATTTTAAAACAAAAAAACAGAATGACAGAAGTAACAAAACAGGTCGAGCAGCCTTGGTGAACACTGAACCTACACTTACTCAACGAATGGTAGATTCTCCGAACCTTCTATTTGAGGGACCCTCTACTCTCAGTGATTCAGGTAACTGTGCTATAGCTCTTCTAAGTACAAATCACAATGATTGCAATGATTGGATCATTGACTCCGGCGCTACTGATCATATGACTTATGAAGAGACATACCTAATTATCACTTCCATACCTAAACGTTCCTGTATTGCTAATGCTAATGGGGTGACATATCCAGTTACTGGAGCAGGGACTGTTGATATCTCTCCATCTATTTCATTATCCAACACATTACTTGTCCCATCATTGTCCAATAAACTACTGTCAGTTGGACAAGTCACTGAGTAGTTAAATTGTTGTGTACTAATGTATCCAACTTTTTGTATTTTTCAGGATATTCTCACCAAGGAGATAATTGGTCGTGGTACTAAAAGAGGGGGGCTCTACTATGTTGAGGATATGAGCATCGGTAAAGCGAACAGTATGCAAGGAGCATCAGATACCCGACAGCAACAGATTTGGCTATGGCATGTTCGGTTAGGGCATCCGTCATTCAGTTATCTAAAGTATTTATTTCCGAATTTATTTCAAGATGTGGATTATTTGGATTTTAAGTGTGCTACATGCATTTTTTCTAAACACCATCGTGTTCCATATCCCCTTAGTTCTCCTCGGAGTACTACACCATTTGCTATTATACATTCTGATGTTTGGGGACCCTCACCAATTTCTACCCCATATGGGATTCGTTGGTTTGTCACGTTCATCGATGATTGTACTCGCATGACTTGGCTTTATTTGCTGAAAAATAAAAATGAGGTATTCAATATATTTAAGGTGTTTCATGTCATGGTTCAAACTCAATTTGCATGTAAGATTCAGATTCTCCGCACAGATAATGGTAGGGAATATGATAATCATCTCTTCCACCAGTACTTGCAATTACATGGCCTACTTCATGAAACCTCTTGTGTCCAAACACCTCAACAAAATGGCATTGCCAAACGAAAAAATCGGCACATTCTGGAAACTGCTCGGGCACTTCTTATTGGTGCAAATATGCCACGTTATCTTTGGAATGAAGCTGTTGTTACTGTAGTATATCTTATGAACAGAATGCCTTCAAGAGTACTGAACTTCCGAACACCACTACAAGCTTTGTCCACATACCGACCCCTTCCATCTATATTGATGCTCGCCCCACGGGTATTTGGGAGTGTTGCATTTGTCCATATTCATAAAAATCAGCGCACCAAACTAGACCCATGTGCCATCCGATGTGTGTTCTTGGGATATAGAACACATCAAAAAGGTTATCGGTGTTATCATCCACCCACTCGGCGCATGTATATTATCATGGATGTCACTTTTTTAGAGTCGGAGTACTATTTTTCCGAACAATTATCCACTTCTCCCTCTCAGGGGGAGCCATCTTTAGAAAGTGAGAAATGGATAAATCTGGAATTTGAAACGACAAAAGCATCTATGGAGCCACCAGTTCAGTCAGCGGAGCCGCCAGTTCAGTCAACAATACACACTCAAGACCCTCCCCCTTTGACAGTACCTGAAGACCAAACTCCTTCAGAGAATATATCTGAGGTAATACAACCAATCCTATCTTTTAATGAAATAAATACTTCTGTTGGATATAAACTCCCTTTCAGGCATAATCAAGGGAAACCTCCAAAACGGTACTTCCCAGAGTATGCGGCAGAAAATCAAAGATACCCTATTGCTAATCATGTTTCATCCCACAAGTTATCGCAACCTTTGCAAGCTTTTGCCCACCAACTCTCTTCAACACATATTCCTGGAGACATACGGGAAGCACTATCCTCACCAGAATGGTCTTAAGCGATAATGACAGAAATGGAGGCATTAAACAAAAATCACACATGGAGTTTGGTTCCTTTGCCGAAAGGAAAACGAACTGTGGGATGCAGATGGGTGTTCTCTATTAAACATAAAGCAAATGGAACTATTGAAAGATACAAGGCACGATTGGTGGCGAAAGGATTTACCCAAACATATGGTATAGACTACCAAGAGACTTTCTCTCCAGTAGCCAAATTGACCACGGTTCGAGTTCTATTATCCCTAGCAGTTAATCAAGATTGGCCGCTACACCAACTTGATGTGAAGAATGCATTTCTTCATGGAGATCTCGAGGAAGAAGTTTACATGGACATTCCACCCGGATACAACACTAACTCTGCAGAAAAGACAGTGTGCAAGCTACAAAAGGCATTATATGGACTAAAACAGTCACCAAGAGCATGGTTTGGGCGATTTACTTCAGCAATGAAGAAATATGGATTCAAACAGTGCAACTCGGATCATACCTTATTCCTAAAACATAGACAAGGGTATGTAACTGCACTAATAATTTATGTGGATGATATGATAATTACAGGAGATGATATAGAAGAGATTTCTCGGCTCCAGAAGAATTTGGCATCTGAATTTGAAATGAAGGATCTTGGGGGGCTGAAATATTTTCTGGGAATTGAGGTGGCAAGGTCAACAAGAAACATTTTCCTTTCACAAAGGAAATACATATTAGACCTGCTATCAGAAACTGGTATGTTAGATTGTAAACCAGTTGACACTCCAATAGTGCAGAATCATGGCTTAAAAGACTGTGCAGATCAAACACCTACCAACAAGGAGAGATATCAACGATTAGTTGGGAAACTAATATACTTGTCCCATACACGACCATATATAACTTACGCAGTAAGTGTGGTAAGTCAGTTTATGCATAATCCGAGTGAAGATCATATGAATGCAGTAATCCGAATCCTTAGGTATCTGAAATCATCTCCAGGAAAAGGCCTTATGTTGTCAAAAAATCAACATCTGAACATTGAAGGGTATACGGATGCTGATTGGGCAGGAAACATTACTGACAGACGATCTACTTCGGGCTACTTTACATTTGTTGGAGGAAATCTGGTTTCATGGAGAAGCAAAAAACAGAAGGTGGTAGCATTATCCAGTGCAGAGGCTGAATTTCGAGGCATGACCAAAGGAATATGTGAAATGCTATGGCTAAAAGAATTGCTCATTGAAGTTGGCTATCCTCCAATTGACGCAATAAGACTCTTCTGTGACAACAAAGCGGTGATAGCACTAGCACACAACCCAGTACAACATGATCGAACAAAACATGTGGAAGTAGATCGTCACTTCATCAAGGAAAAACTAGAGGCCAAAATAATTCAGATTCCATTTGTGAAGACCGAAGACCAACTAGCAGATATTTTGACAAAGGCAGTGTCAAGCAGGACATTCCACAATTCACTTGACAAGTTGGGAGTTGATGATATCTACTCACCAACTTGAGGGGGAGTGTTAACAAAAGCTGTAAATTAGCAAATACTATATTTAGAATATTTAAGCTATATTAATTCCTAAACAATAGCCTATAATATCTCACACACTAAATGCTGAGATATGATTTTCTTGTATATATTCTACAAAGTTTCAATGAAGAATTAAGCTTTTAGCCTCAATTTGACACCTCAGATTCCTCAGGACTTTCCATGATCGACCATTTTCTTCCGGGGGGGACCCTGAAGAGGACTTAAAGACTTCAGTTGTATATATGCGATAACAGAGCAGAAAAAGAAAACTCTCTCAGAATAGCACCCAATTTGTGGCAGTTTCATGTCATCAAAAGTTCACCAAAAGGCGATGCTTGCAATCGTTTTATGTTTCTGAAGCAATAATATTCTTGTTTATCCTTCTAGGCTAAGATGAAATATGGAGGGAGTTAAAGCACATCTCATGTTTTTGATGGGTCACATTTATAATGAAGGTTTTTGATGAAATATGGAGGAGGTTAAAGCACATCTCAAAGCATTTCCCCCTTTTCCCTTTTTCTGTAAAAGACATGTGTAAAGCAAAGCTTTAAAGGGAGGCTTACTAATCTCGTTTTCTTGGGAGATGAGATATTTTTACTAGATACACTTGCTCACATAGCTCGGATTGAGAATCATGCTTTTTCTTGACTATCAGCTTAGTTAAAGAGCTGTGGAGGAAATTTTGGTTATAGAATTAACAGATGATCAGCTTATTAAGAAGCTTGCCATCACTTGTAGTTTGTGGATCCTGCGATCTATTTAAGCATATGGCAATAACGGAGCAGATCTGCTGTCTATATATATATTCATACGTACACTCTTGCATACAGTGCAACAATCAGAGGTGAATCAGGTGATAATTAGGAAGTCAGAAAGATAATTATGACAATACATACTTGACAATGCACACTTGACCAGCCAAATAGAAAATTATGATATATAAATCACAGAAATTTTATTTGAAGAAGTAAGAAGAAGCTCCTGACTCGAGTTCTAGCAACCTCTCCTCTTCTACGTTTAGCAGAGGGAGAATATCGTACAGGACTAAAGGTAACACAACTGGAGGAGGTTATGCATAAAAGAAACGTAAGTGATTAATCACTAGGTCTTTAAAACGGAACTGGTTTCCCTTAGGATAATCGACATAAAATCCTCCCTTATAGCGTTGAGCTGCCTCGTTGCTGTCGATAACTTCTGTTGCAGGAACATAGTAATATGTGGGATGCGCATAGGGAACCTTCATAACTGGTGGCCGCCTCTTGGCCCAGCCGAAGTGCTCATCAATGGCAGCAAAACCCTCCTGCCCAATCTTAACAAGACGATCTGCCTGACGTGCCATGTTAACTACAATTAATCAACACATAAAGACAAGTAGCTCTGTATAGGTTTTGTTGGTTTTCTTGCTTTGGCTAATATGTAGGAGGCCAAGCCAACCTTTATATAGATAGATAGGAAAGGTTTGGTTCACAACAGTTGTCAAATGAATAATGTTAGACAGTACTCCTTTTTGTAAATAGAAGCACCCAACATTTGTGTACGATAAAACTAACCATTGCAGATAGAAAAATCAATAGCTTTTCTTCATCTTATCACTGCTGACGATAAATCCACCATAGAATGAAAAAAAAAATATCATCAAAAGTTTATTAATATCAAATTTAAACACAAAAAAAAAATTAAAAACTTAGTAAATTTACTGGTTTTACTGGTTTTCTCTGTCGTCCGACCACCATTGATGACAAACCATCACCAAGAGTTTATTACTATTGACTTTAGATTAGAATTGAATGTTCTAAATGTTGAGATGATAAGCTGAAGTTTATATAGATAAGAAGATGTTGATCTGCTGTTGAAGTTAATCTGCTACAATTCGAGCTGGTATAGATGAACTGATTGAGTTGGACTCAATCACTTGTGGCTCCTACTTTTCTTCATCTTATCACTATTGACGATAAAATCATCATAAAATAAAAAAAATAATTAATATCAAAAGTTCATTAAGTTTAAACACAAAAAAAATAAAAAAACTGTTTGATTTGGATGTTTTCATTACTTAATAAACTTTATATATAAGAAACTTTACTGATTTTTCTATCTTCCGATCACCATCGATGACAAAACCATCACCAAAGAGTTTATTAGTATTGCCTTTGGATTAGAATTGAATGTTCTAAATACTTGGTAAACTGAAAAATAAGGGACGCAAACACTGCTCATTAACAACTGTTGTCAGCCAATCATTAGAGCCACTTTTATGAATTTGTGTTGGGCATAAATGAGAATATCAGATCATGTGATTAAAGAAAACAAAAGCTTCCCTTCTTTTGGACTAATGCTGTTTCTACCGGTCAGGAATCAAGTCAGGTCTAAAAGCAGAGGTAGCAAATGTGAAGATAGGTGGAGGTGCCCACCTTGCCCACTTGACCAACTTGGCCACTTGGCCACTTGCCCACTTGGCCAAGTTGGCCAAGTTGGCCACTTGCTCTTCCAAGGATGCTTGCCTATAAATAGGCAAGCATCCAAGCATTATATATGCCAAGTGAAGAGAGAAATAAGAGATAGTGAAGAGAGAAATAAGAGAGAGTGAAGAGGGAAAGTAATCCCACTAAATTGTGAGGTATTTGTGAGAGAGTAAGTGAGGTGTTTTCTCCTAGTAATAGAGAGATTCTTAGTTGTTCTCCTATTATAGAGAGAGGTTGTAATTCCCACATTACTAGTAAAATCCTTCTATACTTGCCCGTGGACGTAGCCTAATTGGGTGAACCACGTAAATTCTCGTGTGTCTCATTTCTCATTTAAGCCTTTTATCTTGTCGGGTTTGCATGCCAGTATCCTAATAGTGGTATCAGAGCATTCCTAGTTGGTGTTGTTAACACACAAAAGTTATTCGTGTATACGGTTACTATTCACGTCTACGGCACTATTCACCTATACGGCACTATTCATCCATACGGTACTGTTCACTTACGCTACTGTTGGCGTATATAGAAAGTCAGTGCGGTGATTAAATACAGTCTAGGAAGTTCTGTCTAAGGAGATTGGGTTTTAAGCGGGACCGTTTGTGACCCCTCCAATCTTTCCTAGGAACTTACTTAGTGAAGTATTATTCACACGATACTATTTCTATATACGTTACAGATCTGTGAAACGGTGATAGCTGAATAGATCTCGGTGAATATAATGGCAGCAAAGTACGAGATTGAGAGGTTCAAGGGTAGCAATTTCTCACTGTGGAAAATGAGAATCAAGGCAATCTTGAGGAAAGACAATTGCTTGGCAGCAATTGGGGATCGGCCCGCGGAGATCACTGATAATGCAAAATGGAATGAGATGGATGGCAATGCTATTGCTAACATACATTTAGCACTAGCTGATGAAGTATTATCAAGTGTGGCGGAGAAGAAAACAGCTAAGGAGATATGGGAGACCCTAACAAAGCTATACGAGTCCAAGTCTTTGCACACTAAGATTTTCTTAAAGCGGAGACTTTATACCCTTCGAATGGCAGAAACCACATCGGTGACTGACCACATCAACACAATAAGAACTCTATTTTCACAACTCACTACGTTGGGTCAACAAATAGAGGAAAATGAACGTGCAGAGCTTCTACTTCAAAGTCTTCCTGATTCGTATGATCAGCTCATTATCAACTTGACCAATAATATTCTCTCAGACTATTTAGTCTTCGATGATGTTGCAGCCGCTATCTTGGAAGAAGAAAATAGGCGCAAAAACAAAGGAGACAGAAACAGTTCAAACCAAGCTGAGGCATTGTTGGTATCAAGAGGAAGATCAACGGAACGTGGCTCCAGTGGGAGTCAAAGGCAGGGGAGGTCCAAATCAAGAAGTAAGAAGATGGTGAAATGCTACAACTGTGGCAGAAAAGGGCATTTCAAAAAGGACTGTTGGTTTAAAAAGGGTATAGAGAATACTGCAGAGTCATCAAGACCTCAAGGATGTGTTGCAAGCACCTCAGAAGATGGAGAGGTTCTATATAGTGAAGCAGCAACAATCTCTACAGATAGAGAAGAGCTCGCTGAGGTCTGGCTAATGGATTCAGGAGCAACATGGCATATGACCCCTAGACGAGATTGGTTCCATACATATGAACCTATCTCTGGAGGCACAGTGTTCATGGGTGATAATCATGCTGTAGAGATTTCTGGCATTGGCACCATCAAATTGAAGATGTATGATGGCTTAATTCGTACTATTTCAGGAGTGCGACATGTGAAAGACTTAAAGAAGAATCTTTTGTCCGTAGGACAATTTGATAGTCTTGGCTGTAAGATCCGAACAGACAATGGAATCATGAAAATTGTCAAAGAAGCGCTGGTGGTTTTAAAGGCAAGAAAGACAGTTGCAAACATGTTTGTATTAATGGGAGAAACACATCATGAGGCAGAAGCATCAATCGCATCAGCCAGTCCTGCAGAAGAGAAGACGATGATGTGGCATCAAAAACTAGGCCACATGTCAGAGAAAGGTTTAAAGGTTCTCTCTGATCAGAAGTTACTCCCTGGGCTTACAAAGGTTACTTTACCCTTTTGTGAGCACTGTGTTACAAGCAAACAACATAGGTTGAAGTTTGGCACGTCAACAACTAAGAGCAAATGCATCTTAGACCTGATTCACTCTGATGTTTGGCAAGCACCGGTTGTATCCTTGGGAGGAGCAAGATACTTTGTATCATTCATAGATGACTTCTCCAGGAGATGTTGGGTGTATCCGATTAGAAGGAAGGCAGATGTGTTCGCAGTTTTTAAAACCTTCAAAGTGCGAGTAGAACTTGAATCTGAAAAGAAGATCAAGTGTTTGAGGACTGACAATGGAGGAGAATATACCAGTGATGAATTTGATAACTTCTGTCAACATGAAGTATCAAAGGCAGTTCACAACGGCATACACTCCACAACAAAATGGAGTGGCAGAGCGGATGAACAGAACTCTATTGGAAAGAACAAGAAGCAATGTTGAAGGCTGCAGGTCTAGAAAAGTCATTCTGGGCAGAAGCAGTCAATACCGCCTGTTATGTAATAAATCGATCTCCGTCTACTGCAATTGAGTTGAAGACACCGATGGAGATGTGGACTGGAAAGCCAGCTGATTATTCTCGATTGCATATATTTGGAAGTCCTGTGTACGTGATGTACAATACTCAAGAGGTCAGCAAGCTGGATTCAAAATCCAGAAAATGTGTATTCTTAGGATATGCTGATGGAGTGAAGGGGTATCGCTTGTGGGATCCCACTGCCCACAAGGTAGTCATCAGCAGAGATGTCATATTTGCAGAAGATAAAATGCAAATGGAAGAAAATAATAGCATTTTAAAGGAGACTACAGAAGTCCAGATGGAAAATACTCAGAATCATATTTCTTCTGAAGCTGTACCAGAGCATGAAGAACAAGAACAAATAGAGTCTGAAACTCCTGAAGTTCGACGGTCAACTCATGAAAGAAGACCACCGGCTTGGCACTCAGAATATGTTACTGAGAGCAACATTGCATACTGTCTTCTAACAGAGGATGGAGAGCCATCAACTTTCCATGAGGCTATCAAAAGCACAGATGTATCTATATGGATGACAGCAATGCAAGAGGAGATTGAAGCTCTGCACAAGAATAACACTTGGGATCTTGTTCCGCTACCACAAGGAAGAAAGGCCATTGGCAACAAATGGGTTTACAAGATAAAGCGTGATGGCAATGATCAAGTGGAGCGGTATCGTGCAAGATTGGTGGTGAAAGGATATGCTCAGAAAGAAGGAATAGACTTCAATGAGATATTTTCTCTGGTGGTACGACTTACTACAATCAGAGTAGTCTTGGCAATGTGTGCTATATTTGATCTTCACTTAGAGCAGTTAGATGTGAAAACTGCATTTCTTCATGGAGAACTTGAAGAAGAAAATTATATATGCTCCAACTAGAGGGTTTTGCTGAAACAGGCAAGGAGAACTTGGTTTGCAGGTTGAACAAATCTCTATACGGTCTCAAACAGGCGCCGAGGTGTTGGTAACAAGAGATTTGATTCCTTCATAATTAGCCTTGGGTACAACAGACTCAGTCAGACCATTGTACGTATTACAAGAGGTTTGAAGAAAAATGATGTTTTCATCATTCTGTTGTTGTACGTGGATGACATGTTGGTAATAGGCCCCAACAAAGATCGAGTCCAAGAATTGAAGGCACAGTTGGCTAGGGAGTTTGATATGAAGGACTTGGGACCAGCAAACAAGATTCTAGGGATGCAAATTCACCGAGACAGAAGTAAGAGGAAGATTTGGCTTTCTCAGAAGAATTATTTAAAGAAGATCTTGCGACGCTTCAACATGCAAGATTGTAAGCCAATTTCCACCCCACTTCCTGTTAACTTCAAATTATCCTCAAGTATGTCTCCTAGCAATGAAGCAGAGAGGATGGAGATGTCTCGAGTACCGTATGCATCAGCAGTGGGAAGTTTAATGTTTGCCATGATATGTACAAGACCAGACATTGCACAAGCAGTGGGAGCAGCTAGTCGATATATGGCAAATCCTGGTAGAGAGCATTGGAATACTATCAAGAGGATCTTGAGATACATCAAGGGTACCTCAGATACCACATTATGTTATGGAGGATCAGAATTCACTGTCAGAGGTTATGTTGACTCAGATTTTGCTGGTGACCTTGAGAAAAGAAAATCCACTACAGGCTATGTGTTCATAATTGTAGGAGGAGCTGTGAGCTGGGTCTCTAAACTCCAGACTGTTGTAGCATTATCCACAACAGAAGCTGAGTATATGGCAGCTACACAAGCTTGTAAAGAAGCAATATGGATGAAGAAACTTATGGAGGAGCTCGGGCACAAACAAGAGAAGATTCTTTTGTATTGTGATAGTCAGAGTGCCTTGCATATTGCAAGGAATCTGGCGTTTCATTCAAGAACAAAACATATAGATGTTCAATATCACTTTGTTCGCGAAGTGGTGGAAGATGGAAGTGTGGATTTTCAGAAGGTTCACACAAAGGAAAACCCAGCAGATGCTTTGACCAAACCAGTCAACACTGATAAGTATATATGGTGCAGATCCTCTTATGGCCTAGCAGAAACGTAAGCAGCATGAAGATGGCAAGTATTGAAAGGATAGAAGAATCACAAATGATGAAGTGTGAAGACTTGATTCAATCATCAAAGTCTTCAAGTGGGAGAATGTGAAGATAGGTGGAGGTGCCCACCTTGCCCACTTGACCAACTTGGCCACTTGGCCACTTGCCCACTTGGCCAAGTTGGCCAAGTTGGCCACTTGCTCTTCCAAGGATGCTTGCCTATAAATAGGCAAGCATCCAAGCATTATATATGCCAAGTGAAGAGAGAAATAAGAGATAGTGAAGAGAGAAATAAGAGAGAGTGAAGAGGGAAAGTAATCCCACTAAATTGTGAGGTATTTGTGAGAGAGTAAGTGAGGTGTTTTCTCCTAGTAATAGAGAGATTCTTAGTTGTTCTTCTATTATAGAGAGAGGTTGTAATTCCCACATTACTAGTAAAATCCTTCTATACTTGCCCGTGGACGTAGCCTAATTGGGTGAACCACGTAAATTCTCGTGTGTCTCATTTCTCATTTAAGCCTTTTATCTTGTCGGGTTTGCATGCCAGTATCCTAATAGCAAAAACACTAAACCTTCGCAAAAGCCAATTATGAAAGAAGATTCCTTCTGTTCTCTAATCAGAAAAATCTCAGTTTAATTAATGGCAATAAGCAAGCTATTCCAAGCTTATTTTACAGAATATTAACTCACTCCAGTTTTTTCTTCTTCCAATAAACTATAAAAGAATAGAATTATGTTCTTAATTAGCACAAATGGCAAACAAATGGCCTTCTGTACATTTGAATAACGATTCAGTACTTGGTGGCACGAAGGTTCTCTCCAGCTAGTGCCAAGTTCAATTATTGTAAAATTGATTCCTTCCAACTTGTTTCCTAGAATCGATGAGACTCAAATTTCTTTGTGAATCTGATTCCTTATAACTAAACTTTTCCTTTCCAATTTAATTCATATAATTGTTTTTTTTTTTTGCTGTAACTGATCTTGATTTCTCTCCGAAGCTTGATATCTTTATATCTTACTCTAGTTAACTTCATGACATAATCAATGTGACGCAACCTGACCACCTCATCCTAACAAAAAATCTATTTACATCTCAAATCCGAGTAAACAAGTTGCTTGCATTAAACCCCAATATTGAAGGAATAATAGAAAATGGAATTTTTGGTAAAAAAGTTGCCTCAGATTCTATTCTTTGACATAGACAAATTGACCATATAATAATCTTAAATATAATTGTGTATGAAAATTAATAATAATAATTTAGGAAGTTTTTTTTTTCAACCAACAAAACTTAAACAAATTAGATTGATGCAAAGCATGGGTGTTTCCTTTGGCTCATGTTTTTTATTTTTCTTTCTCTATGTTGGAAGTTTGAAAAACCTCTTGACAATAATACAGTTCACAAATTAGATTGATGCAACTAAGTTAAACTTGAGCAACCTTCAAGCATTAGTTTGAACTGTGCAAGTGAGAAAGAGAAAGAAAAAAGCAATCTTCAAGAGTAACAAATGAGTTTTTCTCATTCCATAACAAGAACAATTAGGTTGTCGAATTTCAAATCAGATGGAAAAATTTTAAAGGGCATTAAAGCCAACAAATACATATCAACTGATCAGAAAGAAGCCTTTGGAGTAACTTCAAGCATCTCTCTCTATAAATGATCTTGTGCTCCATGATTTATCTTTTAATGCTCTCACGTCCAATCCAACACTAGGTTGTCCATGTCTTCTAAGCCGTTGACCTATTCCGTTCCCTACAAACCAACAAAATTCAATACAAACAACAACTCCGTTTTACTTTTAGTTAAGAAACTTATTTTATAATTAAAAAGGTTATTTTCACATCGTTTTTTTTTTTTTTTTTGTTTTAAAATATCAAATTTGAAATAAAATATAAAAACAAAAATCAATATTAAAAAATTTCCAAATCAACTAAAGTGATTTTATAAATTTATGTTAGTCATTGTTGGCTTTTCTTTTTTTACACAAGAATATCAAAAACATACAAGTTTTCAATTCATGTTTTAAGAAATTTAAAATATTATCATAAAAAATAAATCAAACCGTCTCTAATATTTCTAATTTTAGCTCTTCCTGCTATTCTTTTTGCCTTAAAAGACACACGAGTTGCTACCAATAAAAATAATGTTTAATTAAGTGCGATTCGATGGATTGTTTGATATCAGCTTAAGTGATTCAACTAATGCATTTTGGGGGATTTTATAGCTAATAATTAATTGATGTTTTTAAAATTAAATAAGAAAAAAAATTCATTAAAGATAATATTTAATTTCATAAATTAAATAGAATTAAATAAAACTAAAGGGAATATTTATTCTTACCCAAATTATTACTCGGAGAGGTTTTGTTTGCATCATATAAGCTTTTCCACTGCGCAGTTGTAGACGCTCTTATAAGACCATAATTGGGATGATGAGGAAGCAGACGATATGGCCGTGATGCAGGCATCACTCTATCTCTTCCCACTTCTAACTCTTTGATCACATGAACTTCACATTCTGTCACATTAATGTCTTTTCTCCCCGATTCAAGTGCAGTTCCAACTCCTCATCTCTTGACTCTATGTTGCTAATCTCCCGATCCCACTCTGACCCTTCAAATGAATCTGTCTCTTCTACTATCACATGAATCCCACACTGTACCACTTTGCTTCCATCAAAAGTTTATTAATATCAAGTTTAAACACACAAAAAATAAAAAAAAACTGTTAGATTTGGATGTTTTCATTACTTAATAAACTTTATATATAAGAAACTTTACTGGTTTTTCTGTCTTCCGATCACCATCGATGACAAAACCATCACCAAACAGTTTATTAGTATTGACTTTGGATTAGAATTGAATGTTCTAAATACTTGGTAAACTGAAAAATAAGGGACGCAAACATTGCTCATTAACAACTGTTGTCAGCCAATCATTAGAGCCACTTTTATGAATTTGTGTTGGGCATAAATGAGAATATCAGATCATGTGATTAAAGAAAACAAAAGCTTCCCTTCTTTTGGACTAATGCTGTTTCTACTTTCTACCGGTCAGGAATCATGTCAGGTCCAAAAGCAGAGGTAGCAAAAACACTAAACCTTCGCAAAAGCCAATTATGAAAGAAGATTCCTTCTGTTCTCTAATCAGAAAAATGTCAGTTTAATTAATGGCAATAAGCAAGCTATTCCAAGCTTATTTTACAGAATATTAACTCACTCCAGTTTTTTCTTCTTCCAATAAACTATAAAAGAATAGAATTATGTTCTTAATTAGCACAAATGGCAAACAAATGGCCTTCAGTACATTTGAATAACGATTCAGTACTTAGTGGCACGAAGGTTCTCTCTAGCTAGTGCCAAGTTCAATTATTGTAAAATCGATTCCTTCCAACTTGTTTCCTAGAATCGATGAGACTCAAATTTCTTGGTGAATCTGATTCCTTATAACTAAACTTTTCCTTTCCAATTAATATTCATAATTAATATGTTTTTTTTTTTTTTTTTTTTGCTTTAAACTGATCTTGATTCTCTCCGAAGCTTGATGTCTTTATATCTTACTCTAGTTAACTTCATGACATAATCAATGTGACGCAACCTGACCACCTCATCCTAACAAAAAATCTATCTACATCTCAAATCCGAGTAAACAAGTTGCTTGCATTAAACCCCAATATTGAAGCATCTCTCTCTATAAATGATCTTGTGCTCCATGATTTATCTTTTAATGCTCTCACGTCCAATCCAACACTAGGTTGTCCATGTCTTCGAGGCCGTTGTCCTCTTCCATTCCCTACAAACCAACAAAATTCAATACAAAAAACAACTCCGTTTTACTTTTAGTTAAGAAACTTATTTTATAATTAAAAAAGGTTATTTTCACATCGTTTTTTTTTTTTTTGTTTTAAAATATCAAATTTGAAATAAAATATAAAAACAAAAATCAATATTAAAAAATTTCCAAATCAACTAAAGTGATTTTTATAAATTTATTTAGTCATTGTTGCTTTTTCTTTTTTACACAAGAATATCAAAACATACAAGTTTTCAATTCATGTTTTAAGAAATTTAAAAATATTATCATAAAAAAATAAATCAAACCGTCTCTAAATATTTCTAATTTTAGCTCTTGCCTGCTATTCTTTTGCCTTAAAAGACACACGAGTTGCTACCAATAAAAATAATGGTTTAATTAAGTGCGATTCGATGGATTGTTTGATATCAGCTTAAGTGATTCAACTAATGCATTTTGGGGATTTTATAGCTAATAATTAATTGATGTTTTTAAAATTAAATAAGAAAAAAAATCATTTAAAGATAATATTTAATTTCATAAATTAAATAGAATTAAATAAAACTAAAGGGAATATTTATTCTTACCATAAATTATTACTCGGCGAGGTTTTTTTTGCATGAAATAAGCTTTCCACTGCGCAGTTGTAGACGCTCTTATAAAACCATAATTGGGATGATGAGGAAGCAGACGATATGGCCGTGATGCAGGCATCACTCTATCTCTTCCCACTTCTAACTCTTTGATCACATGAACTTCACATTCTGTCACATTAATGTCTTTTCTCCCCGAATTCAAGTGCAGTTCCAACTCCTCATCTCTTGACTCTATGTTGTTAATCTCCCGATCCCACTCTGACCCTTCAAATGAATCTGTCTCTTCTACTATCACATGGATCCCACACTGTACCACTTTGCTTCCATCAATGGACTGGCTCGCCAGATACAGTTCCAATTCCTCATCTCCACAGTATTCTTCCATTGCCATATCACTTATACTTATGTATCTTACCCATTTACGAGGGTAACTGCATACTACTGTTAGTTTATCTTCAAACAATTGAACACCGTTGTTTTTATTTTTATAATAACCTTGTAACCAATGTGTCATTTCACAGTACTATGAACATCAATGGAGAAGAAGCAACCCAAACAACCAAGCCTTGGAAAACTGGAGGTATATGAAATGATAATGAACATCCTTCTCCACGGTAGCTTAACCAATTTGGCATTGGCATGTTACCTGGAAAGGAGTCAATAAAATACCCATAATCACCATTGCACGATGCCTGTATATATATATATTGATTTCAAGAAATGCTGAAATTTTAGAAACTAATTGATTAATGTGTATATTTGTGTGCTGGAGAGACAGAGATAGTACCTCAGCAAGACTCTTCAGGGAATTATTTGATGAATCACTGGGGAAATAAACCTCAATAGACCAGTAATTATTACTTGGACCTTCGATGCCCTGAATCTCTTCTAACATATAACATCTATTGAGAACCATAGATGGTGAGTTTTTTGACTGGATTGGAATTCTTACACTTTTCATTGAACTGCAACGAAAGGCATCCAAACAGTGTAAATTTGAGGGAAGATCTGAGATTGATACAAGCTTGATGCATTCCCGAACACTCAAAATCAAAAGCTTGGAAAGGAAGCCGATCCCGGAAGGCAGGCTAGAGAAATTGTTTTGTGATAGATCCAATTCTTCTAGAGAGGACAAACCCCTGAAATCAACACAGTTGGTTGTGCGATCAGACAAACCACTATTAGAAAACTTAAGACATTTCATTGATCTCCATTCGAAAGATGTTGGCAACAAACGTTTGCAATTTAAAACAGTACTTGCTATGATCGAAGATGAAACTGGTAGAGGCCAGGATGTAGACGACAGTGAAAGCCATGATGAAATTTGGGAAACCCAAGATGTAGGTGATGGTGAGTCCCGACAGAAACTGTATCCAGACAATGATAACTTTCTGACATACTTTAAATGTACAAATGAAGGTAGAAGTTCATTTTTAATTCCATCTGCTAGCAGCTCAGTTAAGGATTCCATATCACCCATGCATTCTGGCAACTTCTCAAGTTGTGAACATCCAGAAATATTCAAACGTTTAAGAGACTTTACATCACCAATGCTTTCGGGAAGAATCTTTAGGCTCCGGCATCTCTTTAGATTCAAGAAAATGAGGCTCTTCAAATTTCCAACAGATTGATGCACCTCAACTAAACTCGAGCAACCTTCCAACCTTAGTTTCTGTAGACTTGAACTGTGTAAGTTTGGTGTTTTAACTAGGAACTGAGAATGACTGAGATTAAGGATTTTCAGCTTGTTGAGAATCTGTTAAAATAGAGAGAAAAACAATGAAAAGTAATCATATAAAGTCATAACATGTCATAACATGTAAATATAAATTATATACTGGAGAAATTTGGTGGATTGTTGTTTGTTTCGCACCTTTTCCCCTTTCCATAATTCTCTGAGGTTACTGTATTGCATATCAAGAACAACAAGATTGTCCAAAGTAAAATCAAATGGCAAATATTGCAAAGGACATTCAAACCAACAAATCCACATCAACACTTTAGAAAGTAGTTTGAAGGATCCGGTGAGATGTACCCCATTGATCTGTAGTAAATTTAAGCATCTCATTTTTGCAAATGATCCCGTGTTTAATGATTTAGCTTCTGATGCTCTCACATCCAGTGCAAGACCCTCTACAACTTCCGTACCCTAGAAAAAAAAACAATACAACTTTCATATCATTATTTTTAATAAGCTTGACAAGAAAATAAGCATGACTATGCTTTCATGTATGCATTGAGCTCTTACCTTTTGCTGGTCAAGTACATTCCATGCATCCTCTTGATTCCAAATTCTGTTCCTTTCTCCAGGTTGTTTCGGTGACTTTTCACGAATGATCTCCCTTCCCATGTCTCGTAATAGATCATGCATGGTTATCTTTCCAATGGCAGTAACTTTAATCAGAGACCTTTCATGGAGAGTTCCCAAATCAACTTCTGGATCGTAACCACAACGGGCTTCTAGCACTTTTTCAACGTATTCTTTCTTTCTACCAATAAAGAAGCATGCAATATCAAGGAAGGCATTTTGCAGTTCATCATCGACCAGTCCATCAAAACTTATTCTAAGCTTTCCTTGAATATCGCGGTTTGGAATTCTTCTCAACTTGTCAATTACAGATTTCCATCTGTCTTTGTTTTTCCCGGACAGACAAGCTCCTATAACCTCAAGAGCTAAAGGAAGTCCTCCACAGTAATCAACTGCATACTTCGAAAGCTCAATATAGTCTTCTGCTGGCTTGGTGTCCTTAAAGGCATGCCAGCTGAAAAGCTGAAGGGACTCGTCTGGTTTCAATTCTTCGATCCGATATGTTTGATCTGCTTTAACTAGAAAACTTGAATCTCTTGTTGTAATGATTACTCTACTTCCGGGACCAAACCAACTTCGCTCTCCCATCAAAGCATTTAGCTGGTCAAGATGAGACACATCATCAGCAACAACAAGAACTCTTTTGCGACAAAGCCGTTCTTTGATCAGAACCATTCCTCTATCAACATTTCTGATGTTAGCAGCATCTTGTTTTAAAATATCATGAAGAAGTTGCTTTTGTAAAAGAGCGAGACCATTAAATTGTCTTGATGTTTCATTGATATTCGAAAGAAAACAGCTTCCCTCGAATCCATAGCAAAGATGATTAAATACAACTTTTGCTATAGTTGTCTTTCCTATTCCTGGCATCCCATGTATGCCCACAATGCGTACATCATCTGTTGCAGTAGTTAGGAAGTCAAAAATATTGTGAGCAAGCGGATCGGTACGTACTAGGAGCTTAGGAATATTTAAGTGCTTGGGATCTAATTTATTCAACACATCCTTGATAATCTCTTGGATAAATTTTGCTTCATGCCTGTTCATAGACAAAGGCAAGTCATTTGATAGCAAGTTAATTAAATATGCCCAAAACAATTTTTTATTGTTTAACTTTGAAAAATCAAATGTGTAATGACTCCATAAATGGCAGCAAGTGAATCTTAGAGAGAAAAGGCATACCCATTTTCCATATCATTGAGATTCCATCCAGAAAGATTTCCCGCATCCTCAAGAGCTTTTCTCCACTCCTTCACCTTTTCTTTATAACGTTCTTCATGTTTATCAAATGCTTTTGAAAAACTGTCAGTCTGCTTTCTAACATCTGAAGGATCAATGTCATAGAATATAGGAAGAGCAATCTGAATGGTTTTCCTATTTTTGCACTCAAGAATCTCTACAAGCTCATTAAGACACCATCTAGAAGAAGCATATCCTTTTGAAAAGACAATTATAGAGATCTTTGATTCTTGAATTGCCTTGAGGAGATGATCGGAGATTTCTTCTCCTCTAGGAAGTTCATTATCATCTCGAAAAGTGTGGATTCCTGCTTGGACTAAGGCTGTATATAGATGATCTGTAAATGTCTTGCGAGTATCTTCTCCTCTAAAACTCAAAAAGACATCATAGGCCCCTTCTGTTCTAGATTTAGAAGACTCTGGCTCTATTATGACAGCTGCAGAAATTAAGGCACAATTAATTACCAATGGAGCAATTGCAGAAGGTATCTACTCTCTTGCAAATACTAGCAAGGGTTGCATGTGAAGTGATCATCAAAGATAATACAATAGCTTAAGCTAAATAACGAGAGAGCATAAAAAAATAGCAACTGACAAATAGTTTCATCTATAATTAAGTTTAAGTGATACCGACAATTGAAAGTTATTAATCTTTGGCTAACTACCAACACATCACAGGCAGAAAGTCTACGAACATGAAAAAGATAATGGAAAGGAACTAACTGTGATGGGATGATTCGACAATAATCTTGTACTAGAAGACATAAACTGATCAATGATCTATCTGAACATAAAGCTTTCAAATTATTGCTATCAGTAAATTCATGAAATCAAAAAAGAAAAAAGCAAAGAAGAGTTAGTTATACCTATATAGAAGGAAAAGGGTTGGTTGGATTCCACCACCTATGAAATTGCAGTTCTCGGAGAGAAAGGTTAGCTGAAGAATCAACTAAGGGATATGCTTTCGTGCAAATTCTTATCAAGTCAGCCAGTCAACTAATTAAGGAATATTACCCTCAGAACATGGAAATGAAACTAACTGTAAGAAAAAACTCTGTAGCCATTTTGTTTTGGAGACAGTGAAGAAGAGAGAAAGTGGTTTTAAAGTTCTTGAATGAAGATGAAATGAAATGAAATTGGAAAGATTGACGGTACAAGAAATATTAAGAAAAATCCCATAATGGGAGTGAGAATATAAAATTACTCTGCAGTGATGGGCCCATCTGCTAAAGCAGTTGATCCACTCCTAGAAAGCAACTGGCTGGCCAACACCTGCTTCCCCATCAAAATACGTTGACTCAAATGAAGACTTATATATATATATATATATATATATATATATATATATATATATATATATATATGTTTTCTCTTAAATCATGTCATTATCAATTTTAACAACTTGCTGCATTAAAAAATAAAAAAAGAATGAAGACTTGGCAGTGTACATTTATTATGGAATGGGTTAATATAGAAAATATAATATTATTAATGTATTGATTTATAACGTGTAGTATGCTATACCGTAACATATATACTGTTGTAATTATATTAAATAAAAAAAATAGCTATCTTCATTAGATTAAGCCTTTCAATTAGCACAAATATTATTTTTAACTTGTATCAAAATCAATTTATTTTAACAGATTTATTCTTCAAATGGCAGCCCCTCTATTGTTTCTATTCAACAAAATCTAATTGCGACTCCATCAGCTAATTATTCTTCAAATGGCAGCCCCTCTAATTAGCTAATTACTTGCTTCATTGTGCTACTGTTAATTAGCCTCACGATCTGCAACGTTGATTCTGCTTCTTCTGTTGATTTCTGATTGATAATGCTTCTCTGCTTCAGCCATCAGCGTGTTATTACTGATTTTTTATTACTGTTTCTGCTCCGAAGTCAACGTTTTCTGCTGTTTTCTTCGCTACTCTTTCGGCTTCCCTGCAATTATCTGCTGTCAGCTTCTATTTTCTACTCATCTGCTACAATATGGATCCTTCGGTTTTTGCTGCAGCTGGCACCACTGGCAGTCCTTCTTCTCCCAACACCAATGTCAGCGCTTTTTATCCCAACATCAATGCAGTCATGCTTCCCTCTGCTGCGATAGCAACTGTTATTCCCCTCTCAAATACACAGCAGGTCATCAACCCCAAACTCACCGATTCCAATTATCTATTTTGATCTATGCAGATGAAGCCATATCTGATTGGCCAAGGGGTGTTCTCATTTGTTAAGGGCTCGCATTCCTACCCTTTTCCACTTGATCTGTCCACTCACTCTACTACTGCCTCTGCTAACATTAATTATTGTCCTTATCAAGCATTTCTCACATGGAAACAACAAGATGAACTCATACTCAATGCTTTGCTCTCATCCCTCTCCATTGATGTTCTTCACCTTGTGGTGGACTGCGCAACTTCGGCAAGTGTTTGGAGCACCTTAAAACATGCCCTTGCCTCTCCATCCAACTCTAGGATTATGCAATTACATGGCTCTCTCCAGGATCTTCCTCAAGGTGATGATACTGTCACTCTATACCTGGCTTAGCTTATTAATTTGACGAACTAGCCACAACAGATAGACCTATCTCCCTCACTAACTTCAATCTCTATGTTTTTCGGGGTCTTCGCGATGAATTTTGAGATTTGGTTACTAGTCTGTCAACCAATGTTGAGCCTCTTGCGTATTCTAAGCTCCATAGTCACTTGTCTACACATGAATTTTTACACAGAAGCTCTCTTCAATCCATTCCAGCTACTGCACCGTTGTTGCTCACACCCTCCCTCTGCATATGCTGCAAAACTGCCTTCGCTTGATGTAATGGCAATGACTCCTCTTCTCATCGGGGCAAAGGAAAAAGAGGAGGCTGGAGAGGTAACTCTCGCATCAATTATAACCAGTACCTTGGCCAGCCTTACCATGGAAATAGAGGGAGCTCCTCCTGGCAGAACACCAGGAGCTACAACAGCAGCAAAAACAAAAAGGGCAACACTAGTGGCCTCAGCAGCTTAGATGCCAACTTTGCAGCAACATCAGACACTCTGCACAGTAATGCTCTTAACTTGTGCATCATCATAACCAAGCCTCAGCCAACCTCTCCTTTAGTGATGCTTCAGTGGCAAATTCTATCACTTGGTTCACAACAAGAATTCACAGTTTTACCGACATAAATATTCCGTTGGTATGTGATTGATAGTATGTCGGTAAATAATTTACCGACTAAATTACCGACGGAATAGGTCCGTCGGCTTACCTTTCGTCGGTGATTCCACATTCCGTCGCTATATCGGTCGGCAAAACAAAAAAAACCATTTACCGACGGTTTTATAGACGGAATTTGTGCGCCAAAAAAATAAATTTCCCGCTTCAAAAATACCGACGGATTGTTATTCCGTCGGTGATATCACAATTCACCGACGGTTACTTTCCGTCGGTAACTTAGTCGGTGAATTGTTGAAATACCGACAGGATATACTGTCTGTAAATTCATCGGTAAGTTATAATACCGATGGAGTCATTCCGTCGGTAAATCCGTCGGTGAGTCATGAAAACACCGACTGAATTTATCTATCTGGAAATTTGTCGGTGATGGTCGCGGCTACTGTCTAATGCCGACGAATTTAGTCCGTCGGTAAATCCCTTTGTAATTTTTTTTTAATTTTTTTTTTATAATTATTTAGAATACATAATATAAAATGATATAAATTAATGGTAATAAAAACCAATTATGCAAATAAATTTATATTAAGCATCAAAAACAAAAAATGAAAGATAAATAATATTCATTACAAAATGAAATTTGTTCAAAAAAACATTAAATGAAATTTTAAATGTAAATAATTTTTATCAAAAATTAATATAAAGGAGGATGAGGAGGATCAGGAGGAGGAGGAGGCTGGCTGTTATGCGGCCAACTTGGATTGGGTGCACATGTTCCACCTTGTGCCATGTTGATGACCATTTGACAAAGCTCTTCAAAGGCCGTTCTTTGTTGTGCAGATTCTGCTGTGTATTGTTCTTTGAGTTGTGTGTACGCCTTTGATATGTGGTCGTACCTTTGCTGCAAGGCCACGAACTCCTTAGATTGGGAGCTCCCGACGGTTAAAGTAGTACGGGTCGTCCGCAAGTTGTCGGCCCTAGTGTTGGACAACCTGTAAACCCGATTCTTCTCGGGTCCACCTGATGATCCAGCCTCCATCCACAAATCCGGATCAAATTCCGGATGGATCAAAGGATCGTCCCCGTATGTCTCCCTCAACCGATTATTATATGTCTCCTAAAAATAAAAAAAGTAATCATCATATTCAATTCAATAAACATAATAATAACTTACAAAATAAAATGGTTGAATAAACATACCACAAAATGTTGAGCGCGGCTGTCAACGAACTGTTGCACCCCCTTTTGGCGGTCTTGACTCTGCACGTGCGTCTCCATAAACAGCTCCATAGGGCTCGGCTCACGTCCAAGAGATGTAGCCTATAATGAAAAAAATTTATTAACAACAAATTAATTGAATGATATATTTCATTTAAATTAATCTTACCATCCGTTTCGCATGTGTAGCAAACGGAACGGAGTCGCTGGTGTGCGTTGTCACCAAGCCATGAATTGGCCGATTCTGGTTGCCAGCACCGGACTGTGAGCGTCGTGTGAACCGCTCAGACGTCACGTGCTCAAGATAGTGCGACCATATATCCTCCGGGATGTATATCGATTTGAAATCCCTCCAAACCGCAATATCGTTCCAGCCTTGGAACCCCCTATCCCTCGCAGTTTTTTTTGCCTTTTTTTGAGCTTCGTACCAAAAATCACGCAACCTACTTAACGCAATCAAAAATTCCATTTCGAAACATAAATTTTTTTGTAAAAAAAAATTGTATTGTTTTTTATGTTACCTAGTTGTCGTGTGATTTTCTCACACCCTCCTTACAACATTGTTATGTTCCTCATTCCAACAGAATCGATTCTATGTATTAATAATAATTTTTAAAAATGTTAATAATTTATTTACAATTATATTAAGAATTTATTAGAAATAAGCTGAAAATTATATATCAACACGAACCTCAAATCTGGAAAACTATGCATTGATTTGAGGCATCCATTCAGGATGTCTCGATATCTGACTCCATTGAAACAATGTAATCTCCATCGACGCTTTAAACGCCGATGATATTACTCGAGTGGCCTCAATGTTTGTGAACCTTAAAAGAATTGAAATTAATTAAATCATGACTTCATAAATTTATTTTAAATTTGTTCTTTTTAAAAAAAACTAAAACCTTAACAAACTTACATTGAAAGATTATCTTTTCATTGTGCCTCGTACTTGCGGGTCCATCGATTCCGCTGCGATGGCACGCCGCTTCTGCGATGTGAAACATTGCTGGAAGAGGCAGCATCAGCTGACGGCGCAAGTGGTGTAGGCACCTAAGGAAATATCTTTGTCGCTGCTAGACGAACTAGATGCGACCGTACGTGAAGCTCTGGTTTTCATTCTCTGCATCTAACCAATTTTATATAAATAATTATATAATTCAATTCAAATGTTAAAAAAAATTCGGCAACACCTCCTCTATACTTGGATACTACCCAAATCCACAAACTTGCTATTATAAACAATAGCCACAACCAATTGACCCAATCTATACTAATTATTCCAACAGATTCAATTACTAAATCTAAGATAAATTCAACATTAACAATATTAATTCAACAAATTATTAAATAATTATGGCAATACAACAATAAAATATATTCAATAAATTTTTTAAAAATATAAACTAACAATTAAAAACATATGCAATTACTAATTATTCCAACAAATGCAATTACTAATTCTAAGGTAAATTCAACATTAACAATATTAATTCTACAAATTAATCAATAATTATATATGGCAATACAACAATAAATTATATTCAATAAATTAAAAAAATATATAGACTAACAATTAAAATCAATGGAAATAATTAAATACAAATCATGCAATAATAGAGTAAAATTACTAATTATTCTAACATAGTCAATTACTAATTCTAAATTAAATTCAACTTTAACAACAAATATCCAATAAATTAACTAATACCAATTAAGACAACACAACAATAAAAAATATTCAAAAAATTCAAAAAAAAAAAACGTACATCAAGAAAAGGAACGAAATATACATACCTTAATAATGTGTCCAATTCAAAACTTTATCTACATTACAAAAAAATACACCAAAACAACAAAATAACAAAAATAAAAACAACTAAAACTAAAATAAAATAAAATAGAAAAAACCACATACCTTTTACTATGATGAAGATTCACAACAACTAATCTTGCTAAAGATTGAAGGTGAAAGCCTTGAAGGATTGAGAGCAAAAAAATCAAATTTAGAGGGCAGCGGAGGAGAAGAAAAAATGAAGCGAAGCGACGGGCGTTGGAAGTTATATGGCAGATTTACCGACGGATATGAAAAAATATTATTAATTTTTTAAATCTATCGGTAACAGGTCAACAATCTGTCGGTAAGTTTTGAAATTCGCACCGAATTTTTTAATTACCCTCCAAATTTTTCGTGGTCCGTCGGTGATTTCGTCACTAATCTGACATGGTCAGAGGTGCATTCAATTCACACCGTTTGGAATTCGCGCATTCCATCGGTATTTTTGTCAGTAAAATTTGCCCACCGACAACTTACCGACGAACCCATTCTGTCAGTATAGACGTCTATAAAGTGGTCGGTATGGACGTCGATGATTGTGGCATTTTAGTGTAATTATTTTTAAACTCTCTGTGAGATACCGACGGATGTCTGTCCGTCGGTATAGACGTCGGTGATTGTGGCATTTTGGTGTAATTATTTTCGAACTCTCTGTGAGATGCCGACAGACTTATGTCCGTCAGTATGGGCGTCGGTGATTGTGGCATTTCGGTGTAATTATTTTCGAACTCTATGTGAGATGCCGACGGATGGATGTCCTTCGGTATGGACGTCTATAAAGTGGTTGGTATGGACGTCGGTGATTGTGGCATTTTGGTGTAATTATTTTTGAACTCTCTGTGAGATACCAACGGATGTCTGTCCGTCGGTATAGACGTCGGTAATTGTGGCATTTCAGTGTAATTATTTTCGAACTCTCTGTGAGATGCCGACAAACTTATGTCCGTCGATATGGGCGTCGGTGATTGTGGCATTTCGGTGTAATTATTTTCGAACTCTATGTGAGATGCCGACGTATGGATGTCCGTCGGTATGGACGTCGGTGAATGTGGCATTTCGGTGTAATTATTTTCGAACTCTCTGTGAGATACCGATGAACAGCTGTCCGTCGGTATGGACGTCGGTGATTGTGGCATTTCGGTGTAATTATTTTTGATCTCTCTGTGAGATGCCGACGGATGCCTGTCCATCAATATGGATGTCGGTGATTGTTCAATGTACAAGAGGTGTTGTGTTTGTATTTTCTATTTACCTTCTTGCAAAAAATTCAATGATAAACTGTCCATCGCACAAAACAATAGCAATAATGCTTAAACAATAAATAATATATATTTCATGTTACAAAATATATCATCCATAATGTAAATTACATGAAGAAAAGGATTTTACACAAGGCTTCGTTTTGATAGTTAGTCAGAATTATCTTCTTCTTCGTCATCAATTGAATAGTCATCACCTTCATCGCAATCTTCAATATGGATATCATCTTTTTCATCGATATTTGCTTGTCCGCTAGAGCTCAAAACAATGTTCAACTCCTCTACGTCAACATCAACAAGACTATCATCGAAAACTCGAAAATTTGAATTTTCTTCCAATTCAATCAAAGGAGCAACTCGATATGGTTCAACCAACTCACTAACTTGAAAGACTTCATCCCGCACACTTGTTTCTTCATTCTCATCCTAAACAACCTCGACACGACCTCGTGGTTTTGTTTTTAAAACGGACAACCAATCAACTCTTGATCGACCCTTTCTAAATGAAGGGGTGTATGTGTAATAAACTTGTTGACATTGCTTTGTGAAAACAAAGACATTGTTTATGTTGCGGAGTCTAACTTTTGAGTTGATTTCGACCAGACCATGGTGCGTATCAACTCTGATTCCTTTGTCCGTCGTGTCATACCAATAGCATTTGAATAAAGACACTGTATTCTGCTCGCTATGATATTATAGTTCGACAACCTCTTCTAATTTACCATAATAGTCAACTTCTAACTCACTACTTGTGGATCCTTTAACACAAATACCGCAGTTGTATGTCTTTCTTCCTTGCCCGTATTCTTCAGTATGGAAAACATATCCATTGACAAAATACCTGTTGTAGCACTTAACTTTTCTTTCAGGCCCGAGGCTGAGTAAAGACAATGACTTACACGCACTTCTTCCCATTTGATAAACCTTGTATACATGTAATGTACATCAATAAACGGTAAATGAACGAGAATCTTGTAATGGCATGCATACGTACAGTAATTTTGCAAGTTAGAATGAGTTTGTGATGGTGCTTACATGTGTTCTGAACCATGTGGCAAATTGTTCATCTTGTAATTGAAAGATCAGGGAGTTGGTCAGCTGCGAGTTATTAGAGAGCAAATATTGTCGATGTTGCCTGCAAGTGATAATGAGTGTATGATTTCACAATATATAATTACCAATATTTTACTGACAAAGTTTAATTAGTATTACACATATATAAACTTACTGAATAAATGGTCTCAGCTCATCACAGTTAAATAGAATATAGTTGTGTGCTTGTTTGAATTCTATTTTCGACAAATATCTTCCTCGTACGACATTTTTAGGTATGGGTCATCCAGTTTTGGAGAATATTGACAAGTTCCCACTGGAAGGCACTTCACTGCCATCATCATGTCGTGGAATGCGATTGATTCTTGTTCCCAGATGAGGTTCGAAATAGTATGAGATAAATGTTGAGATCTCTTCAACAATATAGGCCTCAGATATCGAAGCCTCTACATGCGCCTTGTTCTTAACCTTTTTCTTGAGATTAAACAAGTACCTGCATTGAATTACAATTCAAGTATTTCTAATTAAGAAAAACATATAAAATACTTTTAGATATGAATTCCATTGCAACTGTAATATCTAACCGTTCGAATGGGTACATCCATCTATACTGGACCGGTCCTCCAGCTTTTGCCTCGAACGGTAGATGTATAGGGAGATGCTCCATTGAGTCAAAAAATGAAGAAGGGAATATCATCTCAAGTTTGCATAGTGTCTCGATGATATTCATTTGAAGCCTCCCAATGTGCTCAATATTCAACTTGCTGGAGCATATATCTCTAAAGAAATGACTGATCTCCGTCAGTGCATCCCATATTCCCTTTGGCAACAAATCACGAAAAGCTAATGGGATTAGTGTTTGCATTAACACGTGGCAGTCATGACTCTTCATTCCATACAATCTGCAGTCCTCTATGTTAACAAGCCTAGATATGTTCGATGCATGTCCATCTAGAAAACGCAGACTCTTAAGCCATTTATAGACTAGCAGTTGTGCGTTTTTCTCTAACATGAAGCTTGCCCTTGGTTTTGCGACCCGTGACTCCTTATAAACCAACTCCATATTTTTACGGTTACAGTATAAAGCTATATCCAATCTAGACTTGATGTTGTCCTTTGTCTTCCCCTTCACATCCATGACGGTGTTGAAAATATTCTCAAACACGTTCTTTTTTATGTGCATGACGTCAAGGTTATGGTGGAGAAGATTGGTCTTCCAATAAGGAAGCTCCCAAAAGATACTTCGCTTTACCCAATTATGGGTCAAACCAAAATCAGGAAACTTTTGCTTACCTGATTGAAGGCCAAACACAATGTCACCTTACTCTGATACAACATGATGCAATTCTTCACTAGAAAGATGCGGGGATGCAACATCCTTTTCAACTCTGCCAATAAAGAAATCTTTTCTGTTCTTTCTGAACCTGTGATTAAGTGGCAAGAAGCGACGGTGACAGTAAAAAAAAGAAGCTTTACCTCCGTTTGCTAGCGTGAATGCCTTGTTGTTTTCCATACAATATGGACATGCGAGTTTCCCATGGGTGTTCTAACCAAAAAGCATTCCATAAGCTGGAAAATCATTGATAGTCCACATCAAAGCCGTCCTCATAAGGAAATTTTGGTTCCTCGATATATCATAAGTCAGAGCTCTGGAGGACCACAACTGTGTCAGCTCATTAATCAACGGTCGAAGACAAACATCTATATTCCGCCCCTGGCTGCTTGGTCCGGGTATGACAGTAGATAAAAACATGAACTCCGGCCTCATACACATTCCTGGTGGCAAGTTATAAACTGTGAGTATGACCAGCCAACAAGAATAAGGAGCAGCAAATGACCCAAATGGGTTGAATTCGTCTGTACACAACCCAAGACGGACATTCCTTGATTCAGCTGAAAAGTCAGGATGCACATTGTTAAAGCGTTTCCACGCTTCGCCGTCAGAAGGATGCACCATCACACCATCAACTGCATCATGTGTTTTGTGCCATGTCATGTGCTCAGCTGTCCTTCGTGACATAAATAACCTCTACAGTCTAGGTGTGATCGGGAAATATCTAAGTTTTTTATACGCCACTAGAGTCTTTCCCCTGCCAGTTTTGGGTTTGTAACGGGAATGCCCGCATGTCATGCACTCGGTCATCTTAGCATTTTCAAGGTAGTATAACATGCAGAAGTTAGGGCACATGTCAATTTTCTGGTATCCTAAACCGAGGGGTTTCATCATGGACTTCGCAGCATAGAAGTTCTCTTTCAGCCTGTTCCCTTCAGGTAAAATGCTTCTTGCCCAATCAATAATTTGTCATACCCGGCCTCACTGATCTGACTTGATGATGAACACCTGTGCCACGGCCGACAATTTACTGTGGTTTGTGCAGCCATCCCATAATGGTTCGTCAAAATCTTTCAACATATCAAAAAACTTAGTTGCCTCTACATTAGGTTCTTCTACAATTGGACATTGACTGACATTACCTTGATTCATTCTCATTACATCCATAACCATGTTTATGTAAGGATTAGTGTTGTCATTTGCCGCTTCATGCACGTTGCTAACACTAGAAGTTGACCTAACCACCGTTTCTCCCATTCTCCTATTACTAACAAATACCTCTCCATGTGCATACCAACACTCGTAATCCTCCACAAACCCTTTGTGTAGAAGATACATCATTACAACATCTGGATGCAGATACTTTTTATTTTGACACTTCCTGTATGGACACCTAATACCGCCTCCAGTAAAATTTCTGGAAATAGATGTTGCGAAATTAATAAAACCCTGAACCCCGTTACAATAATCCATCCTCCGCAATCCTTGGGGTGAATCTAGATACATACATGAACGATCATCCATGACTTCTATCAAACCTCTATAAAATTATGATGACATCATATATATATTAATTAACTAAGTTAGGTAAATAAACTTGTAAATATATTACTTTACCTCGAGATTATCCAACAAACCAATCACAACTTCTCATAAATATTAAATATTCATTATCATTTATCAACGTCCATACAAATTAATATATTATATATATTAACAGAAATTATCACTTTGCAATACCATCGATAAAACTTAAAAATGACCCATTAAGCAAGCTATTAATTATTTCAAAACATAACATGTACTTCGGTAATTCCACAAAGTTTCAACACAATTTACAAACAAATACAATCTTACAAAATCTAAAACAAACCATAACAGGTATAAAATTATACATTCATAAATTACAAGTTTGTTTGAGAAATAACAATAAAACATGTACATCTACTAATAAAAATACATATACTAAAAAAACAATAAAATTTACATTGAAATGTTAAATTTTAAAAAGATAGAATTACTTACAAAAATTGATAAAATCCGTCGGTAAATCAGAACACGGATGTTGTGACCACAAAACTTCAAGAAATACAACTGCTGATATGAGAAAGATTTTTATTTGGGGGCAAGGGGGTTGGTTATTTGCAGATGGGGAGACTTAGGATTAGGAAGAAGAAGGAGAAATGGGGGAGGAGAGTGTCGGCAGGGCGGCCATATATTCACTTTTTCCGATGGAATCACCGACATAATAACATTGTCGGTGAATACGTCAGTAATTGTGACGGGGAATCGACACGTCACTGCACGAACCTGCTTTTCAAATCCCTCGGTGATTCCATCGGTATTTTTGACGGTGCACCTGTCACGTCACCCGTACAGATCTGGCATTCAAATCCGTCGGTATTTTTGATGGTGAACCGGTCACGTCACCTGTACGGGTCACAGGTTTTGAATCCGTCGGTGATTCTGTCGGAAAAATCACCCGCCAAAACCTCCACCTCAGGTACCCGCCCTTTTTTCATTAATTCTGAACTTTCCGTCCGTAATTCGGTAGGTAATTATCGACGGTTCTATTCCGTTGGTAATTACTGACCGAATTACGGACAGAAATATGCCGTTGGTAATTTCGACCGAAAAATACCGACATAAATATTCCGTCGGGGATTCCGTTGGTATTTAGCGAGTTTCTGGTAGTGGTTCCTCGATACATGTGTGAATCAACATGTTACTCCAGACATTGTCGGTTTGACACATAAAGACCCTTGTCTTGGTAATGATCAACTGTATGTTGGTGATGTTAAAAGACTTATTATATCTAATACAACTCATAAAATTTTGCATACTCCAAAACAAACCTTTACTTTGTCTAATATTCTACATGTTCCAAAAATTAAGATAAGACTCTTATTTGTTCAACAATTTTGTCGTGAAAATTGTATCTTTTTTTAGTTTCACTCTTCTTTTTTCTATTTCAAGGATCTCTTAACCAAGGCAATTCTTCTTTCCGGTCAGAGTAAAGATGGCCTTTATATCCTTACCGAGTCCTCTACCACGTGTCTTCCCAAGGCTTTTTTGTCCACCTTTACCAATGTTTGGCATCGTCGCCTCAATCATCTAGCTTTCTTTAAATTTTCAATGTCAAGCTTGTCCATTAGAAAAATCATCTTGTTTGTCTTTAAGCCTTATAGGTCATCAGACATCTACTCTTCTTGAACTTGTTTTTAGTGATGTGTGGGGCTCTACTCTTATGTTATCTTCGAATGGTTTTTGTTATTTTGTTATTTTTGTGGATGTGCATTACAAAATTTTATATGGTTTTTATCCTCTTGTCCTCAAATTTGATGTCTTCAATGTGTTTCATCAATTTCAAGTCTTTGTCGAATGACAATTCTCTCAAAAAATTAAATATGTTCAATCTAACATGGGTGGTGAATATCGTAAATTAAATTCATTATTCAAAACCATTGGTGTTCATCATCGCCTTATATGCTCACATACGCATGAACATAATGGTATTGTTAAGTGTCGTCATCGTCACATTGTTGAAATTGGTCTTACCCTTCTTAATTAGTGTACGACAACTTTAAAATTTTGGACTTAGGCTTTTGAAACCTCTATTTACCTGATTAATTGTATGCGCACACTGATTTTGCACAACAAATCTCCTTTTGAATGTCTGTGTCGTCAACCACCTAATTATGATTTTTTATGTACTTTCAAATGTCTCTGTTTTCCCTTCTTTCGACCTTATAATGCTCATAAGTTAGACTATCGCTATACTCCTTGTGTGTTCTTAGGCTATAGTTCATCTCATCTAGGGTATCGTTGTCTTGACTTATCATCTAAGCGTCTCTATATCTCATGTCATGTTCGATTTAATGAACACGTGTTTCTGTTTCTCGAGTCTGCCCATCTCCCTTCACCTACTAGCCATACCCATCTGCTTACCACTGTCACACACTTCCCTCGCTCACCATCTTTCCGTCCACTACACCATCAGCCCCACACCCACTTCCTCTAACCTCGTTGACCCTTATCACCATCTACCTCCATATTTGTTGATCATTTTGCAGGTACAGGGTAACGTTGGCATTGTTTGTGTTCACGTCTCCCAGTTGTTGTCTCTCCAGCACGGTCATCAAGCTCTTCCTCTCTATCCATTGTCGGTGAATACGTCAGTAATTGTGACGGGGAATCGACACGTCACTGCACGAACCTGCTTTTCAAATCC